>NC_092713.1:265388040-265697186 GCF_047496885.1 Scyliorhinus torazame | reverse complement strand
GACCTATTCCTGCTCCTATTTCTCATGTTGTAATGTTCTTACAGGTAAAATTAATAACAAATGTTAACATTGCAATTCAGAATGGAAAAACATTAGCGCAAAAGAAAAATTGGTGGGAAAAATGTAGCAATGTGAAGCCAAGCGATGCAGACTGACAGAGTGTACATATGTAGTATTTTTAATAAATATAGAGGCATGACCATGACAGGCTGAATGGTCTTCTGAGCTGTAACTATTGTATGATTCTAATGTTACAATCTCTGTAGAGACCGATAACCTTAAAAAAGGAGATTGAATTTACAGTTATAGCTGTAGGATGACAAATCAAGATTTCAATTTTTTTTAACTTTTAGCAAGCAAACAAGGAGCAACATTGACTAACACCATTTGTGTAGGCAACTTCTACTTTGGGCGGGATTCTCCGGCAACTGGAAATTCCCACCCAATGTAAATGGACCTTTACATGGTCCGCGTCCCACCCGAGGCAATCTTGCGGCGGGTGGAAGAGTGGGTCATCTGGTAACAATTAAAATGTTCTCTTATTTACCTGTCATTTTTAATGGGAAGAATGATTGTTGGAAAACTGATTCGCATATCAGACACAAGCACCTCTCTCTCCCTCATGCACATATGCTCACACTCACCTCTCTCACTCACACATGTTCACCCCTCCCCTCATACACACATTCACCCCCCTCCCTCACACACACATTCACCCCCCTCCCTCACTCACACATTCACCCCCCTCTCTTGCACACACACTCACCCTCTCTCCCACACACGCACACACATTTACCCCCCCCCCCTCACACATTGACCCCTGTCCTTCACACACACACACTCACCCTCCTCTTTCGCACAGGCACCCACTCTCCCCCTCACACGCAAACCTCCCTCATGCACACATCTTTGGCTCGACCCCCCCCCCCCCTCAGGCATGCCTCATCAGCCTATTAGCAACAAGTGCTCCAAGAGGTCTACCTCTAAATGGCCTATTGCATTGCAATAATTATCTCTGAATTTGATTGGTTGCTCTTTTCCACAGACCCCAATTTGGAAACCCCTCCTTTAAAATACCAAACAGAACCTTCTAACACAACTGAAAATCCCAATTCACAATTACACTTTTTACTGTTCCTTAGGTAGGTACTCAATCCTAGTCTAATGTGATTCTTCGTTACTGAGGATTTACTTCTGTTCCTTTCCTTTCCCAGCCTGGTAACTTTTAACCCCAGAACTGTCTTTCAAGGTGACTCCTGGATATTCTCCCTTCAGCACAAGCTAGATGAATATGTAGCCTTTTTCAAATCCTTACGAATTTGGTATTTTCTCTCCAAGCACAGTCTCTCGCCCACATTCCTGCATGATGAACCAAAGAGACATTTGGCTTCTAGCTGCTCTATCTTTCCGGTTCCTGGCAGAGTCCCTGTGTCTATAAATTTCAGGGATATCTTAAAAATCCTTCCACTCTTTGGAAATGTGAATCACCTGGGCCTTTTATCCATGCAGAAATGCAGGATAGCTATCCTTGAGACCCAAACTTCTTTATCTTAGAAGTGAATGGACAGTTTAAAGCATAATCTTTATAACCCAACATTCTCAGCATCTCCTGGGACTTTGGAGACCAGCAATCGAACCACTGTAAACATAGATGCTGCTGTCAATGTCTCCCATTGTACCCAACACCTTGTTTCCCAGTGTACCTTACACTTTGTTTCCAGCAAACAACCCGGGCCTCCTTTTAATCTTTAACAACCATGTCACCCAGGCCTGTTGTCAGGCAGATTTCAGAACATGTCACATCCTCGCCCCCCCCCCCCCCTCCCCCCCCCCCCCCACCCCCCATTTTACCCTGAAGTAAAGACCTAGTCCCAAAACATGACAATTTGTAAAACTTTGCATTTGTAACATTATTTCCATCTAGCACAGCCTTTGACTAGAAATAGCAATTCCGCAAATATAAATTGAAGCTTTGGGAATATATTCATTATTTCCATCACAAAGAAATTATTATTTATTTAAATAGTAAGAGGGAGTTATGGTTGCTTGACTGGATTGATTGTGTAGAATTGTTATTTATTTTTAATTAGGCAGGGGGATTCAATAAAAGAAGAAATAGTGGAAGCAGATAAAAATATATTTCAAGCTTTCTCAATTATTTATTTAATTCTCAGGAAGCAGGTCTCGTGGCCTGACTGAATTAATTGTTCATTTTCATGTCTTAAGAATTTTAAACTATTTTTCGAATAATGGTCATGCAAATAGGAAGATGAAACACATGAGGGAATCACACTTTTTGAGATCCAACAAAAGAGGAGCTGCAGACGCAAATGGAATTGTTACAAAAATAACTGATAGGATTGTTCAGCAGTTCTTGGGCTTCCAATGACTGGAGGTTATGCAACTTCAAGACCAGACCAGGCATTTGTTACAAGTTAAGAAACCTATATGAACTATTGTAACAAATGAAAATAAGGATTTGCATTATAGTGCATTTCACAACATCAGGAATTCCCAAGTGTGGCCACTGTTGCAATTTAAGAAGCACCAATAGTGTCAGAAATTGTGGCAAAAAGTGTCACAAACAGACAATGATGAAATGATAAGTTGAGAAAAGTGAAAGTGTTACAAGAACAAAGAAAATTACTGCACAGGAACAGGCCCTTCGGTCCTCCCAGCCTGCGCGATCCAGATTCTTTATCTAAACCTGTCGCCTATTTTCCAAGGATCTACTTCCCTCTGTTCCCCGCCCGTTCATATATCTGTCTACATAGAACGATACAGCGCAGTACAGGCCCTTCGGCCCACGATGTTGCACCGACATGGGAAGACAAAAAACAAAAGCCATCTAACCTACACTATGCCATTATCATCCATATGCTTATCCAATAAACTTTTAAACGCCCTCAATGTTGGCGAGTTCACTACTGTTGCAGGTAGGGCATTCCACGGCCTCACCACTCTTTGCATAAAGAACCTACGTCTGACCTCTGTCCTATATCTATTATCCCTCAGTTTAAGGCTATGTCCCCTCATGCTAGCCATTTCCATCCGCGGGAGAAGGCTCTCACTGTCCACCCTATCTAACCCCCTGATCATTTTGTATGCCTCTATTAAGTCTCCTCTTAACCTTCTCTCTAACGAAAACAACCTCAAGTCCATCAGCCTTTCCTCATAAGATTTTCCCTCCATACCAGGCAACAACCTGGTAAATCTCCTCTGCACCCGCTCCAAAGCTTACACGTCCTTCCTATAATGCGGTGACCAGAACTGTACGCAATACTCCAAATGCGGCCGTACCAGAGTTTTGTACAGCTGCAACATGACCTCATGACTCCGGAACTCAATCCCTCGACCAACAAAGGCCAACACTCCATAGGCCTTCTTCACAACCCTATCAACCTGGATGGCAACTTTCAGGGATCTATGTACATGGACACCTAGATCCCTCTGCTCATCCACACTTCCAAGAACTTTACCATTAGCCAAATATTCCGCATTCCTGTTATTCCTTCCAAAGTGAATCACCTCACACTCCTCTACATTAAACTCCATTTGCCACCTCTCAGCCCAGCTCTGCAGCTTATCTATGTCCCTCTGTAACCTGCTACATCCTTCCGCACTGTCGACAACACCACCGACTTTAGTGTCGTCTGCAAATTTACTCACCCACCCTTCTGCGCCCTCCTCTAGGTCATTTATAAAAATGACAAACAGCAACGGCCCCAGAACAGATCCTTGAGGTACACCACTTGTAACTGAACTCCATTCTGAACATTTCCCATCAACCACCACCCTCTGTCTTCTTTCAGCTAGCCAATTTCTGATCCACATCTCTAAATCACCCTCAATCCCCAGCCTCCGTATTTTCTGCAATAGCCTACCGTGGGGAAACTTATCAAACGCTTTACTGAAATACATATACACCACATCAACTGCTCTACCCTCGTTTACCTGTTCAGTCACCTTCTCAAAGAACTCGATAAGGTTTGTGAAGCATGACCTACCCTTCACAAAGCCATGCTGACTATCCCTAATCATATTATTCCTATCGAGATGATTATAAATGTTGTCTCTTATAATCCCCTCCAAGACTTTACCCACAACAGACGTGAGGCTCACCGGTCTATAGTTGCTTCTTGAACAAAGGGACCACATTTGCTATCCTCCAGTCCTCGGGCACTGTTCCTGTAGCCAATGGTGACATAAAAATCAAAGCCAAAGGCCCAACAATCTCTTCCCTGGCTTCCCAGAGAATCCTAGGATAAATCCCATCAGGCCCCGGGGACTTATCTATTTTCAGCCTGTCCAGAATTGCCAACACCTCTTCCCTACGTACCTCAATGCCATCTATTCTAATAGCCTGGGTCTCAGCATTCTCCTCCACAACATTATCTCTTTCCTGAGTGAATACTGACGAAAAATATTCATTTAGTATCTCGCCTATCCTGACTCCACACACAACTTCCCATCCCTGCCCTTGACCGGCCCTAGTCATTCTTTTATTCCTGACATACCTATAGAAAGCTTTTGGGTTTTCCTTGATCCTACCTGCCAAATACTTCTCATGTCCCCTCCTTGCTCGTCTTAGCTCTCTCTTTAGATCCTTCCTCGCTACCTTGTAACTATCAAGCGCCCCAACTGAAACTTCACACCTCATCTTCACATAGGCCTCCTTCTTCCTCTTAACAAGAGATTCCACTTCTTTGGTAAACCACGGTTCCCTCGCTCGACGCCTTCCTCCCTGCCTGACCGGTACGTACTTATCAAGAACACGCAGTAGCTGTTCCTTGAACAAGCTCCACATATCCAGTGTGCCCAACACTTGCAGCCTACTTCTCCAACCTATCCCCCCCAAGTCATGTCTAATGGCATCATAATTGCCCTTCCCCCAGCTATAACTCTTGCCCTGCGGGGTATACTTATCCCTTTCCATCACTAACATAAACGTCACCGAATTGTGGTCACTGTCCCCAAAATGCTCACCTACCTCCAAATCTAACACCTGGCCTGGTTCATTACCCAAAACCAAATCCAATGTGGCCTCTCCTCTTGTTGGCCTGTCAACATATTGTGTCAGGAAACCCTTCTGCACACATTGTACAAAAAATGACCCATCTAATGTACTCAAACTATATCTTTTCCAGTCAATATTTGGAAAGTTAAAGTCTCCCATAATAACTACCCTGTTACTTTCGCTCTTCTCCAGAATCATCTTCGCCATCCTTTCCTCTACATCCCTAGAACTATTAGGAGGCCTATAAAAAACTCCCAACAGGGTGACCTCTCCTTTCCTGTTTCTAACCTCAGCCCATACTACCTCCGAAGAAGAGTCCCCATCTAGCATCCTCTCCGCCACCGTAATACTGTTTTGGACTAGCAGCGCCACACCTCCCCCTCTTTTGCCTCCTTCTCTGAGCTTACTAAAACACCTAAACCCCGGAACCTGCAACAACCATTCCTGTCCCTGCTCTATCCATGTCTCTGAAATGGCCACAACATCGAAGTCCCAGGTACCAACCCATGCTGCCAGTTCCCCTACCTTATTTCGTATACTCCTGGCATTGAAGTAGACACACTTCAAACCACCTACCTGAACACTGGCCCCCTCCTGCGAAGTCAAATCTGTGCTCCTGACCTCTATACTCACAATCTCTCGTACCCTAAAACTACAATCCAGGTTCCCATGCCCCTGCTGCATTAGTTTAAACCCCCCCCAAAGAGCACTAACAAATCTCCCCCCCAGGATATTTGTGCCCCTCAGGTTCAGATGTAGACCATCCTGTCTGTAGAGGTCCCACCTTCCCCAGTTATCCAGAAATCCGAATCCCTCCCGCCTGCACCATCCCTGTAGCCACGTGTTTAATTGCTCTCTCTCCCTATTCCTCATCTCATTATCACGTGGCACGGGCAACAACCCAGAGATAACAACTCTGTTTGTTCTCGTTCTGAGCTTCCATCCTAGCTCCCTGAAAGCCTGCCTGACTTCCTTGTCCCCTTTCCTACCTATGTCGTTCGTGCCAATGTGGACCACGACTTGGGCTGCTCCCCCTCCCCCTTAAGGATCCAGAAAACACGATCCGAGACATCACGTACCCTTGCACCTGGGAGGCAACATACCAAACGTGAGTCGCTCTCGCTCCCACAAAATCTCCTATCTGTGCCCCTGACTATCGAGTCCCCAATTACTAATGCTCTGCTCCTCTCCCCCCTTTCCTTCTGAGCAACAGGGACAGACTCCGTGCCAGAGGCCCGTACCCCATGGCTTACCCCTGGTAAGTCATCCCCCCCACAAGTATCTAAAGCGGTATACTTGTTTCTCAGGGGAACGACCGCAGGGGATCCCTGCACTGACTGCTTCTTCCCAGTCCCTCTTACAGTTACCCATCTATCTCCAATCTTTGGTGTAACTAATTCCCTGAAGCTGCTATCTATGACCCCCTCTGCCTCCCGAATTATCCGAAGTTCATCCAACTCCAGCTCCAGTTCCCTAACTCGGTCTTGGAGGAGCTGGAGATGGCTGCACTTCCTGCAGGTAAAATCAGCAGGGGCACTAACGACATCCCTCACCTCAAACATCCTGCAGGAGGAACATTGCACTCCCTTCCCTGCCATCCCTCTAACTTCTAACCAAGATCTGGTTAATAAATAAATAAATTTAAAAACATTTAAAATATAATAATAATATAATATGGCACTTACCTCACACCAATGGGTCTTATTATTAGGTTAGAGGAGGAGGGTGGGTGGGAGACTCTACACGTTTAGTGTCTCGGGTTTCCTCTCCACCAGAATTTATTGGTTGGGGGGGTGGGGGGGCCTTCCCAGAAGTCCGCGGGTCGAACTTCCAGTTCCCGCCTTATATTTAAAAAAAATAGAAAATAAAACAGAAAAGAAGAACATAAACGGGACCAGGTAAGTGTTTTTAAAGTAAATACTCACCTCCCAGAAGGCCCTTGCGCACCGCTCCCGCCGAAATCCAAAGGGCTGCTCCTGCAAAGGTAAGGGTTTTTAAACTAAATACTCACCTCCCAGAAGGCTAGATGCATCTTAAATGATGCTATCGTGCCTGCCTCTACCATCTCCGCTGGCAAAGCGTTCCAGGCACCCACCACCCTCTGCGTAAAAAACTTTCCACGCACATCTCCCTTAAACTTTCCCCCTCTCACCTTGAAATCGTGACCCCTTGTTATTGACACCCCCACTCTTGGAAAAAGCTTGTTGCTATCCACCCTGTCCATACCTCTCATAATTTTGTAGACCTTAATCAGGTCCCCCCTCAACCTCCGTCTTTCCAACGAAAACAATCCTAATC
Organism: Scyliorhinus torazame; assembly: GCF_047496885.1. NCBI lineage: Eukaryota > Metazoa > Chordata > Chondrichthyes > Carcharhiniformes > Scyliorhinidae > Scyliorhinus > Scyliorhinus torazame. The sequence goes on along the minus strand of NC_092713.1, from coordinate 265,689,871 downwards.
TACTCAACCTTTCTTCATAGCTAGCATCTTCCATACCAGGCAACACCCTGGTGAACCTCCTCTGCACCCTCTCTAAAGCATCCACATCCTTCTGGTAATGTGGCGACCAGAACTGCACGCAGTATTCCAAATATGGCCTAACCAAAGTCCTATACAACTGTAACATGACCTGCCGACTCTTGTACTCAATACCCTGTCCGATGAAAGCAAGCATGCTGTATGCCTTCTTGACCATCTATCGACCTGCGTTGCCACCTTCAGGGTACAATGGACCTGAACTCCCAGATCTCTCTGTACATCAATTTTCCCCAGGACTCTTCCATTGACCGTATAGTCCGCTCTTGAATTAGATCTTCCAAAATGCATCACCTCGCATTTGCCTGGATTGTACTCCATCTGTCATTTCTCTGCCCAACTCTCCAATCTATCTATATTTTGCTGTATTCTCTGACAGTCCTCCTCACTATCTGCAACTCCACCAATCTTAGTATCATCTGCAAACTTGCTAATCAGACCACCTATACCTTCGTCCAGATCATTTATGTATATCACAAACAACAGTGGTCCGAGCACGGATCCCTGTGGAACACCACTAGTCACCTTTCTCCATTTTGAGACACTCCCTTCCACCACTATTCTCTGTCTCCTGTTGCCCAGCCAGTTCTTTATCCATCTAGCTAGTACACCCTGAACCCCATACGACTTCACTTTTTCCATCAACCTGCCATGGGAAACTTTATCAAACACCTTACTGAAGTGCATGTATATGACATCTACAGCCCTTCCCTCATCAATTAACTTTGTCACTTCCTTAGAAGTAAAGTATTTATTCAATTACATTGAATGTGAGCAATCTGAAGGAAATATGCAAAACTTCTAATAAGGTGCATAGACAAGTAATAATAATCTTTATTGTCACAAGTAGGCTTACATTAACACCACAATGAATTTACTGTGAAAAGCCCCTAGTCGCCACAGTCTGCACCTGTTCGGGTACACAGAGAGAATTCAGAATGTGGATTTATTTGGTTCAGTGATTGCAGGTCTGTATACTGTTGAATGTCAAAAAGTGTGATTCCCTCATGTGTTTCATCTTTCTAATTAGATCAAATTCATATTTTACACACAAAGAAAACTTTGAGGTTAAACCTTCCAAGAATGCCATATTCAATACGCAGAATGTGCACAAAACAATTATATTCTTTATCTTCAGCCAGTCGGTAGTACAGAACTTAACGTCTTTTCTTTCAGCAATACTTGACGCTTTTTGTTCTGCACTCATTAGGGCACTTCACAAGAATTCCAGTATAAGGGAAAAACAATTCATATTTGAGAAGAGAATTCTGATTGGTTGGCAAGTGGGCTCTGTGGATAACCTAGCAAGGCCTAGCTTTAGGCCCGATTAAAATTGGGTATTTTAAATTAAAGAATTGGGCACTGCTCCATGGGAATTCAAACTGGCCAAGTTCGAATACACAACCTACAGACAAGCTGCCAGAACATGTCTGGACCTGCCCCGTCAATCATCAATCAGGAAATCATCACACGTTATTGATATGCACAGGCCTATTGTCAGTAGCCCAGATCGAGCCAGACTTTCTGTCACCCAGAGTTTCTGCTGTTACCTTATATGGGAACAGGTTATGTCAGCCCACACCACCAGAGATGGGACACCTGGGACGGGCTCAAGTGTCCTGTCAAATGGTCATCAATCCGACCATTGGGTGCTGAGACCACCTCCCAAGGCCTCATTGGCAGAAAGCCAGAGGAAATGGCAAAAGGGCGTGAAGAAAGAGGGATACAAACGCACCCAAGGCACATAATCTTTTTTGTCACAAGTACACTGTAGTGAAGTGTGGTAGGCGATATTAGGGGTATCGCGGTACCTAGGTGGGATGTACCTTATACTGTAGTATGAGTGCTGGAACCACCCAGCTGGTTCCGCCCAGCAGGCGGAGCATAAGAGTCTGTGTTTCACCCACAGCAGTCATTCTGTACCGGAGCTGCTGGGGTAACTACTTGTTCATTAAAGCCTTCAATTGGACTACAATCTCGCTTCAGTAGTGATTGATCGTGCGTCATTAAGTTACTGTGAAAAGCCCCTAGTTGCCACATTCCAGCACCTGTTCAGGTACACAGGGAGAATTCAGAATGTCCAAATTACCTAACAGCATGTCTTTCGGGACTTGTGGAAGGAAACCGGAGCACCCAGAGGAAACCCATGCAGACACGGGGAGAACATGCTTACTTCACAGAGAGAGTGACCCAAGCCGGGAATTGAATCTGGAACCCTGCAGCTGTAAAGCAACTGTGCTACCGTGCTAGTTCAGCAGAGGCCTGGGAACCTGAATTGTAGCTCCAGTATACAGGAGGTTGAGAGTAGTGAGGTCATGCGTAAGGTTTCAAAGTTGCAGGAGTGTACCGGCAGGCAGGAAGGAGGTTTAAAGTGTGTCTTCTTCAATGCCAGGAGCATCCAGAATAATGTGGGTGAACTTGTGGCATGGGTTGGTACCTGGGACTTCGATGTTGTGGCCATTTCGGAGACATGGATAGAGCAGGGACAAGAATGGTTGTTGCAGGTGCCGAGGTTTAGATATTTCAGTAAGCTCAGGGAAGGTGGTAAAAGAGGGGGAGGGGTGGCATTGTTAGTCAAGGACAGTGTTACATTGGCAGAAAGGACGTTTGATGAGGACTCATCTACTGAGGTAGTATGGGCTGAGGTTAGAAACAGGAAAGGAGAGGTCACCCTGTTAGGGGTTTTCTATAGGCCTCCGAAAAGTTCCAGAGATGTAGAGGAAAGGATTGCAAAGATGATTCTGGATTGGAGCAAAGGCAACAGGGTAGTTGTTATGGGGGACTTTAACTTTCCAAATATTGACTGGAAACGCTATAGTTTGAGTACTTTAGATGGGTCCATTTTTGTCCAATGTGTGCAGGAGGGTTTCCTGGCACAGTATGGAGGTAGGCCAACGAGAAGCGAGGCCTTATTGGATTTGGTACTGGATAATGAACCAGGACATGTGTTAGATTTGGAGGTAGGTGAGCACTTTGGTGATAGTGACCACAATTCGATTATGTTTACTTTAGTGATGGAAAGGGATAAGTATATACCGCAGGGCAAGAGTTATATCTGGGGGAAAGGCAATTATGATGCGATGCATCGGGTGGAGAGGAAAACTGCAGGGGATGGGCACAATGGAAATGTGGAGCTTGTTCAAGGAACAGCTACTGCGTGTCCTTAATAAGTATGTACCTGTCAGGCAGGGAGGAAGTGGTCGAGCGAGGGAACCGTGGTTTACTAAAGCAGTCGAAACACTTGTCAAGAGGAAGAAGGAGGCTTATGCAAAGATGAGACATGAAGGTTCAGTTAGTGCGCTCAAGAGTTACAAGTTAGCTAGGAAGGACCTAAAGAGAGAGCTAAGTAGAGCCAGGAGGGGACATGAGAAGTCTTTGGCAAGTTAGCTAGGAAGGACCTAAAGAGAGAGCTAAGAAGAGCCAGGAGGGGACATGAGAAGTCTTTGGCAGGTAGGATCCAGGATAACCCTGAAGCTTTCTATAGATATGTCAGGAATAAAAGAATGATGAGGGTAAGAGTAGGGCCAGTCAAGGACAGTAGTGGGAAGTTGTGCGTGGAGTCCGAGGAGATAGGAGAGGTGCTAAATGAATATTTTTCGTCAGTATTCACACAGGAAAAAGACAATGTTGTCGAGGAGAATACTGAGATTCAGGCTACTAGACTAGAAGGGCTTGAGGTTCTTAAGGAGGAGGTGTTAGCAATTCTGGAAAGTGTGAAAATAGGTAGTTCCCCGGGCCAGATGGGATTTATCCTAGGATTCTCTGGGATGCTAGGGAGGAGATTGCTGAGCCTTCGGCTTTGATCTTTAAGTCATCTTTGTCTATAGGAATAGTGCCAGATAGCAAATGTTGTCCCCTTGTTCAAGAAGGGGAGTAGAGACAACCCCGGTAACTATAGACCAATGAGACTTACTTCTGTTGTGGGCAAAATCTTGGAAAGGTTTATAAGAGATAGGATGTATAATCATCTGGAAAGGAATAATTTGATTAGAGATAGTCAACACGGTTTTGTGAAGGGTAGGTCTCACAAACCTTATTGAGTTCTTTGAGAAGGTGACCAAACAGGTGGATGAGGGTAAAGCAGTTGATGTGGTGTATATGGATTTCAGTAAAGCGTTTGATAAGGTTCCCCACGGTAGGTTACTGCAGAAATTACGGAGGCATGGGATTCAGGGTGATTTAGCAGTTTGGATCAGAAATTGGCTAGCTGGAAGAAGACAAAGGGTGGTGGTTGATGGGAAATGTTCAGACTGGAGTCCAGTTACTAGTGGTGTACTACAAGGATCTGTTTTGGGGCCACTGCTGTTTGTCATTTTTATAAATGACCTGGAGGAAGGATGGGTGAGTAAATTTGCAGATGACATTAAAGTCGGTGGAGTTGTGGACAGTGCGGAAGGATGTTACAAGTTACAGAGGGACATAGATAAGCTGCAGCGCTGGGCTGAGAGGTGGCAAATGGAGTTTAACGCAGAAAAGTGTGAGGTGATTCATTTTGGAAGGAATAACAGGAAGACAGAGTATTGGGCTAATGGTAAGATTCTTGGCAGTGTGGATGAGCAGAGAGATCTCGGTGTCCATGTACATAGATCCCTGAAAGTTGCCACCCAGGTTGAGAGGGTTGTTAAGAAGGCGTATGGTGCGACTTGCTGCTATATGTGGTGGACCCAGTGGGGGGAATGCCGGAGGTAATGAGGATCCTCAGGGAATTCGGGGATGTCTCGGGGTACAAGCTCAACATGGGGAAGAGCGAGCTGTTCGTAGTTCAGCTAGGGGACCAGGAGAGGGGGATTGGTGAGCTCCCACTAAAAAGGGCGGAGAGGAGCTTCAGGTATTTGTGGGTCCAAGTGGCCAGGAGCTGGGGGGCCCTGCATAGACATAATTTCACAAGGCTGGTGGAGCAAATGGAGGAGGAGTTCAAGAGGTGGGACGCGTTGTCGCTGTCCTTGGCGGGCAGGGTGCAGTCAGTCAAAATGCCGGTGCTCCCAAGGTTTTTGTTCCTGTTCCAGTGCCTCCCCGTGTTTATCCCAAAGGCTTTTTTCAGGCAGGTTAACAGGAGTATAATGGGTTTTGTGTGGGCGCGAGGGACTTCGAGGGTGAGAAGGGTGTTCCTGGAGCGGAGTAGAGATGGGGGGGGGCTGGCGCTGCCCAACCTCTGTGGGTACTACAGGGCCGCCAATGCGACGATGGTGCGCAAGTGGGTGATGGAGGGGGAGGGGGCTGCATGGAAGAGGCTGGAGACGGCGTCTTGAGTGGGTATGAGTCTGGGGGCGCTGGCAACGGCGCCACTGCCGTTCCCTCCAAGGAGGTATACCACGAGCCCGGTAGTGGCGGCTGCCCTCAAAATCTGGGGGCAGTGGAGACGGCACAGGGGGGAAGTTGGGGCCTCGGTGTGGACCCCAATACGGGGGAACCACCGGTTCGTCACAGGGAGAACAGATGGAGGGTTTTCGGGGTGGCACAGGGCAGGGATACGAAGGTTGGGAGACCTGTTTGTGGACGGGAAGTTCGCGAGCCTGGGTGAGCTGGAGGAGACGTATGGGCTCCCCCCCGGGGAACACCTTCAGGTACTTACAGGTAAGGGCGTTTGCCAGGCGGCAGGTGGTGGAATTCCCGTGGCTGCTGCTACGCACAGAACAGGACAGGGTGCTCTCGGGGGGGGGGGGGGGGGGGGGGGGGGATCGGAGGGAGTGGGGAAGATCTCGGAAACTTACCAGGTGATGCAGGAGGAGGAGGAGGCCTCGGTGGTGGAGGTGAAAGGTAAGTGGGAGGAGTTGGGAGAGGAGATCCAGGAAGGGACGTGCGCAGACGCCCTAGGGAGGGTGAACTCTTCCTCATCGTGCGCGAGGCTCAGCCTCGTACAGTTTAAGGTGCTGCACAGGGCACACATGACCGGGACAAGGATGAGCCGGTTCTTTGGGGGTGAGGACAGGTGTGTTAGATGTTTGGGGAGCCCAGCGAATCACACCCATATGTTCTGGGCATGCCCACGCTGGAGGAATTTTGGAGGGGTGTAGCGAGGACGGTGTCGAGGGTGGTAGGTTCCAGGGTCAAACCGGGCTGGGGGCTCGCAATATTTGGGGTGGCAGAGGAGCCGGGAGTGCAGGAGGCGAAAGAGGCCGGTACTCTGGCCTTTGCGTCCCTTGTAGTCCAGTGGAGGATTCTTCTTCAGTGGAAGGATGCGAGGCCCCCAAGCGTGGAATCCTGGATCAACGATATGGCGGGGTTTATTAAGTTGGAGAGGGTGAAATTCGCCTTGCGAGGGTCGGTACAAGGGTTCGTTAGGCGGTGGCAACTGTTCTCAGACTTCCTGGCAGAACGGTAGACATTGGTCAATGGCAGCAGCAACTCGGGGGTGGGGCGGGGTTTACTTTATTTTTGTTTTTGTTATTTACACTGGGGGGGGTTCTGAGGGGGTGTATATATTTTTCATTTTGTTACTGATATTTTATGAAAACCTTAATAAAACATTTTTTTTTTAAAAAAGAAGGCGTACTGTGTGTTAGCTTTTATTGGTAGAGGGATTGAGTTTTGGAGCCATGAGGTCATGTTGCAGCTGTACAAAACTCTGGTGCGGCCGCATTTGGAGTATTGCATGCAATTCTGGTCGCCGCATTATAGGAAGGATGTGGAAGCATTGGAAAGGGTGCAGAGGAGATTTACCAGGATGTTGCCTGGTATGGAGGGAAGATCTTATGAGGAAAGGCTGAGGGACTTGAGGCTGTTTTCGTTAGAGAGAAGAAGGTTAAGAGGTGACTTAATTGAGGCATACAAGATGATCAGAGGATTGGATAGGGTGGACAGTGAGAGCCTTTTTCCTCGGATGGTGATGTCGAGCACGAGGGGACATAGCTTTAAGTTGAGGGGAGATAGATATAGGACAGATGTCAGAGGTAGGTTCTTTAGTCAGAGAGTAGTAAGGGCGTGGAATGCCCTGCCTGCAACAGTAGTGGACTCGCCAACACTAAGGGTATTCAAATGGTCATTGGATAGACATGTGGACGATAACGGAATAGTGTAGATGGGCTTTAGAGTGGTTTCACAGGCCGGCGCAACATCGAGGGCCGAAGGGCCTGTACTGCGCTGTAATGTTCTATGTTCTATGTTCTGCCATCAGGAGCGGCGACTCCACACAGAGGCAATCAAGACAACTGAGCAGAAAAGGAAGGAAGAAACAGCGTGCGAGACTCACCTCCGTGACGACGAACCAGAGGGGCTCACGGATCAGATCCACGACCTACCAAGTCATCCTTACGGGTAGTATAAACCAAGCTTGGGTACCTTTAGATTATATTTGTGGGTAGTATAGGGCTAAATTGTGCATAATAAATATTGTTGAACTTGAATTTGTGTTTGTGGTTTGCCTCCTCGTTATTAAAGACACCTAGGTAAAACTTTTGAGTAAGTGAACTGGTCGAAGGTCTCTGAGGTTTTACAGATATAACAGCTCTGATTAGTATAGGCATTTCCATGGAGAATGCACCAGTTGATGGTGACTGACAGATAACTGCCAAGCATTGTTTGAAATTTAAACTAGGGAGCTTGACCCAGATTGGTCAAGACATTGTCCTGGGGAATGAAAAAATGAAATGAAAATCACTCCGGTCACCGGAGAATCGGCACCAATCGCGCACGCGGTCGACGCGGCGCCGGCCGGCGGCCATTGAAAGAAGCCTCCGCGGCAATTCTCTGCCAACAACTGGCCGAGTTCCCGCCGGCGTGGTTCTAACATAGTTCCATCCGGCAGGTACTCGGAGTGGCGGCTGCGGGCTGAGTCTGCGGCCGCCCTGGTGGGGGGGTGGGGGTTCCTTTGTTGGTGGGGCCTCCAGGACGGCCAGGCTCGCGATCGGGGGACACCGATCGGCGGGCACGCGTGATCTCAGGGGGCCTACTTTGTGGGGGTCGGTTCGCTGTGTGGGTCCGCCATGTTGCGCGGACCCCGGCCAGAAATGCGGGACCCCGTATCGGCAGCCAGAGCTGCGCGGAGCACTCCGGCGCCCTGCTGGCCCCCTTCAGGTAAGTGAATCGCTGGGCCAAGGAGCCCGTTGACACTGGCTTGAAACGCTCCGGTATTTACGCCGGCGTCAATACTTAGCCGCCGTTTTGGAGAATCCCACCCATTATTTCTGTCTGTGTATTAATGTATGTAGCTTCCAGTACATACAGATTGTTGTTTTCCCCTTAGATTGGTTTTCTTGTAAAGTGTCCTGATGAGAAGCTTGTGTTTGTTTTTTTTCTCAGCAATATTCTTCACCTTTATCATTAAAATGGCAAATCAAAAGGGAAAACATTTCAAAGTTGAAGAACAGACAATTAGCAGAGAAAATAGTGAAAAGCAACTGAAAGAGAAACTGTATTGGGCTCATATCCATTCCACGAAATAAATGCAGTTAATTTCAAAAACTTTGAACATCATAATCTTTCAACAGTCCTATTTTATTCAAATTTTTGATTATCATATCAATAATGATGTCTCTGCATCAATCTTATTTCCTTCAGTGATGAAAACTGACATTGTTCATCTTCATCTGGGATGTGCTGACCCTTAGTTTTCCTGGGTGCACTAGTCGAGCTCTGTTCCGTTACTCCGCTTCCATTTTAATTATAAGTCATAAATATTTACAAATAATAAGAATCTAATATCTTTTCTTTTCAAGATCTTTGGAGCCTGGATCTCTCTTTTGACTCTAGCAATTGTCTAAGACACTTTCCATGGCTTCGAAGACTCTTTTATCTTCTGTTTCAAGGAAGCAAGTAGAAAGCATTGATATCACGCTACAAAAATGAGAAATTTGTCCCAGTGTGAGACTGGATGATGTGGATTTGCTAAAGAATAGGGAGATGGGTCTGAGTGTAGATAGCAGATTTGGTTACTCCTGGGGGGGTTACAAAATGTGGCGATCACAACAAACTAGATTACTCTTGTAGAGACGCTATTGCCCAATGATGAGGTTGGACTAGTAGGAATGATTTCAGATAGTTCCATTTCCATTAATAGTATCAGGCTACTAAGGGTCTCAAGCAACAGCTGTCCATCCCCCTCACCATGAGAAATCCTATAACCTGGATACCCACCTTGGGTGACAGCCTGTGTGGAGTTTACATGTTTTCCCCTTGTCTGCGTGGGTTTCCTCTGAGTGCTCCGGTTTCCTCCCACAGTCCAAAGAGATGCAGGTTAGGTGGGGTTATAGGGTTATAGAGTTCGGGCAGGCGAGTGGATGTAGGTAGGATGCTCTTTCAGAGGATAGGTGAAAGCCCAATGGGCTGAATGGCCACCTTCTGCATTGTAGGGATTCTATAGATTCTATGGAACAATGGGTGGAGCCCTGGTAAATTTGAGTCTCACTCAGTATCTGTCTCCTAAATTCTTTATCTTTTCTGGATGCACCATCCAGTTATATAGAAGTACCTGATTTTTAGGACACATATTTCTTAGAAGTATCTGTAGCAATAGAGAACATGTGACTATGTGGGTGCTCCATTTGAAAGGTGTGGCAATAGTTTAAAATTTCAAAAAGGTGTGACAAAACATTTTCTTTGTAGAATGGAAGGAAATGTGTGTCTTGCTCAAACTCATCAATGTAATTAAGTTCTAGGGCACGATTTACTGGCCGTGTCCTGCTGGAATTATGGCAGAAGTGGCCAGTAGATCCCGGTCTCTCCCAGGATTCACGACGGTTGTTATGCCTCGCGGGATCTAACCAGACTTCGCAAGACGTTGCAATCTGGGTCCTGCCCACAATGGTTGGGGCTCGGTCTCGCACAGTCAAATGAGTTTAGAAACCTACCAAGCTGTACTGACACCAGATCGAGTGACCACCCGGCATCTACCGGCCTCACCAAGGAGACCCCAGCCAGGTGGCAATTAGCACTGATCCCCACAAATGGACACCAGGTGGTTCGGCACTTGGCGGGCTACCCTGCCAATCGGAGGCCCCTGGGTGGCCGTCCTCTGGGCAGGATGGCATCCTTGCACTGCAGAGCCATTTGGGCACCTTGGCACTGCCAGAAAGGCACCCTGGCAGTGCCACCTGGGGAATTAGCAGGCTGGCAGGGGCGCTGCCAGGGTTCCAGGCTGACACTGTCAGGGTGGCATTTTACCCATGCCAAGGCCTGAAATAGCAACACAGTGTCGTTAGATAGCAGGGTCGTTCCCAAAGCTATAAGCACCAGGAACAATCCCGCTATTCCTGCCCACAACAGACTCAGTTTTTTTGGTTAGATCGTGCCTGTAGGGATACAGCTATTGGATTATAAAAGGCCCATAGTTAACAATCAATGGCTTTATGGAGTAGCTAGCCGCTCATGATTGCAGAGCGGAATTGTTAAGAGGGACTGCACAAACCTCCAAACAACCCATCCAGCCAGCTCTTCAAGCATACTATCCCCTGTGTGCAGCAAAGTTTGCATTGGACATTATGAACATCTTGGAACTCATTGAACCAGAGTGAAGGGAAGTCATCCGGAATTCTATGGGACTGCCTTAGAAGGGGGAGTGGAATCAATGGCAAATAATTTGAGTTCATCATGTGTATCTTTGCTAAATTGCAACATTTCAATATTGTTAAATAATTATATTACAGAACACATGCAATGTATGTACATGGTAATTAAGCAAACAAGCATTTTGACTTGATTTCATTCATGCTCAACTTCTAATTAGCAAGCTCGAGTGCCTAAATTAATAAACATTTGATAAACTCTGGAACATACAGAGGATAAAAAAGCCTTGGAAATACTTAGCATAATTGATAAGTTAAATGTATTGTTTAAAATAAATAATTTCCATGATGAATCAAATAAATGTTGCACTCTAAATAACAAATTAATTCCCTTGCCTTATTGCCAATGCAGAAAAAGTGTGAATTTGTGCTTGACAGCTGGAAAAATAAATTTGATATTTATGTAACTTTGGTGTAAAGTTGCTTCTTACAATTAAATAGGTACACATTTTTACACATTACCAATAAAATTAAGGGATTTTGTCATAATCACCTGTTGAATTGTGCTGTAAGGCAAACATTTTTAGCTGTAAATTCCATCTGTTCTATGGGATTGGTGTTTCAGTGTATCAGCTAATGTTGCAAAAGGACACGTTTCTCTCAGCATTCCGGCTTCTTCATGCCCTTTACTGATGACTCCGTTTCAGTAGCGATTGTTTTTTTTACAATGTATCCTGTTGATCTCTGCTCAACATTGGGAATTCCACTTCCCGAGAACCAGATTGCCGAGGAACTCCACACCTCATTCTGAATTAGAATCGCTTGTGAGAATTGGTAACCACCTCAACTTAGTCTTTACCTCTCACTATTTTGATGCCAAGGGGAATTTCAGACAACTCACTGCTGATAGAAGCTCATGTGGCAACGCACTCCATGGATTGCTTCAGTCCGATACCATGTTCGGAACTTCCAGATATGCGAGCCTAATGGTCGTGATACAGGACTAGAAACCCACTCATTGCGGGTTGAAAGTCAATTAGATAATGGCAGCTTATAAAACGCAACTCAATAAATGTGGTGTCTGTGGGCCAACACTAGAAAGTGATCATGAAGCTGCCAGATTCTTGGAAAAACCCAACTGATTTACTAATGTCCTTCAAGGAGAGGAATGACCCACCTGTATCTGATCTAAGCTACATGTATTTGCTTTGTTTGGCCCTTGTTCCGCACTGTAACCGATCACTACTTGTCGATGTACTATTTGTCAAGGTACTCTGTCGATTATTCTTTTTATCTACTATGTACGCACTCGTATGTTCCCTTGGCCGCAGAAAAATAGTTTTCACTGTGCTTCCATACATGTGACAATAAATCAAATCAATCAACATGTGACTCTAGTCCTACACTATGTAGGTTGACTTTTAATATACTCAGGGCAGCTAGGAATGGACAATTATTGCTGCTTTGCATAGTTGGCAATGTTCCAAGATTACATTTCCAAAACGGTGGGTCAAAGCGCACAGGTTACACTGTAGAAACACAGAAATCTAAGCTGCTTCAGTACAATAGGGATTGTGCTACAAACAACAAATTGCAATATTTGTTTTGGTCTTTCTGTTAACTTTCATATTTTTCCCTGTAATATTTAATTGTTATTTTCCTTGCAGTTATTTGCTCATTTTGCCTTTCCTGCTTTTCGGAATAAAACCTATAATCCTTTTTCCCTGCTAATTAATTCTGATTCCCTTAAAATAGTTGCCAAGTTCTAGTGGTAATATGCAGCATCAGCATGTGGGGAGGGGAGTTGGAAATCAGGTCAGAAAATACATTTGTGGAGTCTCTGCACTTGGCAGGCATTTCCAGTTGGGTGGGACTTTGTGGCAGGAAGCTCTTACTGAAATTATGCAAGTGCCTAACTTAAATATAAAGATGAAATTTCAAGATACTGCTACACACCAGTTGGCCGTCGCTGCGCATATATAATAATAATCGCTTATTAGTTTAATGGTTTAAAGAATTGGAATAGCATATTTCTTCAATGCTTGTAAGAGTTTTAGAACTAAAGATGGATAGATAAATTGCTTCCAGCATGACAGTTTGCTTGGCCATGCTGAACAGGTTATTGAGGTTCATTTGCTGCTTCAACGTCAGGATCAAATCACAAAAAAAAATTATACTTATATAGTGCCTTTCACATAAACATGGGGTGGCACAGTGGTTAGCACTGCTGCCTCACAGCACCAGGGGCCCAGGTTTAATTCCGGCCTTGGGTGACTGCGTGGAATTTGCACCTTCTCCCCATGGCTGTATGGGTTTCCTCCGGGTGCTCCATTTTCCAGCCACAGTCCAAAGATTTGCAGGTTAGGTTCAGGTTTTTTTGGGATAGGGTGACGGATAGGGCGGGAAAGTGGGCTTGGTCTTTCTCAGGGTCGGTGCAGACCTGATGGGCCAAATGGCCTCCTTCTGTACTGTAGAGATTCTATAAAATGTCCTAAGTTGCTTCACAGAAGCAATATAAAACAAATGACATGAAAGTGCACTACAGCTTCCATAACAGGAATGTTGAACTGTTCAAGGAAAACTATTGGGCAGGATTCTCCAATAATGGGGTTATGCCCCCTCGCCCGTGAAAAAACACGCGTGAATCACTCTGGCCTTACTTGGAGAAAGTCCAGGGTGTTTCTCCGATTTGTAGGGGGCTAGCAAGGCCCCGGAGTGCTCCTTGCAGCTCCGGCTGACGATACGGGGCCCTGCACTTCCACTTGTGTAACCGCGCATGCGCACAGCGGCGGCCTGAGTCAGCCGCCCCGTGCGACATGGCCAACCCACACCGCAGACCGGCACCAAGAAGATAGGCCCCCCCCCCAGATCGTGCGGGCCCGCGGATGGGTGGCCCCTGATTAGTAGTCTGGCCGTCCTGGAGGACCCCCCTCCCCCCGGTGAATGATCCCCCCCCGCCCACCACCAGGGCGGCTGCGGACTCCATGCCGAGTGGAACCATGAGAGAACCACGCCGGTGGGAACTCGGCCAGCTGCACTCGGTGAATCGCCGCGGGGGCCTCTTTCAATGGCCCCCGACCAGCGCCGCGTCAACCGCGCGCGATTGGCGGCAATTCTCTGGGGTCTGGAGAATCATGGGAGCGGCGTCGGACCCAATCTCGGGTTAATGCCCATTCTCCGCCCCCCCCCCGTGCCGAGCACGATTTCGGCGCGGAGGCTCGGGATTCCCCCCATTGTTTTTTAAAGAAGTAATTAAAAACACTGACCAAAGGATGACTGATTCTGCAGAGTGACCACTTTCAGGAAAATTAGTACGTGCATTATACTGACAGACCTTCCTGGAAGGACATGGAATTTCACATCTGAAGAGGTGTGAAGGACCACTTCAAACAGAGATACCTGAAAGAAATGTATGGAAAATGTATGGAAAATGCAAAAGGCATTTGGGTTTGTAAGGACAAATGGAGACTGTTTCATACATCACATCAGACATCCAAAAACACCTGCTGATCTCCCTCTCGGAATGTGTAAACTTTTCTGAGATGGATGTAGGACATGACTGCTTCCCGTCCTGAGAATACACAGGGAAAATGTGTTTAAATCTGGCTGATGACCAGTGACAAGCAGAGGAAGCAAGCAGCACCTCCTTCATTCTCTTGCTGGAGGTAAGCTGTCTAGCAAGCACAAGAGAAAGAAACAGGGCTACCTCTTCAGCTAACACCGCAGAGGGAACCAGGTCATCTCCCTCACTGGGACACGCCAAGTATCTCAACAGACTGCGAATCTGCTAAAGTCAGCTCTACCAAAATTATCCACCATACCACTATCTACGGCTCACAGACAAGCCGAGAGGTGATTTGTGTATATGTGCATGCATGTGTGTGGCGTCTTTATTATTTTCCTTTTAGTAACTAATCAAAAGTTACTTTTTTTTAGTAACTAATGAAGTTACTCTTTTTTTGACTCGCGAAAGTCTGCCCCCCCTCCCTTTCCCTCTCCCTTTCCCCCCGCTCTATTGGCTGTTGGCTACAAACTGGTCCCGGATCAAGTTGGTGAATGGTCTCCACATTTTTGTGGATACATATAGGTCCCCGTAATTCCCCTTTCCTAGGTCACCCATGTGCAACAGTTTCTCTATCATTGAGTGGCTTGGCGTCTGTGGGTATGATGTCCTCTCCTTGTAGAGTAAGTTTTTAATTTGTAGGTGCTAGCCGGAGGCTAGTCTTGTCTCCATGTTGGTAAAAGGTTCACTGTGTCTGGTGGAGCTGGTGCACTGCTTTCCTGTTGGGGAACAGGTCAAAGTCCATTTGGAGCTTTTTCCTTCCCGCCAGAAGCTCTATGGTCAGGGCCTCGGAGTATCACCGGTCCACCTCCAGTATGGAGTCGACCAATTGTTGTCTGGCCGTCCTTTCCTACCTGTCTCTGCGTGCTTTGTAAGCGATAATCTCACCCTTGATCACAACTATCAGCGCCTCCCAGAACGTGGAGAGTGAGACCTCTCCAATCTGGATGTTGGCAATGTACTGTCTATAGGCTGGGATATTTTCTCGCAAAATGCCTTATCGGCAAGGAGGGTCGTGACCAACCCCCACAGGCGGCGTTGGGCACGGCCCATCTTCAACCTCACTTCCATGTAACGTGGAGCGTAGTTGGAGATTATGATCGCGAAATATTCCGTTCTCACTATCCCTGGAAGCACCGCTTTTGATACTACAAAGAAGTCGATACACGACGGTGCACCTGGGAGAAGGAAGAGAACTCCTTCCCCCCCGGTGTATGAATCTCCACGGGTCCACTGCCCCCATCTGTTTCATAAATGTAAGCAGTTCTTTCGCCATTTTTGCGGTTTTCCTCGATTTGGGGTTTGATCAGTCCGTCCGTGGGTCGTGTACACAGTTGATGTCCCCTCTCAAGATTAGTCAGTATGTCATGGATTTCCACCATGATCTTCTTTATAAACTCCGTATCGTTCCAGTTGGGCACTTACAGGACCACTGGTGCCCCGTCCAGGACACCGGGGTTTCCCTTTGTCCATGTACACATGGCCGCCAGCTATGTGTACATCATGGAGGTGAGCCCCTGCACTCCGGGGTTTCCTTTTATTTGGGGACCCTCCAAAGTGGCTGTTTGCAGTGCCATTTTTCTTCTTGTTACTATGTGTGGCCTGTTGTAGCAAGTCCAGAGCCCTTTCCCACCCCCCCCCCCCCCCCCTTTCCCTCTGTTTCCCTTATGGTTTTGTTTCCCCCCCATACCTTCCTCTCCCTTACTATTTTTATTCCCCCCTGCATTCATCCTCCCCCATTAGCCCCTTTAACTACCCCCAGTTGGTGGTGTGTACCCCCTGTCACCAGGCACTCTATCCCCGGCAGGAGACGCACAGTGGACACCCGGTCTCACTGGTACCTCATGGCGCTAGCTTTCCTGCGAGTCCTGGTCCCCCTCCTGGGTTGGTTTAAGACTACCCTTCCTTCGCCTGTGACATCTCTTCTCCCTCCTCCTCACCCTTTCCTGCGCTCCGCTGCCCTCACCCCTTCCTTCCTACATTTTGGTTCCCCAGTTCAGAGCGAGGCAGTACAGTACCACACAAAGCGTGTCTCAAGTCCTTTTAGTCTTTCCTGTTATTCTTCTCACCTCTGATTTTGCTGCTGTCTTCCCAGCCCGATCTCCTGGACAAATTTGTCCTGATCCGCCAGGACCTTGAGGTAGTGCTCCACCCCCTGGAATGTGACACAGAGTTTGGCCGGGTACAGTATCCCAAAATTCACATTGTTTTTATACAGTGCACCTTGGCTCTGTTGGACTTCTCCCAGCGCTTGGCCAGGTCCACCCCAATGTCCTGGTAGATCCTGATCTGGTGCCCTGCCCAGTTGCAGGTCTTTGGTTGCCTGGCCCAGCACAGGATTCTTTTCCGGTCTTGATACCAGTGCATTTTGGCAATTATCACCCTCGGCTGCTCTCAAATTCACTATATTCTGGGCAAGAGAATTTGACACACCAACAACCCTTTGGGAGAAAAGAAAAATCTCCTTATCTCTGTCTTAGAAGGGAGGTCTCTTCTTGTAATCGATGTTCCCTAGTTTTAGTCTCCCCCACAAAAGGAAGCATCCTTTAGGTAGCGACCCTATCAAGTCTGCTCAGGATCATATGTATTTGAATAAGATCATCTTTCATTCCTCTAAACCCCAATGGGTAAAGGCCTAATCTGTTTAACCTTTCTCCATAAGACAACCACTTCATCCAGGAATGAGTCCTGCTTCAAAAGCAAAGATATCTTCCTTTTTAAAATAAGGACACTAAAACTGCACATTGTATTCCAGATGAGGAGCGTGATTCAGCCACTGCGTTGTGCCCAGTGTGGATCGGGGCGCAACAGGTGAATCCCGCCAAAGCCCCAATTCGAGGTCCGCGCCTGGCTGATCGCGGGTCACGTGTCTCGCTTATCCAGCGCGATTTGGATCACGTCCTCGCTGGGAGCTGGTCCAGATAATGAGATTTGAATGAGGCGTATGCACCCGGTGCTTGGGAGTCAACAGCTGCGCCAACTGGGCGTCATTTAGCATTGGTTTCCACAAACGTCGACAAGGCATGCCGGCACCTCGGGGGGGTTCGCAGGCCATTACAGACCTCCGGATGTTTGGGGACATGGTAGTATCTGGCACTACCCCGGCACCCCGACACCTTGGCATTGTTAACCGTGACCCAATTACGGGACGCATGTGGAAAGATTACACCGTTCCTTCCCACATCAGACCCCCACCAATTTTTCGCAAAAGTCAGACAACAGGCTACCATGTACGGCCTGGACGAAAAGGAGCAAGTGAAGCTCACAGCTTTAAGCCTCGACCCTTCAGTCGTAGCAGCCCTTCCCGACCCACAGAATGTAGGAGGAGGCACACTTCAAGAGATGCACACAACGAATCTTGATGCGATCGGCTTCAACAGAGGAGACCCCGTAGAAGGCCTAAATAAGTGTAGGCAAAAGAAGACAGAGCACCCCACAGCGTTTGCTGGACGTTTGTGGATTCACTTTACCGCAGTTTTTGGAGAGTTAGCGCGCGCCCATTTGTCCCCAGATAATATGGCCAAATGGACCCGAATTCTAGTCTCCATGCCACAGAAGCAGGACGAAAAGCTTGCGCAAATTATGACCCCCTCAGATGAGGTCCACAATGAAAAATGGGTTTTGAAGAAATTGTTCCACGCTTGGGAGCAATCAATTGCAGGCAAATTTATAACACTCGATGAAGAGCAGGCAGAAATGAACCCAGTTAAAGCACACCAGAACCCCGCATGGGTAAATGAGGGCAGGAACAGCCAACCCCAGCGAAAACCTCAAGAATGCTATAATTGTGGACAGCTGGGACACTTTGCACGAGAGTGCAACGCGCCCCAGAAGCAGCAGAGAAACCAACAGACAGGCACCCTAAACAAGAATAGGGCAAAGCCAATCCATAGCTTTAGCGCCCGTTCAGAGAGTATAGACATGAACGGCACCGACTGACGGTGTTCGGGCTCCCCAACTTGGGTCTGCGACACCCTTTGGGACAGGTCCGGTAGACCGGTAGCAGCAGGCAAGGTTCGGGGACAACCCGTAGAATCTCTTTGGGACACAGGAGGGACCCGCACCACACTCAATTTCTCCACGATGTTCCAGCGAGACACGTGGCCCACAACAGACACCATTACACTCAGCGGTTTTACAGGCCATCACAGCCCCTTTAGCAATACAGATAGGGAACATCGGAACCAAGCACCCCGTAGTTTTAGTTGATCTGCCCCAGACAGCAGAACATATCCTTGGGATCGATTTCATGAGCTCCCATAACCTTTCTTTTGATCCAGTTAACAAGTGTGTATGGAAAATGGCAAAGGCAGCACGGGCCCCCACCACGCTCACAGTAGGAGAGTATGTAAACAGGATTAGCTCAGCAGGAGACTTCTGGTTTGACCCTCGAGCCATTAGTGCAGACAAACAAGTTAGGGCAGTCCTGCAGGAACATAAAGCAGCATTTGCACAGCACAAGCACGACTGTTGCAGTTTGACTGGCTTAGTGAACGTTACAGGTACCCACCCTAAACCCCAGAAGCAGTACAGAATTCCCCAGGAAGCAGAGGGAGAAATCTCCAAAGTAATAGAGAGTTTGTTGGATCAAGGTATACTCAGACCAGTAGCCTCCACAAGCAACGCACCGATTTTGCCCGTCAGGAAACCGGGTGGATCATGGCGACTGACCATTGATTCCCGGGAACTGAACAAAGCAACCCCAGCAGCAACCCCCACCGTAGCCACGAGTCCCAAGACCATGCTCAAACAGGGACTCCAGTCACAATTTCTTTCGGTTTTGGATATTAGTAATGGCTTCTGGTCCATTCCATTGGCTAAAGCGTGCCAGTACAAATTCACCTTTACATTCCAAGGGCAACAATACACGTGGACGTGTCTTCCAGAAGGCTTCCACAACTCCCCCTCCATTTTCCACCAACAGCTGGCAAATGGATTAGCAAACATTTCCCGCCCCGATTGTCTGGTCCAGTATGTAGACGACTTGTCACTACAGACAGACACAAAGGGAGAGCACATTTTGCTTCTCGCCGAACTCCTAGCACTCCTAAAAGAAATTGGTTGTAAAGTCAACACCAAGAAGGCCCAGATTCTGAAAGAAAAAGTGATTTACTTAGGAACAGTGATCACTCATGGTAACTTTAAGGAAATTTCATCTAGAGCTCGTCCCTGCGTGTCCTCTACATATATGCCGCAACCGGTAATTCTCTCTCCATTTAACACTGTGGATGAGCCATCCACATAAATCCTTAGGGGTGCGCACGTGTCTGTGGGCTGGGGTCTCTGGGGTGTACTACCTGTTTTCCTGGGGGGTGTTTTGGGAATAAATGGGCCTGTGTTGTGTTTAGTGGTGAGATGGACCCCAATTCGCCCCAAGCAGCTTTAGCACGGTTACTACAGAGAAGAGTTTGGCAGCCGGGAGAAGATGATGACTTAGAGTCTGACTCCCACCAAACGAATCCCTTTGCGACCCTGTTCGCTATTGAACAGTGAGGTGTCCAGATGATGGAGAAAAAAAGGAACCGATGGAGAGAAATGGTGTCCTTTCTGATGGAACCTGCACCATGTTTGTTGAATGTTTGTTCGTTAGTGTTATCGTTAAGTGTTGTGTGTAAACTCGGAAAGTTTTCACGGCCCCACTTCACCACCCCCTTTGACGCCCAATGGCTGTTAGAGGAACTAGTTTGTCCCCAGAAACTTGTTAATGGAACAAGTTTGTCCCAGACAATAGTTCAGAGGAACTAGTCTGTCGACAGAACCCAACTCATAGTTGCTCTCCTAATTTGTGAGGCAGCCCCCCGCGACGACCACATTCTTACCCGTTCTTGCCAGTTGCTCAGGCAGTGGAGAAACGGCATTGGTCTCCAACCTGCCTGAGGACCCCCCTCTGGTCAGCTACACTCGGGTAGAGCACATACGGCATTGATCACTGTCCTACCCGGGGATTCCACCCATTTCTTACCCGCCGCGGCCCATACGCACCCCATTTTGATTTGTTACATTCTAAATTCTTTTGTTTGGTTTTGGCAACCCTTAGGTTGCTTCCCTATGTTATTTACATCCTCAAACGCTGGGATGGTAAATCACACAGGCTGCGAGATGGCTTGCAGTATGGTAGTATTTTCTTAGATATCTAGTCCAAATATTCGTTTTTTTTTTAAAATGAGGGAGTCACAGATGGTGACCAATGATAAAGGGAAATTGGCAATAAAGGACAGACAGACAGACATACGAGATCTTAAGCAAGATAATAACAGAAATTATGCTTGTGTTCACAGAACTCAGAAACCCACGAACCCCAGAGGAAGGCAAAGAAGTAGACCGACAAAGATGAAGACAGCCTTCGTGTTCACATGGATCTTAGCGGGATCCCTTCAGTTGCGCGCGGACGCTACCCCCCTGACCCCTACCACACAAACCGTAAATGACTCTCACCCCCTGCAATACACGGAACCCCGAGATAACTAGCCCAGCGACAGCTAGCAATACCCCGACCTGGTGTGAAAAGTTTATCACCTGGTACTCACTCTCATATGTAGTCGAAGCACTCTTAGTGCTGGTGATACTTTGCAGTGTCGTGCAAACGTTTAGAGTCAGGAAATGGTGAAACAAAGCATATCGCTCCCGCACCCCGGTATACAGATTTAGGTCCCACATTTTCAGATTTCACCAGACCCCCGAACCCATTGGGACGGATTAAAGAGCATCCATTTTGTTTCATGTATTCTATGGAATAAAGAGATGTAAACCTCTGAGTCTGACTGCCAGGCCAGAGAAATTTGTGTGCTGCTATTTTGTTTAAAATGTCTAGATTATTTTTGTATTGTTTGTATTTTTGGATTGTTTAAATGAGGATAGTTTATTGAGAATAGTTAGAGGTTCCAGTTTTTTTATTTTTCTGTAATGCATCTATTAATGTCATAGCGCCCCGTAGAATTTTATGATAATGAATGTATTTAAAATGGTTTAGGTAAAATTGTGTTGCATAGGATAGGACAGTGTAGAGCCTAAGCATGGGTGCCCCAGAGATCAGAGGATGAAGACGCCTTGGTAATGTGATTCCTTCACGCTTCGCATTGAGGATCACAAGGAGGATGTGTAGCCACCTGGGATGGCCACGTCCCGATTACAAAATGGACACCCGCAAAGAATGCAGGGAAAATTGGACAATGCTAAGAAACAAGCAGGTGCAAGCTCTGTCTGTTGATTAGAACCTTAAACGCTCAGACGGGACAGAAACTACCAAACGATTTACATACTAATGAGCCATCTCCGGGGGCAAAAGGGAAACATTTAGATACACAATGTTAGGACAGCCTCCCCGGCACCAGAAGAAGCTAAGACATAGCTGACTGACAGTCACCAGGACACGCCCAGCGATCAGGGAACCACCCCTCTATTGGAGGAAAATCGATAGAGATGATTGGGAAAGACCCAATTAGTTGAGGCCAAGTTCAAGGTCCACCCAAAAGAGCACAAAGCCCTTTGCAGTATAAGAGGAATCACCCAAGGGAGAATCTTCCTCCTTTGGCTTTGGCTCTCACCGAAGAGAGAGACCTGCCTAGCAGCTGCATCAGACCAAGTAAGTGCCAAGTCAACGCACGCTACGAGATAGACGCTCCTAGTTGCTACCCTGTAAACAGCTCAACCCAGCAGCCTCAGAACCGAGCAACGGCCATTGTTCCTCTGACTGAGTGGGCACCCGAAGCTAAGTATAGGCTTTCGTAATCGTGGTAGTTTAGTTTGTAGAGTTTATGCACGAGCAGATTTGACTGTGTGTAAATAAATGAGCATTGCTTTTGAACTTACTAACTGGTATATCAAGTCATTGATCAGTATTCGGTTCTGAACCTTGTGGCGGTGTCGAAAGATACCTGGCGACTCTTGAGCAAAAGTAATTAAATTGAGCCAAATTAAGAACCAACCAAAAGTTAGCAACAGCCCAACAAACTGGCAAAGTGCTGGTGAATAGCAGGGTGAATCTAGGCACTGCAGCCACTGAGAAGCACCCCGTCAAACAAGCCCAAAAGTTAGATTTATTTCTACTGAATCATGCCAGGAATCTCACCAAAGCGCTGTACAGACCCAGTAAAACTTCCCTACTTTTAATATTCCATTCCCTTGCAATAAAAACAACATTTCATTTGCCTTCCTAATCAATTACTGTCACTACATACTAATGTTCTGTGATTCACGTAATGGGACACCTAGATTCCTCTGTACCACAGAGTTCTGCTGTCTCTCTCTATTGAAACAGTATACGATCTCATCTTCCTGCCAAAGTGAACAAATTCACATTTACCCACATTATATTCCATCTGCCAATTTTATGTCCACTCATTTCACCTGTCTATGTGCCTTTGCAGACTCACTACTTCCTTTTGACAACTTATTTACCTACCTATCTTGGTGTCATCGGCAAATTTAGCTTGCATATATTCAGATCCTTCATCCAAATCATTGATATAGATTGTAAGTAATTGAGGCCTCAGCACGGGTCCTTGTGGCACTCCAATAGCTACAGCTTGCCAATGTGAAAAAGACCCATTTATCCCAACTCTCTGCTTCCTGTAAGCCAGCCAATCCTTCATACATGTGAACATGTTACCCCCTACATCATGTGCTCTTATCATGTGTCGTAACCTTTGATGTGATACTTTATCTTTTATATATATATAAAATACACCTTTGTTTATACCTTATATATGTAATCGAAGGGCCTGGTACATATAGGGTTAATGTGGAACTGGGTACAGCACTGCCCTCAAAGTATTGTAAGAAGGCACATGACCTAGACCTAGGATCAGTATGGTGTTGGCCAGAGATGTTTTAAGAGCTAAACATGGATATAGCTCCATTCCTGTAAAACTAACTATATATTACCATTAACTATATATTTGTTTATAGTTCCAAATAGTTAATAAAGACTTTCTGTTAATATACACAAGACTTGGAGTTTGCACATTCCCACCGTGTCTGCATGGGTCCCACCCCCACAACCCAAAGATGTGCAGGGTAGGTGGATTGGCCATGCTAAATTGCTCCTTAATTAGAATTTTTTTAAGATAAAAAAGCATACAGAAGGCTACAAAGACTTCTTTAACAGATACGTTTTATAACAAATACAGTTCCAACATCATTACAGCTCCGAATCAAAAACTCTCAACCTCACAGAGGTTCTGGACTGATAGAAGCTACCGACTGGAGCTACAGATGCTGTGTAGATTCACCAGAAAACTTTCCTGGAAGCTAAAGGCAGCAAAAGACTCCTTATGATCTCCCTTGGAAGCCCAGCTTCAGCATGCAGAGTTCACAGTCTTCAAAGGTGAGTTAAAGCCGTTTAACTTCCAGGCTGTAGCCTGTCCTGAGAAGACCCTCTTATTAATTCAGTCAGGGGCGTCATTTGAATGAAACCTGTCGCTAATCCAGATCCCCGACTCCAAGCCTCAACGTGTGGCCTCCAAGTTGAACAGAAACAAAAATTAACTTATCCAACGCTTGGGAACCTTCCAACTTTCCAAATCCAGAAATAGCAAGCCTGCGGTTCATTTAAATGCCTCCCATCTCACAACATTACACCACTGAATAAATCAAGTGTGCAGACGCTGACACATGCAGGCATTGTTGAATATTTTTGTTCCCAAAGCATGCGGCCGCCAATTTGCAAAGTCCACCAAAACCAGCAAGCACGGGAAATTCATTGATTTGCAGTGAAAAATTATGCCATCTTGTAAGCCTGTAAGCTCTTAAAGGCGACCCACACTTTAAAAATCTTCACAATTCCACACTTGGAACTCCACTGGGACTAACAAAAGGTCCAGACCAGTCACAAAATTGGAGTCTTTGCGACCACAACATGGTACAATTAAAGCATTTTATGGATGAAGAAACAGACAAGTTGCAAAAAAAGGTTTTGGATTGGGGGAGAGAGGATTTTAGTGAAATAAGGCAGGATCTGACCAAGCTAGACTGGGAAGAGTTACTTGTGGAGAAATCTACAGACGAGCAGTTGGGGGGGGGGGGGGGCGTTCAAAAAGGAAATGGGGAGGGCACAGGCCCAACATGTTACCCAGGGTGATAGGAAGGTGTAACAAGCCCAGAGAACCATGGATGACCAGTGATATTCAGGATTGGATGAGAATGAAAAGAGAGGTTTTGAACAAGTAGAAGGGGAGCAAATCAGCAGAGGCATTAATGGAGTACAGAAAACGCAAGATGGAACTTAAGAAATCAATTAGGAGAGCAAAAAAAAGGATATGAGAAAGCTCCGGCTGGTAAAAGTAAGAAAAATCCCAAGATATTCTTTAAGTACATCAATAAGAAGAGAATAACCAGGGAAAGAGTAGGGCCCATTAGGGACCAATGGAGGAATCTGTGGGTGGAGCCTTCAGACATTGGTAGGGTGTTGAATGAATAATTCACATCTGTCTTCACCCAAGAGAATGAGGATGTCGATATGGAACTCAGGGAGAGAGACTGTGAGGTTCTTGAGGAAATTGACATAGGGAGTGACAAGGTATTGGAGGTGTTGGCAGGTTTATAAGTGGACAAACCTCCAAGCCCAGATAAATTGTGCCCCAGGCTGCTTTGGGAGGAGGTTGCAGGGGCTCTGACCAAAATTTTTAATTCCTCTCTGGCCAAGGGGAGGTGCCAGATGACTAGAGAATAATTAATGTCGTACCACTGTTTAAGAATGATTGTAGAGATAAGCGAGGGAACTACAGGCCAGTGATTCTCACGTCAGTGATAGGGAAACTATTGGAAAAAATTCTGAAAGGGAGAATCTATCTCCAGTTGGAGAGGCAAGGTTTGATCAGAGATAGTCAGCATGGCTTTGTCAGAGGGAGGTCATGCCTGAAAAATTTGATTGAATTTTCTGAGGAGCTGACCAGGTGTGTAGATAAGGGTAGTGCAGTTGATGTAGTTTATATGGATTTCAGCAAAGCCTTTGACAAGGTCCCACATGGGAGACTTAAAAAGAAGGCAATGCACATGGGATTCAGGGTAATTTGATAAGGCTTGTAGGAGACAGAGGGCGATGACAGATACCTGCTTTAGTTACTGGAAGCCAGTGTCCAGTGGCATACCGCAGGGATCTATGCTTGGTCCCCTATTATTTGTCATCTATATAAACAACATAGATAACTATGTGTGGGATAGCATAATTAATTTTCGGATGACACAAAGATTGGCCAGGTGGTTAACAGTGAGATTGAGTGTCTTGGGTTACAGGAAGATACAAACAGGTAAAATGGACAGATATAATAATAATAATCTTTATTGTCACAAGTAGGCTTACATTAACACTGCAATGACATTACTGTGAAAAGCGCCTCTTTGAAGGCGGGAGGGCAGCGATGAAAAGGCACATGTCACACTTGCCTTTATCAATTGACGCATAGATTACAAAAGCAGGAAGGTCATGTTGGAGTTGTATAAGACTTTGGTGAGGCCACAACTGGAATACTGTGTGCAATTCTGGTTGCCACATTATTGGAAGGATGTGATTGCACTGGAGGGATGCAAAGGAGATTCACCAGGATGTTGCCTGGGATGGAACATTTAAATTATGAAGAGAGGTTGGATAGGCTTGGGGTGTTTTTGTTAGAGCAGAGAAGACTGAGGGTGACCTGATCGAGGTGTACAAGATTATGAGAAGCGTGGAGAGGGTGGGTAGGGAGCAGCTGTTCCCCTTAGTTGAAGGGTCAGTCACGAGCAGACACAAGTTCAAGGTGAGGGGCAGCAGGTTTAAGGGGGATTTGAGGAAAAATCTTTTTAACCAGAGGATGGTGACGGTCTGGAATGCACTGCCTGGGAGGATGGTAGAGACAGGTTGTTTCACAACCTTTAAAAAGTACCTGGATGCACACTTGGCACGTTATACCATTCAAGGCTATTGGCCAAGTGCTGGCAAATGGGATTACGTAGGTAGGTCAGGTATTTTTTGTGTGTTGGTGAAGACTAAATGGGCCGAAGGGTGTCTTCTGCACTGTATTATTTGTGACTCTGTGAAAATATTTTTTAAGATACAGCATTTCTTCAGGTTTAAATTTTAAAAATCAGAAACAGAATAAGTAAACACACGTCTTTGCTCAATTGCAGATCTCATCATTGCACAACAGAATATTGATGAGTCATCTGGGAAATTTGAGGTGGATTTAAAATCTTTGGATGTTTGTTTAAACTTGAGATCCAACAGAATATTGGAAAGTGCTAAATTCAATAACAGAGTCCAACTGCCTTGCGGACCTGTCAATTCCTTCAGTAATGGTTTCTGTATGCTGGCAGATAGATGGGAATATGGAGAGTTAAAGATTGAGCTCATCCAGACACAATCAGGGTGGATATTGCAGACAATTCACTATCTTGCCTCCTCCAAGCTAAAGATGATCTTTCCCTAGACAAGGCAATCCAGAAACTTCCGGGTGCGGCGATGACCAGCTGAGTCGCACGTTTCGGCAGCTCCCGTTGGAACGGACTTTTGGGCTCTTAATAAGAGCCCCAACGGCAATTTTAACGGCTAAAAGTACTGTGCGGTGAACCAGAAGGGAATCCCCCCTGGATACGGATGAAAAAAGGAGAGGAAGGTGGCCGGATTGCGGTGGATCCTTTAGAGCAGCGGCAAGGAAGGCAAGCAAAAACCAAGATGGCGTCGGAGGTGGCAGTTTAATATGGGGCCCTGAACAACAGGAGTTTTTGAAACGCTGCGTGGAAGAACTCAAAAAGGAATTGAAGAAGGAGCTGTTGGCCCCGATATTACAGGCGATCGAAGGGCTAAAGGAGGAGCAAAAGACCCAGGAGCGGGAGCTTCGGGTCGTGAAAGCAAAGGCTGCCGAGAATGAGGACGACATACAGGGCCTGGTGGTGAAGACGGAGATGCACGAGGCACACCATAAACGATGTGTGGAAGTGCTGGAGGCGCTGGAGAACAACGCGAGGAGGAACAACCGAAGGATTCTTGGTCTTCCTGAAGGTGCGGAGGGAGCGGACGTCGGGGCATATGTGAGCACGATGCTGCACTCGTTAATGGGAGCGGAGGCCCCGGCGGGTCCGCTGGAGGTGGAGGGAGCATACCGAGTGATGGCGCGAGGACCGAGAGCAGGAGAAATTCCTAGAGCCATAGTGGTGAGATTCCTCCGTTTTAAGGACAGAGAGATGGTTCTTAGATGGGCAAAGAAAACTCGGAGCAGTAAGTGGGAGAACGCGGTGATCCGCGTATACCAAGACTGGAGTGCGGAGGTGGCGTGAAGGAGGGCAAGCTTTAATCGGGCCAAGGCGGTGCTTCACAATAAGAAGATAAAATTCGGAATGCTGCAGCCGGCAAGACTGTGGGTCACATATCAAGGGAGGCACCACTACTTTGAGACGGCGGATGAGGCATGGACTTTTATCGTGGAAGAAAAATTGGAATGAGCGGGTTATTAAAAAAAAGAACGTTTGAAACAAAGTGGTGGGGCGAGTATGGGGGGCGAAGAGGGGGGCAAAAAGGGGGGAAAGAGGAGTTTTATGTTATTAATCCTGCGATGTGGTAACTTTTCTCTCTTCCACAGGTGGTGGGGGGAGGAAAGGAGGTGGAAGAGATGGGGCGTTGGCCATTGGGGGCGGGGCCAAGGGGGAAGCGCGGGCTCGGCTCCCGCGCTATGATAATCATGGCGGGAATAGGGAAGCAGGAAGGAGGGGGCGTCGCACGGTGCGAGCCGAGGTCACGGGGGGAAGCCGAGGTCGGCCAGAGTTTGCTGACTTCTGGGAGCAACATGGGGGGTGTAACTACGCTAGTGGGGGATCTAGCGGGGGGGGGGGGTGGGAGGGGGGAATTATTGGGCTGCTGCTGCTGGGGAGAGGGGGGAGCTGGTATGGGGTGGGATGGGCGGGGGGGCACCGCCTGGGGGGGACACAGCTGCGTGGGAACCGGGTGAGGAGCTGGAAAAAGGGGATGGCTAATCGACAAGGGGGGGGGGGTAAAAAACCCCCCAACCATGCTGATCACGTGGAACGTGAGAGGGCTGAACGGGCCGATAAAGAGGGCACGGGTACTCGCACACCTTAAGAAACTTAAGGCAGACGTGGTAATGTTACAGGAAACGCACTTGAAACTGATAGACCAGGTGAGACTACGCAAAGGTGGGGCAGGTGTTCCATTCGGGGCTAGATGCGAAAAACAGGGAGGTGGCTATATTAGTGGGGAAGCGGGTGATGTTTGAGGCAAAGACTACAGTGGCGGATAGCGGGGGCAGATACGTGATGGTGAGTGGCAAACTACAGGGGGAGACGGTGGTTTTGGTAAACGTATATGCCCCGAACTGGGATGATGCCAATTTTATGAGGCGTATGCTAGGACGCATCCCGGACCTAGAGGTGGGAAAGTTGGTAATGGGGGGAGATTTCAATACGGTGTTGGAACCAGGGCTGGACAGGTCGAGGTCCAGGACTGGAAGGAGGCCGGCAGCAGCCAAGGTGCTTAAAGATTTTATGGAGCAGATGGGAGGAGTAGACCCGTGGAGATTTAGCAGACCTAGGAGTAAGGAGCTTTCGTTTTTCTCCTATGTCCACAAAGTCTATTCGCGAATAGACTTTTTTGTTTTGGGAAGGGCTTTGATCCCGAAGGTGAGGGGAACGGAGTATACGGCTATAGCCATTTCGGATCACGCTCCACATTGGGTGGACTTGGAGATAGGGGAGGAAACAGAAGGGCGCCCACCCTGGAGAATGGACATGGGACTAATGGCAGATGAGGGTGTGTGTCTAAGGGTGAGGGGGTGCATTGAAAAGTACTTGGAACTCAATGATAATGGGGAGGTCCAGGTGGGAGTGGTCTGGGAGGCGCTGAAGGCAGTGGTTAGAGGGGAGCTGATATCAATAAGGGCACGTAAAGGAAAGCAGGAGAGTAGGGAACGGGAGCGGTTGCTGCAAGAACTTCTGAGGGTGGACAGGCAATATGCGGAGGCACCGGAGGAGGGACTGTACAGGGAAAGGCAAAGGCTACACGTAGAATTTGACTTGCTGACAACGGGTACTGCAGAGGCACAGTGGAGGAAGGCACAGGGTGTACAGTACGAATATGGGGAGAAGGCGAGCAGGTTGCTGGCCCACCAATTGAGGAAGAGGGGAGCAGCAAGGGAAATAGGGGGAGTGAGGGATGAGGAAGGAGAGATGGAGCGGGGAGCGGAGAGAGTGAATGGAGTGTTCAAGACATTTTATAAAAAATTATACGAAGCTCAACCCCCGGATGGGAGGGAGAGAATGATGGGCTTTATGGACCGGCTGGAATTTCCCAAGGTGGAGGAGCAGGAAAGGGTGGGACTGGGAGCACAGATTGAAATAGAGGAAGTAGTGAAAGGAATTAGGAGCATGCAGGCGGGGAAGGCTCCGGGACCGCATGGATTCCCAGTTGAATTTTACAGGAAATATGTGGACTTGCTCGCCCCGCTACTGATGAGGACCTTTAATGAGGCAAAGGAAAGGGGACAGCTGCCCCCGACTATGTCTGAGGCAACGATATCGCTTCTCCTAAAGAAGGAAAAGGACCCGCTGCAATGCAGGTCCTATAGACCTATTTCCCTCCTAAATGTAGACGCTAAGATTCTGGCCAAGGTAATGGCAATGAAGATAGAGGATTGTGTCCCGAGGGTGGTCCATGAGGACCAAACCGGGTTTGTGAAGGGGAGACAGCTGAATAAGAATATACGGAGGCTGCTAGGGGTAATGATGATGCCCCCACCAGAGGGGGAAGCGGAGATAGTGGTGGCGATGGATGCCGAGAAAACATTTGATAGAGTGGAGTGGGACTATTTGTGGGAGGTGCTGAGGAGATTTGGTTTTGGAGATGAGTATGTTGGATGGGTGCAGCTGTTGTATAGGGCCCCAGTGGCGAGTGTGGTCACGAATGGACGGGGATCTGCATACTTTCGGCTCCATAGAGGGAC
This sequence comes from Scyliorhinus torazame, assembly GCF_047496885.1. NCBI lineage: Eukaryota > Metazoa > Chordata > Chondrichthyes > Carcharhiniformes > Scyliorhinidae > Scyliorhinus > Scyliorhinus torazame. The sequence goes on along the minus strand of NC_092713.1, from coordinate 265,659,872 downwards.
AAGGCAGGGATGCCCTCTGTCCCCATTACTGTTTGCACTGGCGATTGAGCGCCTGGCAATAGCATTGAAGGGTTCCAAGAAGTGGAGGGGAATACTTAGAGGAGGAGAAGAACACCGGGTATCTCTGTATGAGGATGATTTGTTGTTATATGTAGCGGACCCGGCGGAGGGGATGCCAGAGATAATGCGGACACTTCGGGAGTTTGGAGAATTCTCAGGATATAAACTGAACATGGGGAAAAGTGAGTTGTTTGTGGAGCATCCAGGGGAGCAGAGCAGAGAAATAGAGGACTTTCCGCTGAGGAAGGTAACAAGGGACTTTCGTTACTTGGGGATCCAGATAGCTAAGAATTGGGGTACATTGCATAGGTTAAATTTAACGCGATTGGTGGAACAAATGGAGGAGGACTTCAAAAGATGGGACATGGTATCCCTGTCACTGGCAGGGAGGGTGCAGGCGGTTAAAATGGTAGTCCTCCAGAGATTCCTCTTTGTGTTTCAGGGCCTCCCGGTGGTGATCACGAAGGCTTTCTTCAAAAGGATCGAAAAGAGTATCATGAGTTTTGTGTGGGCCGGGAAGACCCCGAGAGTGAGGAAGGGATTCTTACAGCGTAGTAGGGATAGGGGGGGGGGCTGGCACTACCGAGCCTAAGTGAGTACTACTGGGCCGCCAATATCTCAATGGTGAGTAAGTGGATGGGAGAAGAGGAGGGAGCGGCGTGGAAGAGATTGGAGAGGGCGTCCTGTAGGGGGACTAGCCTACAAGCTATGGTGACGGCCCCATTGCCGTTCTCACCGAAGAAATACACCACAAGCCCGGTGGTGGTGGCGACTTTGAAAATTTGGGGACAGTGGAGACGGCATAGGGGAAAGACGGGAGCCTTGGTGGGGTCCCCGATAAGAAATAACCACAGGTTTGCCCCGGGGAGAATGGATGGGGGATTTGGAATATGGCAAAGAGCAGGAGTAACGCAACTGCAAGATCTGTTTGTAGATGGGAAGTTCGCAAGTCTGGGAGCGCTGACCGAGAAATATGGGTTGCCCCAAGGGAATGCATTCCGATATATGCAACTGAGGGCTTTTGCGAGGCAGCAGGTGAGGGAATTCCCGCAGCTCCCGACGCATGAGGTGCAGGACAGAGTAATCTCAAAGACATGGGTGGGGGACGGTAAAGTGTCAGATATATATAGGGAAATGAGGGACGAGGGGGAGATTATGGTAGATGAGCTGAAAGGGAAATGGGAAGAAGAGCTGGGGGAGGAGATTGAGGAGGGGCTGTGGGCGGATGCCCTAAGTAGGGTAAACTCATCGTCCTCGTGTGCCAGGCTAAGCCTGATTCAATTTAAGGTGTTACACAGGGCGCATATGGCTGGACCACGGCTCAGTAAATTTTTTGGGGTAGAGGATAGGTGTGCGAGATGCTCGAGAAGCCCAGCGAATCACACCCACATGTTCTGGTCATGTCCGGCACTACAGGGGTTCTGGGTGGGGGTGACAAAGGTGCTTTCGAAAGTAGTGGGGGTCCAGGTCGAACCAAGCTGGGGGTTGGCTATATTTGGGGTTGCACAAGAGCCGGGAGTGCAGGAGGCGAGAGAGGCCGATGTTTTGGCCTTTGCGTCCCTAGTAGCTCGGCGCAGGATACTGTTGATGTGGAAGGAAGCCAAGCCCCCGGGGGTGGAGACCTGGATAAATGACATGGCAGGGTTTATAAAGCTGGAACGGATTAAGTTCGTCCTAAGGGGATCGGCTCAAGGGTTCACCAGGCGGTGGCAACCGTTCGTCGAATACCTCACAGAAAGATAGAGGGAATGGAAAAGAAGAAGGCAGCAGCAGCAGCCCGGGGGGGGGGGGGGGGGGGGGAGGAACCAGAAGGAGTCTCAGGGTTATTAATATATATGTATAATATGTATAGGTCGTTGCTATAAATAATTGTATATTGGACTGTTAAATCATATTTTTGGAGAGTGTTTATCTGAGACAAGGCAGTTGCCATTTAGTTTTAGTTTTCGTTTTTGTTATATATTATTTATTCTTTGTTTATAAAACAGGTCATTGTTACTTATACTGTTATATCATTGTGTGAAGGATACACAATGTACTGTGATGGTCGACCAAAAATTAAAAATTTTCAATGAAATATTTTAAAAAAAGACAAGGCAATCCAGATAGTTAGACTGTCTGAGCTACGTGAACAATGCAGGACAATGCAAAGGGGAGAGAATACAACATGGGGCAGAAGCCTACCCTCAGTCGAGATTATCAGGTCAGCAGGCACAATTTAAGTAAAGAAAAGCAATTCCTGACCGCCCAGCAGAATGACCTTGCCACTGCTGCGGTTTGATGTGCCCTCACAGGAGGGATCAGTGTCCTGCAAGTACAGCCCAATGCTTCCACTGCAACAGCACTGTTGCTTCACAGCGCCAGGGTCCCAGGTTCGATTCCTGCTTGGGTCACTGTCTGTGCGGAGTCTGCATGTTCTTCCCGTGTCTTCATTGGTTTCCTCCAGGTGCTCCGGTTTCCTCCCACAAGTCCCGAAAGACGTGCTGTTAGGTGAATTGGACATTCTGAATTCTCCCTCCGTGTACCCGAACAGGCCCCATAGTGTGGTGACTAGGGGATTTTCACAGTAACTTCATTGTATTGTTAATGTCAGCCCACCTGTAATAATAATAAAGATTATTATTACTTTGGAAAACTACAAGTTAAAATCCTAGAACCACACAGATAACCCAAAGGTAATCCATGAGGTTGAGACCAAAAATCCAGAAGACACACCACCATGCTTCTTGGGTGAGATCAAAGATTGTGGTTCTTCATTTTGGAATGCTAACATCCTGGTAAGTGGTCATTGTAAGGGCAAAATTAATAGGTTTAGTAAAATGGGGGAATAGATCTAACACCCCTGCATTAGGGGTGTGTGGTAGTATGCATTAGGGGTCATGTGGGACTGTGAAGCCGTGATGTCATTGGCTGACAGATCCCGGGTCCTGGTTGGACGTTGACCTCTAGCTCCGCCCTGAAGGCGAAATATAAGTACCTGGAGTCCTCCCCCGCAGGCAGTCTACTACTGAACTGCGGGGGAACAGTCACGCTTAATAAAGCCTCATCGACTTCACTCTATTCGTCTCTCGGAGTCTTTGTGCGCTACAATTTATTAAGCGTGACTAAAAGACTATGGAGCTCAGGATCATCCCGGAATGCCTGAGGATCAGCCCCCACGCAGTGAACGCAGCAGCAGCGTTCAAGCACTGGCAGACTTGTTTCGAGGCCTACCTCAGAACGGCCACCGGCCGGGTCACAGAAGACCAAAAACTACAGGTCCTGCACTCGAGGTTAAGCACGGAGATTTTCTCTCTCATCGAAGACGCAGAGGATTTCCAGACGGCGTTCGCAGCACTAAAAAGTCTCTATGTCCGCCCAGTAAACCAGATCTACGCTCGCTATCAACTCGCAACGAGACGGCAAAGTCCCGGAGAATCGATAGATGAATTCTACGCCGTGCTACTAATTTTGGGACGAGCCTGCAGCTGCCCGCCGGTGAACGCAAATGAACACACGGACATGTTAATGCGCGATGCTTTTGTGGCAGGTATGAACTCCTCCCAAATCCGCCAAAGACTTCTAGAAAAAGAGTCGCTAGGACTCTCAGAGGCACGGGCCCTAGCAGCCTCCCTAGACGTGGCCGCGCGAAATACCCGCGCCTACGGCCCCGACCGCGCGGCAGCCCATTGGGCTCCGTACCCACCCGTCGCGACAAACCCACCCCCCCCCGGACACCCCACAGGCTTGCGCGGTCCAAACGCCAAGTCGCACCGGGGGAGCCCGCTGCTATTTCTGCGGCCAGGCGAAACACCCCCGGCAGCGCTGCCCGGCCCGCGCAGCGATCTGTAAGAGCTGCGGGAAAAAGGGCCATTTCGCTGCTGTGTGCCGGTCCCGCGAGGTCGCCGCTGTCCCGGGAGAACAGGGAGCCCTGCACGCAGTTTACGCTCCCCAACCCCCCCCAGCGCCCCATGTACGACCCGCACGCGCAACCACTCTGGGTCCCGACCACCGCTCTCCCCGGAGAACAGGGAGCCCTGCACGCCGTTTACGCTCCCCAACCCCCCCCCCGCGCCCCATGTATGACCCGCCGGCGCTACCACTTTGGGTCCCGGCCACCGCTGTCCCCAGAGAAGAGGGAGTCCTGCGTGTTCCCAACGCTCCCCAACCCCCCAGCGCCCCATGTGCGACCCGCAGGCGCCGCCATTTTGGGTCCCGGCCACCATCTTGGACCACCCCAGACCTGTGCGATGCATGGGGGCGGCCATTTTGTCCACACCCGCTGCCATCTTGTGACCCCCCAGCCATGTGCGATGCATGGGGGCAGCCATCTTGTTCACCCCCGACGCTATCTTGTACGGCAACAACGGACCCCAGTGTCGACGGCTCCACGGGGTTCAAAGAAGACGCTCAACCACTACAACCACGTCTGGCTTCAATGACACTGGACCAAGCTCGGCCCCGGACGCTCCAGACGACGACGACAACGGTGCTGATAAACGGGCACGAGACACCATGCCTAGTCGACTCCGGGAGCACGGAGAGCTTTATCCACCCCGACACGGTAAGACGTTGTTCTTTGACCATCCATCCCAGCGCACAAAAGATTTCCCTAGCTGCAGGATCCCACTCCGTACAGATCAAAGGCTTCTGCATAGTTACCCTAACGGTGCAAGGGAGGGAGTTCAAAAACTACAGGCTCTACCTCCTTCCCCAACTCTGCGCCCCCACATTACTGGGATTAGACTTCCAGTGCAATCTACAGAGCCTAACCTTCAAATTCGGCGGCCCAATACCCCCACTCACTATCTGCGGCCTCGCAACCCTCAAGGTGCAACCCCCATCCTTGTTTGCAAACCTCACCCCGGATTGCAAACCCGTCGCCACTAGGAGCAGATGGTACAGCGCCCAGGACCGGACCTTCATTCGGTCCGAAGTCCAGCGGCTACTAAAGGAAGGCATAATCCAGGCCAGCAATAGTCCCTGGAGAGCACAGGTGGTAGTAGTAAAGACAGGGAGAAGCAAAGGATGGTCATAGACTATAGCCAGACCATCAACAGGTACACACAGCTAGACGCGTACCCTCTCCCCCGCATATCCGACATGGTCAATCGGATTGCCCAATATAAGGTCTTCTCCACCGTGGACCTCAAGTCCGCCTACCATCAGCTCCCCATCCGCCCAAGTGACCGCAAGTACACAGCCTTCGAGGCAGACGGGCGATTATACCATTTCCTAAGGGTCCCATTTGGCGTCACAAACGGGGTCTCGGTCTTCCAACGAGAGGTGGACTGAATGGTTGATCAACACGGGTTACGGGCCACGTTCCCGTATCTCGACAATGTAACCATCTGCAGCCACGATCAGCAGGACCACGACGCCAACCTCCAAAAATTCCTCCAGACCGCTAAAGCCTTGAACCTCACATACAACGAGGACAAGTGCGTTTTTAGCACAAACCAGCTAGCCATCCTGGGCTACGTAGTGCGCAATGGGATAATAGGCCCCGATCCCGAACGTATGCGCGCCCTCATGGAATTTCCCCTCCCGCACTGCTCAAAAGCCCTAAAACGCTGCCTGGGGTTCTTTTCATACTACGCCCAATGGGTCCCCCAGTACGCAGACAAGGCCCGCCCCCTAATACAGACCACGACCTTCCCTCTGTCGACAGAGGCTTGCCAGGCCTTCAGCCGCATCAAAGCGGATATCGCAAAGGCCACGATGCGCGCCATCGATGAGTCCCTCCCCTTCCAGGTCGAGAGCGACGCCTCCGACGTAGCTCTAGCGGCCACCCTTAACCAAGCGGGCAGACCCGTGGCCTTTTTCTCCCGAACCCTCCACGCTTCAGAAATCCGCCACTCCTCAGTGGAAAAGGAAGCCCAAGCCATAGTGGAAGCTGTGCGACATTGGAGGCATTACCTGGCCGGCAGGAGATTCACTCTCCTCACGGACCAACGGTCGGTAGCCTTCATGTTCGATAATGCACAGCGGGGCAAAATCAAAAACGACAAGATCTTAAGGTGGAGGATCGAGCTCTCCACCTTCAACTACGAGATCTTGTATCGTCCCGGAAAGCTGAACGAGCCGTCCGATGCCCTATCCCGCGGCACATGTGCCAACGCACAAATTAACCGCCTCCAAACCCTCCACGAGGACCTCTGCCACCCGGGGGTCACTCGGTTCTACCACTTTATTAAGTCCCGCAACCTCCCATACTCTTTAGAGGAGGTCCGTACAATCACAAGGGACTGCCACATCTGCGCAGAGTGCAAACCGCATTTTTTCAGGCCGGATGGTGCGCACCTGATTAAGGCTTCCCGCCCCTTTGAACGCCTTAGTCTGGATTTCAAAGGGCCCCTCCCCTCCACCGACCGCAACATATACTTCCTTAATGTGGTGGACGAGTACTCCCGCTTCCCATTCGCCATCCCCTGCTCTGACATGACCGCGGCCACAGTCATTAAAGCCCTGAACACCATATTCACACTGTTCGGTTGCCCCGCATACGTCCACAGCGACAGGGGGTCCTCCTTCATGAGTGACGAGCTGCGCCAGTTCCTGCTCAGCAACGGTATAGCCTCGAGCAGGACGACCAGCTACAACCCCCGGGGGAACGGGCAAGTAGAGAGGGAGAACGGCACGGTCTGGAAGACCGTCCTACTGGCCCTACGGTCCAGGGACCTCCCAGTTTCACGGTGGCAGGAGGTCCTCCCTGACGCCCTCCACTCCATCCGGTCACTACTGTGCACTAGCACTAACCAAACGCCTCACGAGCGCCTCCTTGTCTTCCCCAGGAAGTCCTCCTCTGGAACGTCGCTGCCGACCTGGCTGGCGGCCCCAGGACCCATCTTGCTCCGAAAACATGTGCGGGCGCACAAGTCGGACCCGTTGGTCGAAAGGGTTCACCTCCTTCACGCGAACCCGCAGTACGCTTACGTGGAGTACCCCGACGGCCGACAGGACATGGTCTCCCTGCGAGATCTGGCGCCCGCCGGCAACACACACACCCCCCCGACACCAATCACCCAACCCCCCCCCTTCCTGCCACCGCCGCACCCCGCGACCGCCCCCTTCCCAGGAGGATCGGTCCTCCTCCCAGGCCCGACCAGGAATGAAGCCCAAGCTCAAACCTTAAAGCTCCCGGAGACGACAACACCGGAACAAGCACCACCACCGGGGCCGAGGCAATCGACACGGACGACCAGACCACCCGACCGACTCGTGGCGTCGATCTAACAGTACAATATGTGGACTTTTAACGAGAACAGTTCGTCTTTTCCTGACGATTACTGTAAATAGTTTGAAACAAAAAAAAACCTTGTACATACTGTAATAACATGCAAAAGTTTTCCTCCCAGGACCAGCCTTGTAAACCCTTACCACCATGCGAAGCATCACCCCGCCGGGTTCATTTTTAACAAGGGGTGAATGTGGTAGTATGCATTAGGGGTCATGTGGGACTGTGAAGCCGTGATGTCATTGGCTGACAGATCCCGGGTCCTGGTTGGACGTTGACCTCTAGCTCCGCCCTGAAGGCGGAGTATAAGTACCTGGAGTCCTCCCCCGCAGGCAGTCTACTACTGAACTGCGGGGGAACAGTCACGCTTAATAAAGCCTCATCGACTTCACTCTATTCGTCTCTCGGAGTCTTTGTGCGCTACAGGGTGTGTGGCAGGAAGCAGAGGGTGATGGTTGAGGGGTGTTTTTCTGACTAGAAGCCTGTGTCCAGTGGGATCCCGCATGGATCAGTGTTGGAGCCCTTGCTGTTTGGGGTTTATATAAATGATTTAAATATGAACATAGGAGGATTGATCAGGAAGATTAAATTTGATACAAAAATTGGTGGGGTGGTAAATAGTGAGGAGAATAGCCTTTGATTACAGGAGGATATAGACGGGCTGGTCAGATGGACTGATCAGTGGCAAATGGAACTGAATCTGGATATGTGTGAGGTGATGCACTTGGGCAGGACAAACAAGGCAAAGGGAATACATGATAAATGGCAGGACCCTGGGAAGCACCGAGGATCAAAGAGATCTTGCTGTTTATGTACACTAGTCCTTAAGGTAGCAGAAGAGGTGGATATAGTAGTTAAGACGGTTACTGCCTTTATTAGCCTAGGCATAGAGTTTAAGAGCAGGAGGTTATGCTGGAACTGTATAAAACTGTTGGTTAGGCCACAGCTAGAGTATTGTGTGTGGTTCTTGAATCCACAAATTTAGGAGTGATGTGATAGCATTGGAAAGGGTGCGGAGGAGATTTACCAGGATGTTGCATGTGCTGGAGAATTGTAGTTGTGAAGAGAGATTGGATAGACTTGCATTGTTTTCCTTGGAGCAGAGGAGACTGAGGGGGGACGTGATTCAGATGTATAAAATTATGAGGGGCATAGATAGATTAGACAGGAAGAAACATTTCCCCTTGGTGAAGGGATCAATGACCTAGGGGCATAGGGGTAAGCGGTTTAAGAGGTTCAGAGGGGATTTGAGGAAAAACGTTTTTACCCAGAGGGTGGTGGGAGTTTGGAATTCGCTGCCTGAAAGGGTGGTGGAGGTAGAGGCCCACATAACATTTAAGAAGTATTTAGATGTGCACTTGCAATGCCAGGGCACACAAGACTATGGGCCAAGTGCTGGAAAATGGGATTACAATAAATTAGGTGGTTGTTTTCGACCGGCGCAGATGTGATGGGCTGAAGGGCCTTTTCTGTGCTGCATGACTCTATGACTATGATTAGAATAAGAGAGCATACTAGTCGAATACTTGACCTCAGTGTCCTAGGACGGAATTTACCGGCTGTTCGCACCGACGGGATATTCTGGTCCCACCAAGGGCGCATCCCTACTTCGGGTTTCCCAGCGACGAGGGGTGCCTTCAATGGGAAATTCCATTGACAACGGCAAGACCAGAAGATCCCGCTGGGATGCCGTGTCTGCCGCCAAAAGACATGTGATGGATTGCACAGAAAATCCCGCCCACTATATCAGCAATAGCAGCAGAACAGCAAGGTTGTTTCCTTTTTAGGAGAACGACAATTTTCTAGCTAGAAGATTACAAACAAGCTGTTTGGTGAAGGTTTAATAATAAACTTATTTAGGAAAGGTCTGAATTTTAAAACAATATGATCTGTAATGACTCACTGAATAACCAGTCTGTATCTGTGACTTGGGGGAGAGTGTGGTATTTGAATGCTCTTCCTGTTAGTGCGGTGAGAGCTGTATCAGAGGACAGTGCTATATCAGAGGTTTTTCTGAGGTTGTTCCCTCCATGCTTGAATCATGGATAAACTATTGAAACCCGTCCCTGGACCTCCTGTGGTTAGCTGGAAGATGTCCATCACAACAATAATCTAACAATTTGTAAATTAAATTCAGGTGCCAGTGTCACAGTCCTGTCAGATGAGGAACCATGACTCATAGGATTCTGGCATCAAACAATGGACACTCAACTTTACGGAGCAGGGGGAGCCTGACTCCCCATTATCAGCATGACCCTGGAACCACTGGAGTATGGCAGCAAACAAGCTTTTGAGTGGATGTACGCCATCTGTACCAGCCTTTCTCTGTTTTGAGCAGAAATACTGCACAGCCCTGAATCTTCTCCAGCCAGTAAAGGCCACCACTGGCATCATCAAGCCAGAACAGCATTCTCTTGAGAACTCAAGAATAAAGAGTATTCAGACTCGGACTTCACCTTCGATCTCTCTTCTCTCTTTGCAGAGCAGGTTTTCCCATTATCATTCCAGGTCCCTCTAAGTCCCCAATGGTCAGAACACCCTACTGCCTATGAGATTACAATGGCATCTCTGGTAGAAGTGATGCCAGAGAATGATCAGTAGTCGAGAAGCCTCTTCCTCCAACTACTATAATGGTACAGCTGGTCGACACATCAACCACTGTGCACACACTACAACGTCCAGCCAGTATGTCACAACCACAATGAATGCGGCAACCAAGTACCAACCTATAACCATTGGTAACAAACAGCAAAGGTGAGGGTACCATTCAAGCTGCTTCCCGCCCCCGGAACACTCTTCCTCACTCTCACAGGCTTTGAGATGGCCCACACGGCAAAAGAAGAAAAAGCAATGCCAAGGAGACAAATATCGTCTTCATCCACCTCACAAGAAACAATCAAGAGTAACAGCAACCATGCACTGACACAACTGCTGAACCGACCGAGCTTAGTTCAACATGAAACAATGGAAGAAAAGAATCATAGAATTTACAGTGCAGAAAGAGGCCATTTGGTCCATTGAGTTTGCACCGGACCTTGGAAAGAGCACCCTACTCAAACCCATACCTCCACCCTGTCCCCGTAACCCAGCAATCCCACCTATGAAAGCATGCCCAAATTCCAGTCCAACCTCCAAGCCAACAACAAGGACCAGAACTAACAGAACCTACCACTCTCCCTACAGAATGGCGAATGAAATGTGGAAGGGTTATTGTGCTGGTTATTGTTGAGACATACACTGGAGGATTCCAGTAGTTGAAAAAGGGGTTCATTGATGAAAGCCAAAGGCAGATAAGTAACAGGCACAGAATTCAATGTAACAGGTCTTATCACTTCCACACTGCCCAGTGTCCTGCTCCCTGTGCCCCTCACAGGCTCCCGGTTGGCTGGGGTTCACAAACTCCTGTGAGATTGGCCCCAAACCGGTCATGTCGTCTGTCGAGCCCTCCCCCTTAAAGGGGCCCTGCTACCACAGTTATAAGGCCTCCAGTCCACCATGAAGGGAGGAAATGTGATAGTGATAATGTTGTTAATGCTAATATTGTAATAGCAATAATATTGGAATAGTATTAAGGTTGAAACAGTAAGTGAAGTGTTATATACTCTGGGATAACACAGGCTGCAACTTGATGCAGCTTTGACCAAAAGATACTCCAGACTTTGAAGTAAGTACAATGTGATTTATTGAACCATTAGCACAGTTCTCTATGAGTTCGACTCTCCTGCTAATCTTGCTATAGTAACTCAGTCTAACTAACCAGTCTGCTCGAAGCCACGAGGTGGGTGTGATGCTTCTGATCTGCCCCTGTCCTTCTCTTTGAGTGTCGCCTGTGGAAAGAGACAGAGCATGTGTGCCCTGTTGTTTTATATGGGTTGCCCCCTTGTGTTAGTGTCACCTCTGGGTGTCTTGACTGCCCATTGGTCGTGTCCTATTCTATGGGTTCATTAGCTGTATGTCTGCATGTCATGACATCTCTGGTGCTCCCTCTAGTGTTTACTTGGTTGTAGTGTATTTACATGAACCCCTTGTGTATTTACAGTGATGCATATCACCACAGTAAAGTTAATGCATAAGACTTATAACAATGTAAGACTTTAAGTAGACAAAAGTAACTTGATATGAATGGGATAAAGACTTGAGAGAAGTTGCAGTAGAAGGGTTTGGTATATATAGGATAGATGTGGGACTGAATACACTACCACCCACACAATGATGTAAGAAGGTGTATGACCTCGATCTAAGGTCAGTGTGGTGTTGGCCAGAGGTGTGTTAAGATCAAGGGGGGAGATAGTTCTATTCCTGTACCCTTTACTGTATATTTGCATATGGATCCAAGTAGTTAATTAAGGCTTGCTGTTAACATACAGAAGATTATAAAGACTTCTTTAACAGACACATTCTGTAACCAACATCATCTCACAATATATAATAACATTTGTTTTAGTTTAAAACCATGAAGTCTTGCGGTGTAGTTTTAAAAAAATTTAAAGTGCCCAATTCTTTTTCCCCCCCCCCAATTAAGGGGCAATTTAACGTGGCCAATACACCTACCCTGAACATCTTTGCGTTGTGGGGGTGAGACCCACACAGACACGGGGAGAATGTGCAAACTCCACACGACAGTGATCTGGGGTTGAACCTGCTTCCTTTGCATCGTGAGGCAGCAATACTAACTGCTACACCACCATACCACCTAGGAATTTATTATTAAGAAATCTTAGCAATGCATTTAGAATATCGTTGTAAGATCTGACAGTCAATAAGGTTTTCCAAAAGGGAAATCAAGTTCGACAAAATTCTTAGAGTTTTTAGGGACTAAGGGCAGCCAGTAGATATGTATACTTGAATTTAAAAAACAAATCCAATAAGGCACCATATTAAAGGTTAATAAGGAGGATAAGGGCAAATGGAGTTTGGGTACTTTATTAACTTGGATGGAGGATTAGTTTACAGACGGGAAGCAGAGAGTAGGGGTAAACGGGACATTTTAAAGTGAGGGGCTGCAAGGATCAGTGCTGGGTCTTTAGCTATTTCCTATTAATTGGGAAAAAAAATATTGAGTACTCTAAATTTATTTTTAAAAATAATAAATTCCTGCTGATGACTGATGTAAGCTACTGGGTTGTAGTTCCCTGTTCACACGCTCCCCCTCCTTTCTTCAATAACAGAATTAATGTTATTACTTCCAATGCTCTGGGAACCATTCTATAATCTATGAAATTTTGGAACCCTAGAATGTAGACCAGCAGGCCTTGGGGATTTGTCAGTTTTTAGTTTCTTAGATTTCCTGTAATACTTTTTCACAGAACCACAGAACTGTTACAGCACAGAAGGAATGTCTTTAGCCCATTGTGTCTGCACCAACTCACCCAGTGCCATTCCCTGCCTCCCCCCCCCCCCTCCACCCCCCCCCCCCCCCTCCCCACTCTGTATTCTGCACATTCTTCCTATTTACTAACAGTCGAATTCCCTTTGAAGGCTTCAATTGAACCTGCCTTCTCCACACTCTCAGGTAGAGCATTCCAAACCCTCACCGCTCGCTGCATGAAAATGTTTTTCCTCATATCACTATTGTTTCTTTTACAAATTATTTAAATCTGTACCCTTTCACCCTCACTCCTAGGAGATTGTTGCTCCCAAACTACTCTGTCCCGATCCCTCGTAATTTTGAATACCTCTATCATGCTCTTCTCACCTTATGTCCTGGAAGGTAAACAGTCCTAACTCCCCCAATGTATCTTTCTAACTGAAGTTCCTCATCCCGGAACTATTCTTGTGAATATTTTATACACCATCTCTCACCTTCATATCCTAAAATGTCACACTCCGCACTGGATACAATGCACAAATTAAGGTTGAACCAGTATTTTATATAAGTTTAACATAACCTCCTTGCTCTTGTACCCTATATTCCTATTAATAAAGCACAGGATACTGTATGCTTTAGCAACTGCTCTACACCTGTCTTGCCACTTTCAATGACTTATACACATGTACATCCAGGTCCCTCTGCACCTGTGCCCCCTTTAAAGTTGCAACCTTTACTTTATACTGTCCCTTCATCTATCACCTGTCCTCTCATCCCGCCAACTTACTTATGCCCTTTTGATGTTCTACACCTTCTTCCTCACAGTTCACAATGTGTGCTAGTTTTGTATCATTTTTTAAAAAAATGTATAGTACTCGATTCATTTTTGGTCCAATTAAGGAAGAATTTAGTGTGGTCAATTCACCTACATTGCCCATCTTTGGGTTGTTAGGGTGAGACCCACGCAGACACTGGGAGAATGTGCAAACTCCACATGGACAGTCACCCGGGGCCGGGATCGAACCCGGGTCCTCGGCGCCGTGAGGCAGCAGTGCTAACCACTGCAACACCATGCCGCTCCACCAAGTTTTCTATCATCTGCAAACTTTGTAATTGTGCCATGCACACCACGATCTATGTCATTAATATAAACCAGGAAAAGCAAAAGTGCCAGCACTGATTCCTGGGGATTTTAACCAGAAACCTTTCTTCAGCATGAAAAACATCCACTAATCACTACTCTCTGTTTCCTGTTGCTTAGCCAATTAGGTATCCACATTGCTACATCTCCTTTTTTCCATGAGCACAAGTCTGTTATATGGCACTGTTTTGGAAGTCTTCTGTTAATATTGATGATTTTAAATTCCTTTTATTATCCCCTCAGTTACGTTCTATTCTTCAAGCCTGAAGTGCTTTGTTGCATCACAGGAATCTAAACGTTTTAACCGAAGTTGATTATATCAACTACTATGGTTTAACTTTCAGGTGCACAAAGTGCAGCAAAATATTGGATGCATCAATGAATGAATTCTGCCTCACAATAAGAAGGCAAAGTGCCTTAATTTATAAAGAATGTAATTGCACGTTTTTGATTTTATGCATACTTAATCAACAACTTATGTCCATGCAAGCCTTTTAAGATAGTGAAACGATCGAAGGCAATTTACAAAGAGGAACTGAGTACCAAACAGAAGCTTGAAATAATAGTTGGAGGAGGTGACAGAAGATGCAGTTAAAGAGTGTTTTTTGAGGCTTTTGGAATAATAATAATCTTTATTAGTGTCACAAGTTGGGGAGATACATGTGGCAAAGACCAGAGTCAGCAGTCCTATCTATTCTGGTGCACTGATGGTGGACTAGAATAGACCTGACTCAGAAGAACAGAATACGTGAACTGGTACATAGTACAGAGATTGAATTGGCAGGGTGGGGCACCGACCCGGTAGGGAATTATAAGCGAGGTCAAGAATTTTTAAATCTTTGGTTAGGGTAAACTAACTGTTCAGTACCACAGAAACAATTATTGACCATAAGCAATAGTTAAGTATGAGACAAGGCTTCCTCTCTGAAATGCAGCCTGACCGTGAGGTGTAAAGTGGGAGGTGCAGCTACAGACACAATGAACCTCCCTCCCCCCCCCCAAGACCTGGGTCGTAAATCAGAAATAGAAGCCGAACAGGAAATGCTCATATTTAACAACCCGATTCGTATCATTTTCCTCGTGTTAAACGTGCGTATGTGTCGTGTACGTATCGTTGCAAAATTTAAATAAAGCTGTGTGTCGCTGGCTCTGGACTTCGCTGTGGGTGTAAATATTAGAACGATTTTCAGGGGGGAAAATATGCTTAAGGGGGGGCGGGGGGTAACAAAACGTTGTTGCGATCACGAATAAAAAAGAGCAACATTTGCACGAGAGGCTGACCTTTGGAGAGCGAGGAGCGGCCAGTGAATGTTGGACATTAAAATTTAATTATTTATTTGCTCTTTCTGGCTGGCACCCTCTCCCGGGGCGGAAGTGCGCTTGCGCTGCACGTATTTCCGCGTTGTGACTTTCGTTGCTTTAATAAAGGTTGAAAAGGGATCGCAGCGCCTGTGCTCGGCAAAGAGAGGGAGGGAGGGATAGAGAGAGAGAGAGAGAAGGGGGAAGGAGGAAGGAGCAGCAGCAGCAGCAACAGCAACAAACGTCAGGCCAAAGCTGCCTCCCTGCACCATCTTTTTCTAAAGAGAGTTTTGTAAAAAAGGCGTGTGTGCGTGCAACCGAGAGATCTGCTTCTGGATCGGAGGAAATTGAGTGAATTTACAAAAAAGAAAGGGGCGGGGAGCAGGAATGGCAGGATGAGCTGTGCCATGTTCTTCCTTGGCTTTTAACTCTTAACCCTTTCCAGCGCTCTTGCCAGCGAGAAGCGGCTCCTGCGGCCAGGTCCTGGATGTAGCAGCCTGATCAGCTGCTCGCGGGTCTATTGTGTCAGGTAAGATCATGGCTTCAATGTCCGGCTAGGTCTTTAAACAAAAAAAAAACAGCAGCCAACGTGTAGATTTCATGACTGCTGTTCCACGATCGGTTTTGGAAATAGAACCAGAGCCTTGATAAACAAAACAAATAAAAATCCGCCCTGTCTTGCAGTTCGTTTTGTGACAGTCTTGTTTATTTTCTTGATGTAACGGGGCAGGTTGCAGGATTCAACACAGGTAAATTCCCTCAGGTGGCTTCTGCAGCTACGATTTGGACGCGGCTACTACATTCTCTTATTCTTTTCCATGTGGCTTCAGCCTTGTGTCCCGCTCATCTGCTCCACGCAGGAAATGACAATCGGCATGAAATAAGCAAACGAAGGAGAGCGCAAAAAGCCTGAAAGATTTTGAAATTTCATCAGTGTGCAGCTGGTTCCTTTGCTGGTGGGGAGCTGTCAGTGTGTGTAATGTTTCAGATGCTTCCCATTGAATCACTCGCCTGTGCTGAAAGTTTGCAAAACAAATAATAATAATGTAACCTTTTTGGCAGGTAGGTAGCCTGGCCATCAAGTCACATAGCATAAACTGTAAAACTAATCGACCAAACAGCTGGACGATAGCAAAACAAATCCGTCATTGTTGAGGTTATATATATTTTAAATGTTTAATAATACAGTTTGACACATTCATTCCCATGAACTAAGCATAGTCTGTTAGTTATTGCCTGACATCCCTGAAAAGCAATATTTATCAACATAGAAAAAGCAAACTTAGACACCCACCCCACTTCATTGTGAAAAGGTATGTGTGATAAGTGAGCAGGTTAGTCAGCAAAAATGGAGAAAGGACAAAAATTTAGATCAAGTGAGTAATGAGGCCCATTTTGTGATGGGATTAAACATTAACATTTGGGTTTTATAATAGAACAGTTATCATTGCAAAGGGTTTTTCCCTGTCGAGAAACATGCTCACGGGTGAAATGACCCCATTGTAGGGTCAAAATTATCCACAATATATAAGAATGCTGAGTCCTCATTGGTCAGGTGTAATACGGTTCAGGAATGATGCAGTACCAACTAATTTTATATGAATACTGCACACTCTCAACGACAGAATGGTGGAACTAGGCTAGCAAGCATTAAGGACGTATTCTCTAGTCCTGTGAGCAAGGGGCCCTGTTAATGTCAAATGCAAGGGCAGCAGATTTTGTCGTATTGGATTTAGTCTGTCTGGAGTTGTAGTCAAATCATCAATGTAGTTAAACTTGGGACCCTTAGCAGCTACAGATTAAGAGAACAGATGTAGGTGCAGTTGGTTGGAACTGTAGCATAAGCATATGTCTCACAAATTTGTCCTTAGATTTGGTGGGAACATGAAAAAACTTTGGAAAATTGGAATCAAAAGACATGTCCGAAATTTCCTGTAGCTAATGCACTTTCTGGCAAATCATGGCCTAGTGAGTAGAAGTACTGCTCAGTGATGTAGTAAGAAAAATAAGTCCGAAAGATCCTGACCTGATTTCTAGCTTGTGCTAGAATTGCTAGTTTGCCTTGATGCATCAGGGCAAAAGTGGGGGGAAATATCAGTGAATCATAGAATCATAAAATTTACAGTGCAGAAGGAGGCCATTCGGCCCATTGTGTCTGCATGGCCCTTGGAAAGAGCACCCTACTTAAGCCCATGCCTCCACCCTATCCACGTAACTCAGTAACCCCCACCTAACTTTTTGGAAACTGAGGGGCAATTTAGCAAAGCCAATCCACCCAACCTGTACATCTTTGGACTGTGGGAGGAAACCGGAGCACCCGGAGGAAACCCACGCAGACACGGGGAGAATGTGCAAACTCAACACAGTCACCCGGGGCTGGAATTGAACCTGGGACCCTGGAGCTGTGCGCCAGCAGTGCTAACCATTGTGCCACCCCGTGAAGGATCTGTTGGAAATTATCATTTGTGTTTGAACATCAGGATTTGTCTCAACTGATGCTTGTGTGTTTGGTAAGCTTTGCAACAAGCCCTGTTTAGGCTGGGAAATGACGAATTTCCACAAGGGACCACACTGAGTGGGAGATCTGGGGACAGCCTACTTGCAGGCATTATGTGCAGGCATTTTGGATTGACATACAATTTTATGGTTTGGCTGTAAGAGCTGTTCTGATGCTGGCATAAAAATGGGCCCCCGGCTTAAGTATTAGCTGCTGTGGTGTTGCTCCAGCCACACTCTGTTAAAGCAGGTCGGCATCTTGCCACATCTGAGAGGGAAGGAGTGGAGTAGGCCATCTTTGTCCATTCAGCAGGTATGCATTATGGTCTAAGGAGTACAGATGGGATTTCTTCCCAGTCTGTCAGGCAAAGTTACAATATTCCAGCACTAGATGGTGCTGAGAGCAACAAATGAGGCTGAACCTTCTTTCGGATCCATACTGTTTTTTACCAGCTTTTCCAGCCATCTTTGCTGTTTCAGGCCCAGCTGTACAGACAAGACCAGAGTTGTTCAGGAAGCTCCTAGACTTTAAAAATAGTTACATTCAAGGAGGCATCAAGTGTAATATGCAAATTTCTATCAGGTTAATGTATGTGATTGATGTCCACATCACATTAAAAGCAATCCACTTAACTTCAAAATGTAATTGTGTAGTGAATTGGAAAGCTATTTTATTCATTGTTTTTGTCAGGTTAAAGGCGGATATTGCTGATTATCGAATGCCAAAACTATCTGTAATCTTGCAGCTGTCTTTTGAAAAGGCTTGTTAATTCAATGAAAATGGAAACTTGCAGAAATGGGTGATTTGAGAGATTTTTTTTTTGTTTGTACCACTTGTTTTTCATAGAATCCCTACAGTGCAGAAGGTCGGCCCATCGAGTCTGCACCGACCCGCGAAAGAGCACCCCACGGAGGCCCATTCCCCCGCCTAACCTTTGGATGCTAAGGGGGAATTTAGCATGGCCAATTCACCGAGCCTACACATCTTTGGACTGTAGGAGGAAACCGGAGCACCCGGAGGAAATCCGCACTGACACAGGGAGAATGTGCAGACTCCACACAGACAGTCAAGGTCAGAATTTAATCCGGGTCCCTGGCGCTGTGAGGCAACAGTGCTTACCACTGTGCTACCGTGCCGCCCAGAGTGTATTTTAGGCAGACTGTACTTTGTTGTCTACCTAGAATGGAAGCTATGTAAATATTGCCGAGGCAGTCCCAGTTTCAAGTTGGTTATCTAGAAGGCTTACAAGATATGCATGGTAGCACAATGGTTAGCACTGTTGCTTCACAGTGCCAGGGACCCGGGTTTGATTCCTGGCTTGGGTCACTGTCTGTGTGGAGTCTGCACGTTCGCCCCGTGTCTGCGTGGGTTTCTTCCGGGTGCTCCGGTTTCCTCCCACAAGTCCTGAAAGACATGCTTGTTAGGTGAATTAGACATTCTGAATTCTCCCTCCGTGTACCCGAACAGGCGCCGGAATGTGGTGACTAGGGGATTTTCACAGCCACCTAAATACAGTGTTAATGTAAGCCTACTTGTGACAATAATACAAATTATTATTATTAGATGCTGGAGTTAAGAAGAAAGGCCATTTTTCTTCCTCCCTTCCAGTCTTGGTATCAGGGGCAGCACGGTATCATTGTGGATAGCACAAATGCTTCACAGCTCCAGGGTTCCAGGTTCGATTCCGGCTTGGGTCACTGTCTGTGCGGAGTCTGCACATCCTCCCCGTGTGTGCGTGGGTTTCCTCCGGGTGCTCCGGTTTCCTCCCACAGTCCAAAGATGTGCGGGTTAGGTGGATTGGCCGTGCTAAATTGCCCATAGTGTCCAAAATTGTTGGGTGGGGTTACTGGGTTATGGGGATAGGGTGGAGGTGTGGACCTTGGGTGGGGTGCTCTTTCCAAGAGCCGGTGCAGACCCGATGGGCTGAATGG
This sequence comes from Scyliorhinus torazame, assembly GCF_047496885.1. NCBI lineage: Eukaryota > Metazoa > Chordata > Chondrichthyes > Carcharhiniformes > Scyliorhinidae > Scyliorhinus > Scyliorhinus torazame. Next base: position 265,640,420 of record NC_092713.1, on the reverse strand, counting down.
CCTCCTTCTGCACTGTAAATTCTATGAATCTTGGAATCAAATCATTGTCCAGGAGATGATGATCAATCATGAACTGAACAAGGTTGAATCATGAGCAAATTGTTCATAACCCAGGCTGAGCTTCAGATCTTTATATCTTTGCATTACAAAGACTGCCTACTTAACATGGACCATCTCTACACCTGCCTCAGTCCATGTGCTGCTATAATCCACATCCAACACAGAGTTTAATTGCTTTTTGCAAGCATGGATGGATGCTATGGGAGATAATGGACCTGTAAATATTAATCAAATGGGGCCTGAATTTTAACGTATTCAAACCCCAAGTATTTAGAATTAAAATTGTGCCCTGTGGGCCAGGAAGTACATAGGGAATGACTAAATCTCTTTGTTCCTGTTCTTCTCCAACAACCAAGCATCAATGAAAGCATCAAATGCTTGATATTCCTATTAACTAGAATAATCCCTTCGATCACATTTGTATGAACATTTTAATAAGCTGTTGTTTTGTTACTATTGAGCATTTTCACTACTTTGATTAACTTGAGTTTTAAATGTGTCAAAGCCAAAGATTGGAGTCGATTCCAAACAAAATTGTTGACTCTGAGGGCTGCCCAGTAACCGTTGGTAAGCAGATTACTGTAATAAAGTACAAATCATTTAGGATTAGTCAAAGATTCCTAAGAGGAATTCCTGCAGGAGCTCAAACTTGGGGGTGAATGTTTATAATTCTCAGAAATGTAATCATAGAACATCAAGTAAAGAGAATGTGAACACTTTAATCAAGGCTTTAATAGTTGTTTGTAGCTCACAAAGGATAGCACATAATAGCGTAACTAGGTGCACAGCGAGTAAGGAAGATACTATGGTGGAAAAAAAATGTAAGTCTGATAACTCTGCAGTCAAATGACGAGGATCACAATCTTCCACCTCATGCCACATCCATTAGTAACTTCAAAAGATAAACTGTGGAATGACTATTTTGAGATCAAATTAACGCGATGTAATCATTGTTTAACAATTTTCTGCAGGAGCTAATCATGAAAATCAGTAATAGGCTTAAAACTCATTTGGCCTTTTGAAGGAAACCATTTTACACCAGACACATTGAAGGCTTCTTGCTGAGATGTTGAAAATTATGATGGGGTTGAAAGTAAGCACTTATTTACCTCAGTCTGGATCATCTAATCAAAAATCCATTTAGAGGGGTGTGCATTTATTCTCTAACTTGTTATGAAGGCATAGGTGGTCAAATTAATTTTCTTCCCCTTTCTCCTCCTACCACTCCTCAATCTGCCAGTGGAATGGCCAACAAGACATTAAATCCTGCTTTTTATTCTCTCCCACCCCTGAATTCTGTTAGGGGAGGTAAAATTATAAAAATAGTTACCTCAGATATCTGTTTTATACCTCCTGAGTTTCAACAACATTGCGTGGATGGGTGTCTCTCTCTCTCTCTCCAATGGTGCTATCCCTATCGACAAACCCTCATGTAGAGGATGATTCTTTCTTGTGGATAGCTGGACGGAAGTGAGCTGCCACTGTTGGCTACGGCTGTGGTAGAACCAATCTTAGCGTGTAGACTATTCCACAATGAGGACATCAGCTGGTAGAGGTGATGGTAAACTTTGGCTCAAGCAGCTGTCCTCTCTTACCATCTCTCTGACTATTCTCCCTCAGTGGCTGCCCTTGTTGATCAGATGGTCTTGATGATGGATCACCATTTTGATCACAATTGGACATCTACTTTCAGCACCTTGACATTAGTAGAACAGACCTTCATGAGGCATTGCGATTGTATTTGCAATGTTTCAATTGGCCCCTGTGTGAACGGGTGCTGTAGCATAGCTATGAGTAGAGAATTTGTTTGGGTGGTCCTGTGCTTGGTGTGTATCATCCAGTTTGGCTGATTGACATTGTGTGTGCCAGCTGTGGCTTGGGGCATTCTCGCCTCTGAATCTCAAGGTTCCAGGTTCAAGTCCTACCCCAGAGTTTGAGCACAAAACCCAAGTTTGACACTCCAATGCATTACTGAGAGAACATTGCATTGTCAGAGGTGTATTCATTCCATTGAGAGGTTAAATGAAGTCCCGATCTGACTGCTTGGGTGAATTTAAAAGATTCCATTACATTATTTTCAAGAAGAACAGGGGAATGGGTGAGTTATCCCTACTCCAAATTTACATGTCAATAGACATCACAAAAAACATAAGATCTTTTCATTAGGTGGAGAATGGTTCATGTTTTAGTATGTAATAGTTTTAGGCCTGTAGAAAATGGGATAAATGCAGTTAAAGCAAAAATGAAACAGGTTACAGTTAAACGGTTGGGACCATGTTCCTTAAGAGGTTAACAGTTAGAAAGGTAAGATAATTAAAATACTGGGCCTTGGTGATCGCCAGAACACTTTAAAAAAAAATGGCAGTACAGAATGTACTCGTGTTTGTTTGATACAGTCAAAATGGAAGAGATGGGGTTATGAAATAGAAAGTAGGTTTACTAATTTGGAGAAATTGTAAATGAAGGATAATTAGCTTAAAGGTGGGTTCGTGAATAGCAGAGAGCAGACTACATTGATATGAAAATGGCTGGAGCTTACGTTGTGGCGGTTGTCATGCAGGTGCATGTCCACAGTGTTTTGAGTATGTAGCTCTATGGAATGCTCTCTCCAGCAGGTGTTGATGCCGTTCATGTCTTTGAGGAGAAACTTGCCATGTTTGCATATTAATGTGTTAGTCCTTTTGAAGTCCCGAAAGACGTGCTGTTAGGTGAATTTGACATTCTGAATTCTCTCTGTGTGTACCCGAACGGTCACCGGACTGTGGCGACTCGGGGCTTTTCACAGTAACTTCATTGCAGTGTTGATGTTAGCCTACTTGTGACAATAAAGATTATTATTGATACGGGTCTCTTGAAAAAGGAATTGTGTCATAAATGTCAGTAAGGAGTTTAATTTCCTCAGTCTTCCCTTTCCACCGTATTTGTCCTTCAAACCTCGGTTCACCCTTGAACTTTAGCTTTGGCTGTTATTTAAAAAAAATAATAATTTTGAGTTCCCAATTATTTTGCTTCCAATTAATGAGCAATTCAGTATGGCCAGTGCACCTAACCTGCACATCTTTGGGTTGTGGGGGTGAAACCCACACAGACATGAGGAGAATGTACAAACTCCACACAGACAGTTGCTTGGGGTGGGATCGAACCTGGGTCCTCAGCGCTGTAGGCAGCAATGCTAACCACTGCACCACCGTGTTGCCCGAGCTTTGGCTGTTTGGTGAGGAAGCTTCTTCTTTGTAGAGTTAGACCTGGTTGCCAGGTTTGCAGAGAAAGTTTGTGTTTTAAAAAAATAAATTTAGAGTACACAATTTCTTTCCAATTAAGGGCCAATTTAGAGCGGCCAATCCACCTAACCTGCACAGTTTTGGGTTGTGGGGGCGAAACCCACACAGGCATGGGGAGAATGTGCAAACTCCACACGGACAGTGACCCGGGCCGGGATCGAACCCGGGTCCTCAGCACCATAGGTAGCAGTGCTAACCACTGCACCACCGTGCTGCCCAATTGTTGAGTTTGTTTATTCTGCACTGCTCTCATCAAACCAATCTTGCTGACCTTTAGTGATGTATCCAAGGATTTATTGTATGAGTGATAATAAATTTTAATTATTGTCAGTCATCTTGGATGTTAAAGAATGGTGCAAGGAGAGCTACAAGAGAGGAGTAAATTGTATGTTTCCCATATCCTTTAAAAATTGTGAACCATTGCTGAGTGCCAATTTGAAATTTGACTCAATGGATTGCAGAATAAGAGATGACTTACTGACCCATGTGGTGAAATGATGTCTTCTTTTAAAACTTGCTGGGAAACTAAAATAAATGAAGCTAATTTCAGTCAGCAATGTATTTTTTTTTTAATTAGCTGATTCCGGTGACTCTTTATTGCTCCACTTCTTAAATGAGTTGTAAACCATTCACTGCCAGATCAGGCTGGACCATGAAAAGCACTATCTGATCCCATTTTCGTTTGACAATATTGCTTGCTATGCTAGGATCAAGCCATCTTCTGAAAACATTCACCTCTCTCCTCCTCTTTCATTCCTAACATCAAGTGCTAGAAATGCATGGATTTCTTGTCATTAAGCTGAAGATTTTTCATTCAGCTGAGTCTGCCACTGTTGCCCCTATGTTCTCCTAACCCACTGTCCAAATTTCCTTTAAAATTCTAGCCCTAAATTCTAGCCCTTCTCTAGTTTCCCTCCTATCATCCAGTGTCCTCTCTTTGAGCTCAGTTTCTCTGTGAGACTCTCCTTGTGGGTGAACCAGGGCCAATTAGAGACCAGAAACAGGAGAAATTATAACCGGGAATAAAGAAATAGCACAGAGATTAAACAAATACTTCGGGTGAAATTTTAACTCATTCAAAATCCATCCACTTACACAGAATTGGGCCATTTCTTAATCTGGCAGAAGAACATAAAAAGCATCCCGGAAATAGTGGAGAAGTAAGGATCTAGTGAGAATGAGGAACTTAAATAAATTAATATTTGTAAATGGATAGGATTGGAAAAATGAATGGGACTAAAAGCTGACAAATCAGAGAATCCCTACAGTGCAGAAGGAGCCCATTGAGTCTGCACTGACCTTACCTAGGCCCAATACCCCACCCTATCCCCACCAACCTTTTATGGAAACTAAGGGGCAATTTAGCATGGCCAACCCACCTAACTTGCTCACCTTTGGACTGTGGGAGAAAACCGGAGCACCTGGTGGAAACCCAAGCAGACACTGGGAGGATGTGCAAAGTCCACACTCACAGACACCCAAGACTGGAATTGAACCGGGTCCCTGGCGCTGTGAGGCAGCAGTGCTAACCACTGTGCCACCATGCCGCCCTTGAACCCCACAAGAGGTAGCTACAGAGTTAGTGGATGCATTTGTTTTTGATCTTCCAAACTTTCCTTGTTTCCAGAACAGTCCCTATGGATTGGAAGGTAGCAAATATAAGTCTGCAATCCAGGAATGGAGGGTGCAAGCAAACAGACAGCCAAAGGTCAGTTCGCCTGATATCAGTAGGAGGGAAAATGTTAGAATCAATTATTAGGGCTGCAGTGACAAGGTACTTAGTTACCATAGTTAGGTATGGTGACTGGGTTCCATCTTTGGGGAAGTCAGTTCAACTGCCGGCCCAATTCGCAGTTTAGGCACTGCTGAGGCGACAGCAGCAGAATTTTAGCAGCATCACGGAGGCACCATCAGTAGGAGCGTAACAGTGCCACAGCAAAGGTGATGTTAATGGAGATGTCAGTCTACATGATGTGGTTGCAATAGCATGCTTTCTACTTTGGAGACTTGAGCACTGCAATTTAATAAGGCATCACATGGCCTGTGGCTCAGACCTCCTGCTGTGAACCTGCCTCTTTTCAATTTCCGGGCTCCTGATGCAGCTGGGGGCCCTTTCGCCATCTGAAAAATTGCAATCTAATTCCAGAAGAGGGGCTAATTGTCCCATTTTGGCGCCCTCTTTGCTACCTGCAGTTGGGATACTGCCTCCAGGAAACATGCATGGAGATGGGAATATGACCGGGAACACCATCACAACCTCCTCCGCATTCTGACTGCAATGAAAAAACAGTCTTTTTATTGAGATTTTCAATGTTTGACGTAAGCCGCATCGAAACAAACAGAAAGGGAAGTCATCAATATACAACAGGCATAGCACAAAACAGAACTCATTCCAGGCATGGGAAGAAATAAGACCCGATGAATCAGGGAAGAAATCCCTAACATGTTCCCTCCACAGATACAGGACCCGTCTACATCAAAACAGGATACAGGCATCAACACAGACCTACATTATTCCCCTAGCCTCAAGAAAAACAGTAGTAAGAGGGGAAAACAAATCCTGAGGATCACAGAGCTAAAGGAGAAATCCACTAACACTTGCAGCACAATTAAACTCCTCCTCGGGCCTAGGACAGAACAGATATCCATTGCATAACAACAAGAGCAGGCACCACTAGCCCAAGAAAGTCTCAGACATCAAATCTCAACCCAAGTTCTCCCATAAAAAATAAGAAGAAAGTAAGAAAAGGAGCCAGGAACAAAAATCCGAGCCATCAGATCTCCATCTTCCGAGTCCCCGAATGGAGCAAACCACCAGCAATAAAACATCTCCACAGAGCAGAACAAGATACCATGGAGGCCAAGGTGAGACGGGATATAGTCAGATCACAATCGATAAAAGGAAGGAACCCCACTCTAAAGCGAAGGGGCCGTCAGGGCAAATCCTCTCCGCCCCCCCCCCCCCCCCCCCCACACCCACCCAAAACAAGGGGAGTGCCCCGGGAGGTAGGGCTGGCCCTGTCGACCCGCAGAACCAGGGAACCCACCCCAACAATCAGGACCATTCAAAAAGCGGAGGATTGGGGCTACCTAGCGACAACTTAAGTCCGTGCTTGAATGTCCGTAACACCAAGACCGCCGTCGAACATTTCCGCAATGGGGTCAGGAGAAATACCAGTGCAAGGAGAGGGACACATGGAGCACTGCCCTGAGATCCCTTCGAACAAAGAAATAACAAAACTATCAGAGCTAATCACTCAGATAAAAAAACCTCTCGGGTTACTGCCCGAAGTATTACAATTACTGGGCAATTTTTTTTTTAAATTGTTCATGAAGTGTGGGTTTCACTGGCTGGGCCTGCATTTGTTTCCTATCCCTAACTGCCCTCGAAGGTGATTGTGAGCTACCTCCATGAATTTTTAATTTTTAATTTTTTTAAATTTTTATAAATTTAGAGTACCCAATTCATTTTTTCCAATTAAGGAGGCAATTTAGCATGGCCAATCCATCTACCCTGCACATCTTTGGGTTGTGGGGGCGAAACCCACGTAAACACGGGGAGAATGTGCAAACTCCACACGGACAGTGACCCAGAGCCGGGATCGAACCTGGGACCTCGGCGCCGTGAGGCAGCAGGGCTAACCCACTGCGCCACCGTGCTGCCCGCTACCTCCTTGAATTGCTTACCTACACCCACAGTGCAGTTAGGAAGGGAGTTCCTGAATTTTGACCCAGCGACAGTGAATTTAAAGTGACATATTTCCAAGTCAGGATGGTGTGTGGCTTGGAGGGGAACTAGCAGGTTGCGCTATTCCCATGTGTCTTCAGCCCTCTTCCTTCTAGATGATAGAGGTTGCGGGGTTGGAAGGTGCTGTTGAAGGAACCTTGGTGAGTTGCTGCTGTGCATTTTGTACATGGTACCCACTGTAGTCCCTGTGCGTCAGTGGAGGAGGGAGTGAATGATTCCCTGGATGGACTGACGATCAAATGGGATGCTTTGTCCTGCATGGTGTCAAGCTTCTTGCATGTTGCTGGAGCTGCATTCATCCAGACAACTGGAGAGTATTCGATCACACTCTTTTTTTGTGCCTTTGTAGATGGTGGACATGCTTCTGGGAGTCAGCAGATGAGTTAAGCGTCACATGGGGCAGAATTCTCCCCTACATGGCGGGGCGGGGGGTCCTGGCGGGATGGAGTGGCGTGAACCATCCGGCGTCGGGCCGCCCCAAAGGCCAAGCCCTCACCTTTAGAGGCTAGACCCATGCCAGAGTGGTTGCCGTCCCGCCGGCTGGGGTGGAAGGCCTTTGGCGCCACGCCAGCCGGGGCCGAAGGGAATCCGCCGGCAGGCGGAAGTCCGCGCATGCGCAGGAGCGTCAGCGGCTGCTGACCTCATCCCCCCTGTGCCCCCCCCCCCCAGCACCCCGGAGCCCGCTCGCACCGCCTGGTCCCGCCGGTAAGGGAGGTGGTTTAATTCACGCCAGCGGGACTGGCATTACAGCAGCGGGACTTCAGCCCATCGCGGGCCGGAGAATCGCCGGGAGGGACACGCGACCAGCGCGGCACGATTCCCGCCCTCGCCGATCCTCCGGTGCTGCAGAATTCGCCCCTCGGCGATTCTCCGACCCGGCTTGGGGTCGGAGAATCCCGCCCATAATTTCTAGCCTCTGACCTGCTATTGTAGCCACAGTATTTATACAGCTGGTCCAATTTAGATTCTGACCAATGGTAGCCACCCCCCAGGATGTTTTCAGACGAGGATTCAACAATGGTAATGCCATTCAATGTCATAGGGAGGTGGTTAGGTTCTCTCCTTGTTTTAGCTGGTCATTGTCCAGCAGTTGTGTGGCGCGAATGTTACTTGCCACTTACCAGCCTGGATATTGTCCAGAACTTGCTGCATATGCGTTGAGACTGTTTTGGCATCTGAGGAGTCACAAATGGTGTTGAACATCCCCACTTCTGACCTTATGATGGATGAAAGATCACTGATGAAGCAGCTGAAGATTGTTATGCCTGGGACACTGCCCTGAGGAATTCCTTCAGTGATGTCCTAGGACTGAGATGATTGACCTCCAGAACCACCATCTTTTATGCTGGGTATGACTCCTGATTTTCATTGACTCCAGTTTTGCCATACTCGGTCAAATGCTGTCTTGGTATCAAAAGTTTCACCTCACCTCTGGCATTCAGCTCTTTTTCTGGGAGGCACGGCAGCACAGTGGCTAGCACTGTTGCTTCACAGCGCCAGGGTCCCAGGTTCGATTCCCGGCTTGGGTCACTGTCTGTGCAGAGTCTGCACGTTCTCCCTGTGTCTGCGTGGGTTTCCTCCGGGTGCTCCGGTTTCCTCCCACAAGTCCTGAAAGACATGCTGTTAGGTGAATTGGACATTCTGAATTGTCCCTCTTGTGTACCCGAACAGGCGCCAGAATGTGGTGACTAGGGTCTTTTCACAGTAACTTCATTGCAGTGTTAATGTAAAACTACTTGTGACAATAAAGATTATAATAATAATAATTATTATTATTATTCATGTTTGAACCAATGCGGTCAGACAGTACCTAAACTGACTGTCTGTGAGCAGGTTACTGCTCCTAGATAGCGCTGTTGATGACCCCTTCAATCACATTGCTGATCATTGAGAGTAGACTGATAAGTTGTGCAAGATTTGTCCTGCTTTTAGTGAACAACGGGGCAACGTTCCATTTTGCTGGGTAGATGCTAGTGTTCGTAGCTGTATTGGTTGACGGGCAACACTGCTAGTTCTGGAGTGTACGTCTTCAGTACTATTGCTAGAACATTGCCAGGGCCACAGCCTTTGCCATATCCAGTGCATACAGCCATTTCTTGAATTTAATTGGTTGAAGACCAGCATTTGTGATGCTGGGGACCTTGGGATGAGGCCCGGATGGATCACCATCCGGCACTTCTGGCTGAATATAGTTACAAATGCTCCAGCCTTGTCTTTCGCACTAATTAATAATAATCTTTATTATTGTCACAAGTAGGCTTACATTAACACTGCAATGAAGTTACTTGAAATCCATGGGCCTTTATCCTTTTCCAGCAGACCCTGTAGCTGCCACTAATGCGCTCTCGGTGCTACTCGGACTGGGAGCTGTTGATCAATCGATTCGGCCGCAGGTCAAGAGGGCAGGACCTCTTCACCAGTGAGGGGTGGAAATGTCATTTGGCCCTTGTTTAACAGCTCCATAATGCCTTATGGCTGATGGGCAGGTTGGTGTGGAGCATGTCGACTCCAAGCCAACTTTACTTGGGGGAGAAGGGGGGTGTTTGTTTCCTTCCCCCCCACCCTCTGATATCATTCAGCCCATTTTGTGTAAAACAAGAGTGTTTCCTACTTTCACAACTGAAATGTCTGGCGGTAGTCTATGACTCCCAGTACTAGACTCTCCACCCAGCAGTTAGTAGCGTGACCCTTGCTAATTTCGTATTGCTCCATCCCCTTAATCATTGAAGCCAACCATTACTGTGACTGACATTGGTTAACTCCGTGCTGACTCGGGTTTAAATCTGGGAGCTCCTGGTATAGCCACCAGCTTACTGCTCTAATAAGCGAGCCACCGGTTGCGGCTTCAAGTGAATGGTTATAAATAACAGTTGGGATTTTTATAGAGTGCCAAAGTGTCTCAGACCATTTCAGACATTATTTTTTAAAGTGCAGTGTTCTTGCATTGTGTGACTTTGAAAACTTCATGATGTATAGATTAAACATACATAGTGATTGAGCACAGCTGCAGTTCAATGCTGTTGTTGTAACATTGGGGTATTTTGGACTGTGAGGGTTAATGTGGGCCTGGGGAAACAATGGCAACAACATTATAATGTAGAGAATCACATGGGAGTTGTAGTATGTAGCGACTCTGGTAGAAATTGGCATGAAGATAGCACCTAGGCCGGTCTATATTCTGTATATGTGTACATAATTATGTATTATCAAGATATCTCATAAATTTCAAGTTAGACACAGGAACCAGTGTGACAGTCCTATCGGATCAGGAACCATGGTGAAAAGACCCTTGGCAACGGATGACATGCACACCACTTCATCGTCCTGAAGGAATCCAACCACTGATCATAGGTATGATCAAGAGCCACTCCTATATGGCAACACGCAAATAATCAAAATTCTTATGTTATCCAAAATCAACACTTTTCTCTCCTGAGCAGAGATGTCTGTATTCCCCTCAACCTCCTCAAAATGGCAGAAGACATCCAAACAGCCGGTATACTGAATTGGAGACTCCTGAGAAGTCCTCCATTGCTGATGATCTCAATGGGACTTTAGTTTGGAGTTGTCCTCACTCTTTGCAGAGGCAGGTTTCCAGCTTCTTTGCAGATGGCAGAAAATACTCTTCTTCAGTCAGACCAGCCAAACTGTCAGATGAGCAACAACACACTTAAAACAGAAGATACAGAGAAGAGGCAGTAGCAGAAAGTTTAAACCTGAACTTCAGAGTCAGACAGTTACTGTCATAGGACCTGTTTAAACTGCAGCAGTAAAAATGGAGCTTCAAGCTCACATGTACAACATGAAGTCGATCCTGGAGCAGAGAGAAGCAACCACAAACTCACCAAGAAAAAAAATTCAGGGAGGCACATGAAGAAACAACGCAACATTCGGAACCAAACTGCAGATTAAGCTTAAGGTTGAGGAACATCCAAACATAAGGCAGGGAAACCCTCAACTTCTAGGAAGAACATAACGGGCCCCACTAAGTAGGAAAAGAACAGAGCAAACATTCCACCCGAAAGGTGAGGGAAAAGCCCATGGTATCCGACCAAGGATGACAGAGATTTGTCGAGTATGATCCAGTTAAATGACAGAGCAGGCTTGAGGGACTACTTCTGCTGTTCCTATGCTCCTAAAGAAAAATACAACTCTAAGGAGTGTAAGGAGCAAACCAGATATTAACACCCAAGTACTTGAAACATAAACTATTACAAACCGAAATCCAGAGAAACAAAGTCAGCTCAAAGTAGTTGAGTCTACCCCTCCTCTTCCAAATGTGAAAAGAACGCCTGGAAGAGTCAGTCTTCAGGCCATCTGAATCTGTGAAGTCAAGAGGGCTGGATATTCTTTCCCCCCCCGCCGCCACGGCATGTTTCCCAGCAGTGGACACAACTCGCCATTGTCTGCCAGCGGGATCTTCCAGACTCGCTGATGTCCACAGTGTTTTTCATGGCTTGCCCATCCCACCGGCAGGGAACCCGGCACAGGAGGATTGCATTCAGTGGAATCCTGCTTGTGGGAAGGGTTGGAGAATCCTGCCCGGGGGTGGGGGGGTTGGCTGGTGGTGAGGTGTGTTTTTGGGACTCGTTAAGGGGGAATGTGCAACTGGGGAAACAGTACCACCCACATTATGATGTAGAGAGTCACGTGGGATTAGTAATGTGTGCTAGTAAGTCTGGTAGAAGCTGACATGAAGAGAGCACCAAGTCAAGGGCTGCACGGTAGCGCAGTGGTTAAGCACTGCTGCCTCATGGCGCCGAAGACCCGGGTTTGCTCCCGGCCCTGGGTCACTGTCCATGTGGAGCTTGCACATTCTCTCCGTGTCTGCGTGGGTTTCACCCCCACAACCCAAAGATGTGCCGGGTAGGTGGATTGGCCACGTTAAATTGCCCCTTAATTGGGGGGGGGGGGAAATAATTGGGTACTCTAAATTTAAGGAAAAAAGCACTGAGTCAGGACTGTATCCTGTATGTATATAAATAGTTGTGTTATTAATAAACATGTTATTGTTCAACCATACATGCTTCTAGACCTCTTCATGAGATAACATGCAACCTTACAACAGTTACAAGCTGCATAACTGAGCAATAAACTTGGAATGTCCAAGAGAGATCCTGACATTGGTTGTGTCACTAGCAGGAAATCAGGTTTATCAAAGGGCGAGGGGGAAATTAAACAGGAAACTATCCCCACTGTGAGTGATTTTCTAGCGATAAAAGTGACACTGGAAGGTGCTGGGGAACAGTTACACATCTGCCCTCTCAGCCAGGGAAGAACAATGGCAAAAGGAACCTGCCAGACAGTGGGGAATAATTGAAAGTGGTGGAATTTTTAATGCAAATGTCAAAATGAAGTTGACAGAAGTAAACAGAAGTTTGGATAATGCTGTAATAAAAGCTAAATACTATGGATGCTGGAAATCTGAAATAAAACAAATTGCTGGAAATACTCAGCAGATCTGGCAGCATTTTTGGAGAGTTAATGTTTTGAATCAAATATGACTCTTCAAATCTAGGTTACTGCTAGTTTCTGTGTGATTTTGTTTCTCCAGCTATATATGTGGGTTGGTTTCGGAAAGTGTTAAACATGCAGCTATAGTACACTGATCTGATATAAGGGAGCGTGTTGCTATTCACATCACTAAATATTTATACTTTAATCCATGTTGTATTTGCGCTTTCACTGTTGGCACTTGCAATACACCGGCTGCTTGAATACTAGCATTTATGTTCTTTTTTGCATAATAACTTTAATATCTTGGTTATCAAATTGATTTTTCTGAATGCCTGTTTTTTTGGAAGCTGTAACACTGCTGCCCTCTTCAAAGTTCTTCTGTAAATTAAACTTCTGCATGCTTTTATCCTCTTAAATACAATGAACATCCCTTTGAGTTGACCTGAAAGGTGGAAAGTTTAAGCTCCTGGAATGGTGGGGCGGGCTTGATTGGGGAGACTCAACTTGGCCTGATTATCCAGGATTGAAACGTTGGCTCCCTTCTCTCTCCACAGATGCTGTCAGGCCTACTGAAATTGTCCAGTATTTTCTGTTTTTGTTTCAGATTCCAACATCCGCAGTCATTTGCTTTAATCTCTCAAGTTCAGAATGAGTGGAGATCTCATTGAAACTTACAAAATTAATACAGGACTCAGCAAAGTAGACAGAGGAAGGCAGTTTTACCTGACTGGGAGGGTCTAGAACCAGGGGTCACAGTCCTGGAATAAAGGGCAGACCAGTTAATCTAGAATTTACAGTGCAGAAGGAGGCCATTCGACCCATTGTGTCTGCACCGGCCCTTGGAAAGAGCACCCCATTTAAGCCCACGCCTCCAACTTATCCCCGTAATCCCACCCAACCTTTTTGGACACTAAGGGCAATTTTTTTTAGCATGGCCAATCCACCTAACCTGCACATCTTTGGACTGTGGGAGGAGACCGTAGCATCCGGAGGAAACTCACGCAGGCAGGGGAAAATGTGCTGGCTCCGCACAGACAGTGACCGAAGCGGGAATCGAACCTGGGACTCTGGAGCTGTGAAGCAACTGTGCTACCCACTGTGGGGGCATCATGGTAGCACAGGCAGAGATAAGAATGTCTTCACTCAGAGGGTGGTGAATCTTTGAATTCTCTACCCCAAAGGAATGACGAAGCTCAACCATTGAGCATGTTCAAGACACAGATCAACAGATTGCTAGAAAATAAAGGCATCAAAGGATGTGCGGATAGTGTAGGAAAATCTAATTGAAGTAGGTAATCATCCATGATCTAATTGAATGTGGAGTAGGCTCGAAGGGCCAAATGACCTATTTCTGCTCCAATATCCTATGTTCCTATGATAGATAAAGCAATGTCCAATTTCTTATTTGATCTCTTTTTCTAGGTGATTTCAATTTCTGTGACGTTCGATATGAATTACAGAGGTGCGTATAAATTTAATTGTTTAATATTCACGAGTGCTGATTTAAATTCTGGTTTCTGTAGGGAATAATGTTGAATTCATTGAATCCACCTCCTCCAATAGTTGCCCAGTTATTTGAAATGAATGATGAAGTGAACCTCTGCTTCAAAGTTTTTGGAAGGACACCGATGGATATATAAACTTTCTGTTCAATCTGCACATGTCTGGTCACTGCTCATGCTGGCTGTGTTTCCAGCCAAATAATTGCCAGTCCCATTATGTAAGCTTTTTTCAAAGAAGTCTTTAATTAAATTTAGATTATTTAGAAATTACAGGTGACCAGTGATTTAGAGAGCATTTGGTACTTTTTATTGCTATTTGGTGAACTTGGGATCCTATGCATTTTGGTTACATCTTTACTAACTTGCCATCCCTCTTTTGAAAATCCTGGGCATGATTTAACAACTGTGTCCTGCTGGGATTGGGACAGGGCGGGGCTGGTAGATTCTGGGAGAAGCCTCTCCTGGGATTCCCGATGGTCGTTACGCCTTGCAAGATCAAACCAGATCTTGCGAGGGGTCGAAATCTGGATCCTGCCCAAATTTGGGAGGGATCCAGACTTGCATAGTTAAGTGAGCTTAAAAGCCCACTTAACTATGTCTACGCCAGTTCAAATGGCCACCCGGCATCAACCAATCTCACCTCGGAGACCCCAGCCAGGCACCGTTTAGCACTGGTCCCCACCATCCGGGACCAGACAGCACGGCACTTTAGGGGGGGTGATTGGAGGCCCCTGGATGCTTGGCCTCTGGGCAGGGTGGCACCCTGATAATGCTGGTGCCACTCAGGCACCTTGGCACTGCCAACCTGGCAGTAGCTGTTCAGCAATACTCAGGTTCTGTACTAACAAGTGACAGTTAAGGGCAGCATGGTAGCATTGTGGATGGCACAATTGCTTCACAGCGCCAGGGTCCCAGGTTCGATTCTGGCTTGGGTCACTGTGCGGAGACTGCACATCCTCCCCGTGTGTGCGTGGGTTTCCCCCGGGTGCTCCGGTTTCCTCCCACAGTCCAAAGATGTGCAGGTTAGGTGGATTGGCCATGATAAATTGGCCTTAGTGTCCAAAATTGCCGTTAGTGTTGGGTGAGGTTACTGGGTTATGGGGATAGGGTGGAGGTGTTGACCTTGGGTAGGGTGCTCTTTCTAAGTGCCGGTGCAGACTCGATGGGCCGAATGGCCTCCTTCTGCACTGTAAATTCTATGATAATTAGATACATGTATCTCCACTCTCATACCAAGGCAACTGAGGTGGCTTCTAAGCCATTCTGTTGTATCAAAATTCAGGATGTACTTAAAGGTAAATAGTTATCCAACTCAAAAAGCTGCCTGGAAGGCAGACATTTAAAAGACTCAGAGGATCTTTGCCATTTATTACTGAGGAACTAAATTCTGTAGATCGTTCAAGAGAAGCTAAGAGTCTGATTACTTGGAAACACCTGGCTGGGGGACAGGAAAATCCAGCCCCTTGACTTTCAAATCGTAATTTGTCATCTCTCCACACTCCTATGCCAATCTAAGCATCTTTTTCCCGTCTGTGCCATATTTACTGTATTAAAAACATTGGCTGTGAATTCTGTCACTGTAGCACTCCATTTTTCAGTGCTTTAGGTGGCGTTTTGCGCCCAAGACTGTGTGTACATTTTTTAAAAAACTTATTCTTGGGATGTGGGTTTCGCTGCGTGGGCCAGCAGTTGCTGCTTATTCCTAATTGACCTTGAACTGAGTGGCCTACATGGCCATTTCAGTGGGGGCAGTTAAGAGTCAATCACACTACCTGTAAGTCACATGTAGGCCAGACAGGGTAAGAACAGCAAATTTCCCTCCCTGAAGGACATTAGTGCACCAGATGGGATTTGACGACAATCGGTAATGGTTTCATGGTCATCATATTTTTTTAATTCCAGATTTTTATTGAATTCATATTTCACCATCTGCCTTGGTGGGATTCGAACCCGGGACTCCAGAGCATCATTCTGGATTACTAGTCCACGATGCCACCGCACCCCCATACATCTGGTACGAGTTGTGCTGGACTCCACTTTGGCAAGGGCATTAGCGTGCACAGGAAGAAAGCAAGAGGAGGCAGATTGTGACGTATTGTTGATTTGATATTAGTAGTACCATTTTGCTGAACACCTGTTCCCCCACCTCTGCAACACTACCACCTTAGCTGCTTATTGATTTCCACTGGTTCTTGCTGCAATTGTAGATGTTTTTAGTGCTTTTCTTGTTGTTTAAAATTTCTGAATTCTACAAGGAAGAATGTGGCACATACTGAAGGACTTTGTCCTGACCTCCAGGATTCTGTAGAAATTACCAGCTCCCAGACATGGGAGCATGGGTGCAGTAATTTGAATTTAATTGGCCCATTGTAGTATGGGGAGAATGAGCAGAGGTGAAGTAGAGCAGGGCATGCTGCTAGAAGAGGGAGGAAGCAGAGGGGAGAAAGGCTCTTAGCACAAGGTCACATCTGCCCAAAGTGTTCCGGGAGCAATCCTCCAAACGGAATCTCTGTGTGGAACTGTGTGTGAGATGTCTGTGCTTCACATCCTCACTGAAATCATGCTCCAGTCACAACTGCAGCCTCAGAGCAGAGCGAGAATTGCTTGTGGCTGTGAAGGTAACAATGGGCAATCTTTATGCATCTGGTTTCTTCCAGGTTGGAGCAGATGATTCATGCAACGTCGCCGTGTTCACCCGTCAGTCACAGAAGCTTTGTATTCCATGGGAAGCAAACTGAGCAATTGCTTGGATTTGTGTGGGTTACAGGCTTCTCCATGGTGCACGGCAGCACTGACAGCATGCAATTTGCGGGCACCACTTGCCAACTCAGGTGTAACAAGAATGAGCACCAGCCGCTCAAAGTCCAGCGGCTGTGTTGACCGTACTTGGCTTATCATGCAGGACAATGCTTAATATTCTGGCACCAGCCATCATGCCTTCATTCTTTTGTTGTCTGTTATACTGTCTGCATTTGAGCCATCATGGCAAAGCAGAGGGTGACTACCGGGCGATGCCACAAATCTGCAGCCCACATGGTTCATGAACCCAGTGAGCAACACAAACACACATGTAGGCACCAAAGCTATGTTGGAACATAAAATGTGATTGAGCAGATCATTGGCTGGCTTAATCAATGCTTCTGCTGTCTCGACCACTGTGGAGGAGCTCTACACAATGGTGGTGTAGCCAGCGACACCCACATACCGAATATTTTAAAAATGAGGAAACTCCTCATGCCAATGAATTTTAATAACATTGTTTCTTTCTGTTAAAATTCTGTGTATTTTAGCTTTCCAGTGGTACAACAATTTGCATTTGTTTAATCATTTGCTAGTTATTTTACGTAAGTGATCATAAATTATTTTAAAACTTTCCCCTCATTTAATTCCTAGAAATCATGCATCCAGTTGGCTGCAGTAACTCTGGCTGCTGTGAGCCTGAGAAGGAGGTGACCTTCAGTGCCGATGACGTGAGCAGCGATGACCAGTTTGACTTGTGTTCCTCTCAACCAGACAAACTTTATGGAAACAGCTACAAGCCAATAAGCTGTGTAAAACAAGAATCATTGGAGGAGCCAAATTCACAACTGAGTCTAGGAAGAAATGCAGAAGCTCAGAATGACCTGAAAAGAAGGAAAAATATTTTCCGAGCGGGGAAACGAGGAAGGCCATCAGGGACGACAAAAGCTGCTGGATACAGAACCAGTACGGGCCGACCTTTGGGAACAACAAAGGCAGCTGGGTTTAAGACCAGCCCAGGCAGGCCCTTGGGCACTACCAAGGCAGCAGGATACCGGGTCAGCCCAGGAAGGCCCCCAGGTACCATGAAAACTCTCTCCCGCATTTCTGGTCTCGATTTCCCGCCATGTAGCAGTGCTGCTTTTAACTATTCCATGGTGCATAACAAAGCATTAAGTGGACCCACTGAAACCACAAATAGACAAATGGAACTGAATCAGTAAAGATCAGTAAAAATCTGCCTTGGTTTTTTTTGTCTACAGTCTGTTCTGTTTCTTGACAAAGTACAGTAACTTTTTATACAACATATTGATCTACACACCCATGATATAGGATTCATAGCCACCCTTTTAAGCAGTATAGAGGATGTGGAATGCCAGCCCTAAAGTAAACACACCCAAGGACCATTGTGTAAAATATTGTACTTGTACTTTTCTTTTGTGGTGGTATGGTACGGTATTGCTTACAAAGATAAAGCTACAATATCTCCCTTGGAACGGTCTATTCATTAGGGCCTAGTTTCGTACATGATTTCCTCTTTCTTTCAATAAATGCAGCCTTCTTGCATTTTTATGAGAGTGGGGACAAGGCAATTGTCCGACAACTCATTGCAATATGGATTTAACTGATCTTTTTTGGTCTGTTGCATGTAGAACTGCCATGATAACCCTACTAAATTTTTTTTTGGTTCTTTTATTAAATATTTAAACATCGATTGAAAAAAGTTAACGATTTCAGCGAATAGAGAAATTGTAACCCATGTGTGTAGATATTGGCTTTCAAGCTGCATTGGAACTGCTTGGGTCTTTGAGTGTATGTGTACATTGGTTTTATTTTGACCCAAATTCTTTTAGTTAGCTTATTTTTGTTGCCATGGGCAGTTTTGTGAGCAGGATCGGTGTTGGATTGCAAGAATACCTTAAGTTCAGCCCCAGAGCAGTGGTCAACCTTTGCAGACTATTTTATCAAGGGCATCTCATAGCTCAGGTTACTGTACGAGGTGTGCAGAGCTGTACTTCATGAGAAATAATTATCCGACAGGTCTTAGTTACTGTTCTTGCAGGATGATATTTAATATGATATAGAATTGTGTGCCAGTTGACTTTTTACTTCAATTAACTTATACAGAAATCTTGTTGTCTTTTATTAGAAATAAATTTACCCATGGTTACAAACCACTGTGAAATTCCTCACATTTCTCTTCGGAATACTGCTTCAAACAAATGTTTTGGGAATACTGCTGTGTACTATATTTTAATACTCTTGGAATAGCTGTTCAATAGCTGTTCAGGAAGTCTAATGTAACTATGGATCTTCCAGGTGTAAGAATTGGATGGTGCACCAGCGGTTCTGTCTTTTTGTTACCAAGCTGTTGGACGGACTATTTAGATTTTGTTTAAAGTAAAGGTGAGTTGGCAATGGGCAGAAAATAGAAGAGGCAGCCACACAGGTTATTCTTATATTGCTGGAAGTTGCATTACAGTTGGAAGAAGAAAAGTAACTGCTCAAACAGAACAGTATGCAGTTCTCAAGAGGTTTTTGCAGAGCATGATCTCAGGAAGCAAACCTGTCATTGAGTAGGCTTGACATTAATGAAGTAGCCACATGTTCACATTCAATTGCCGAGGTGACCTTCTGCACAGCTGAGGCAAAAGGAAGACCAAATGTAAAGAGACTACTGCAGAACAAAAATAATATTTTAAGACTAGAAATGCTGTACTAAATAATTTACAGAGGTTCAGTTAGAAATAATATTCTTTAGTTTTAGTTAAAGATTTCCATATAGGCTCAGGTTTTCATGTAGACTGACAAAGAGGCTTGAGAAAGCAGAACACTGTAACATGGTTGCTGTTATTCACTGGTCAAGGCACTTACACTAGAATTCATCTTAAAAGATAATCTTACACGATTGGAGATCAGAAAATAGTTTCCATTAAGGTTCCAGTGTGGACCCTATCTTCCTGGGGGTGTTTGCCAATTTTCTGTGTTGGCTTTATTTGTTGTGATGACATTGCACTACTATATTGTTTGGTCCAGTTTACATGGCCCTCTGAGAATGGCAGATTACTGGCGGAAGACATGTAATTCACAACCGCCACTAAACCGTTAAGTTGCTGTTTTCAAAATTGTGATAATTATTCCGTCACTTGTTGGGTTTGAACAAAACCAGGTGCAGTTTTTCAGTTCTCCAGTGGATTTAACTATCTTCTCCAAAGGCCTTCTCACAGAGTCACAGAGTAATACAGTACAGAAGTGGCCCTTCGGCCCATCAACAGGAAACAGATCTTTTTCCTACCCTCCTTCTTCTAACTGTACCAACTTTTACTTTAAACTTCTGTTCATTCATAGAAAGTTTTATATTTGATATGCTATTGGTCAATTAGAAAATATTGTTAAATGCTGCGTCAAAGCAACCAAATTGATAAACTTAGTCAAGTGCAAACAAGAAAGCACGCAGCAGAGACAAATCGCATCCTGATTTTAACCCGTTCAGTAGTACAGGTGGCACTGCACCATGGTCACTGTGTTTTGTGAAATAAAAATCTGATTGCATGGCATTCTGTATATGAAATGCACTTAAAAAAAATCAATGCAATATAATATGAAACTTTTTTTTGCAAAGCTATACAAAATCTCTCTATCTCTCTCTATCAGTATTTAACAGGCAAAGGCAAGACCGAAGGAAAACTCAACAGCCAGAGAGTTAAGCACTGTACTTTAAGGCTTCTACATAATCACAATTGGACATACAAAAGGGTTGATTGACAACTACGTGAATCGTTCCTAGAAAGGCAGGTTTTCACATTTATTAAACATGTACTACTGTAATGGTAACACTGATGTTTTCATCTAAAATATTCCATGTGTGCATCTTTAAAGTTTAATTACATTATTGTGGCATCCCTTGTAGCTGACTATTATCATCCTTGAGACATCTTCTACGTCAAGAATATACCTCGGACTGGCTCTACATATCCAGCAACTCTTGTTTCCCAGATCGGAAAGTTGAGTTTTCTGTTTCAAAATAAAACCCATTTTTTTTCCAGAAATCCTTGCGGACATTTTTAAATGGACTTGTAGGAGCTGTATCTGAAACTGATACAGTCGTCACAGCTTGTGTTCTATAAATACATACTGAAGCTTAGAACTACATACTTGTGTGAAAGAAAACCTTGCTCAATATTTTACGTTGGCAGACAAATAATCTTTTAGGTAACATAGATACTGTATTTTATGGACATTAATTGATGGCTACCACAGATGCTGCTGCAAGTGTCAGAATTCACTAACTTTGAAGGATCCTCGGTTGTAGGGCTGCACAGTTTCAACCATTTCGGATACTTGTTGACAGAACTGCATGCTTCAGCTTTCCTGTTACTTGTGATGCTACATGGTGTACTGTATACACAACTGCCTCATCAGAATGCTTGTCTGTAAGGGACATAGTTTAACGAGTACTGTTATATGAAGGAACTGTTTGTATTTGGAACATTATTTTTTTGTTTAGGTTGGGAAGTTGGAAATTTTTTAACCGCTCTTTTGTTTGGGCTCCCTTACTAATTTGAGTTGGTAAATGAATCCGATGGCTTTGAGCAGGTAAGTCCTAAACTTAATTCCTGCTCTTTGTTAAGTTGCCTAATTTCAACAAAGCTGGGAGTGCGAGGTGCTATATGGGGACATGGTTGTGATATTCAGCTGTGATACTCTACACCGCTGCTTAACCAGCTGTCAATCTATCTAGGCAGCTTTCAGATACGTTCATATCATATAGAAGCAAAATTAGGCCATTTGGCCCACCAAGTCTGCTCCACAATTCAATCATGGCTGATCTCATCTGGGACTTAACTCCACCGTCCCCATAACCCTTCAACCCATTACCAATTTAAAAATCTGTCCAACTCCTCCTTAAATTTACTCACTGTCAAAGCATACACCGCACTCTGGGGCAGCGAATTCCACAGATTCACAACCCTTTGGGAGAAGAATAATGGAAAGAAAAAGGGGAATCACTACTTAGAATCACAAGTGTCTGCAGCCAAGAAAGACGCCACTCAGCTCATTATGCCTGTCTCTGGTCCCTAAAGATTAATTTCATTTCTTGCCCTTTCCCATTACATTCTTGACATTTTCTTTGTGCAAGGAAATTGATGCAGGCCCATTCATGAATGCATCTAACTTAAAGAGAATACTGGGGGAAGAGTAAATTCTATTGTAAAATTGCTCAATCTTAAAAAATAGTATAAACTTGGAGCAAAATGTTCTGGAATATTCTTCCTCACCTTCTCCAACTATATCCAGATTAGAATCTGATACAGAATGTGGAACAGATTAATTTTTGGAATGGGCCAGTGGGATGTTTTTAAAGGTACTGTGCCCTATTTTTCAAAGATACATTTTAATAGCTCATCCAAACCACAATCTTCAACTGTTCTTTAACATATATGCCACAAGGGCATGAGGAGTCTGTGCTTAATCATTGCATTCTTACTTCAGCACAGGTTTTGAGGTAAAGGGAGGGAAAGAAGTATTTCCATATTTGACTGAAATTCTTTTCTGTCCTTGAACTAATTTGAGTCGAATTTGAGAATCTGGTGCTGCAAATAATGTGCCCCACTTTATGATCATTTATTTTGGGCATAAAGGCAAGGAGAACAGTTGCTATCCATAAAGGGGAAACTGATTCATTGGTTGGATATCCTTACCGTTTGTCACATACAATCATGCATTTCTGGTTGGGAAGAGGCTAGGTTAATCAATTATAGTTACAGTGTTCCCTATCCCCAATTTTACAGCAAGTGGGAAGAAACGGACAAAAAAGATGTGTGACTGCCATATTATTATTCTTTTCTCTGGGAGGAAAATTCATGTTGCTGAAATTTAATGCAAAAGAAACTGGATGCTTGTTTACATATTTATTTAATTGTGCAACTTTACAAAGCAATCATTTACTTTGGGGCATAATCAGAGAAACAGTTTCAAGCAATGTACTGAGTAGTTTCTCATTGTTGGACATTCCCTTGATAATTGCTTTCCTTTAATTAGGAGAGTAGATCAGCCTCTGGAGTTCATGTGACCTCTGCTGCAGCTGCTGCTATTTACTGCATGTAGTCCTTGCGATTATTGCAAGATTGCAGTATTAGCTTTGCTTCCTTTCTAAAGTGGAATCCTATTTTCAAAGAGTTGCTGGGATTCAAGGGTCAGTTACTCTTGCAGCTCAACTCCTTTGTACAATAGATATCTGTGAAGGGTGTTAGGTATATTTTTTCAATTAAATGAATAATAAGGTGAAGAATGTTGAAATGCATTGACATGTTACATCCACGTGGCAAAAATTACACTTATTACTTCAATCTGCACAATCCATTTCCACCAAAATAAATGCCTGGAACTCCCTTGATTTTATCAGGATAACATCAATTAAGTATTGTGCTATCAGAAATTCCTTGACTACAAGCTAGAAATTACATTTTTTTTAAAAATACTGTTGGGGTGAATCTTTTAAAACTGTAATTATAATATTTTCGGTAGTTTTAAAAGAGATTTTCATACAATATTTTTGATCAGGAAATCACACTTCTGTGTGCTTTTATTTAAAAGTTTAAAAAATATTTTCGAAATGTTTATTGATCTAAAAATACTTCTGATTCCACCTTCCTAGTCCTGACTCCTGTGTTATTGCTCTGTTCTTTATAGATGCTCAAGTATCTCTTCTCCCCATTCTAATTTTTGAATAAAGGACTATTAAATTTGCAAATTATACATTTGGAAAAAAATATTTCAAATTATACTTCTAAAAAAATGTTCCGAATGACACAATTGTAATACAGACATTATACTGTACCAGTTAGTTTTTTTTCCTGTGCAATCCACTGATTTCTCCTGCTTCTGCACCCCACCACCCCCTCCAAAAAAAAAAAGCATTGTGGTACCCTAACATATTCCTTTCAGTACTTGCATCACTGCCAGCTTTATCTTTCACAAACTGCAGTCGAAATAACAGATGTAGGTTGGTGAATAAAAGTTCACACCTGAAAACATAGTTGCCTGGTATGGTAAGATATCAAATAAAATGCAAGTCTGCATGTATGGTTCTTTCCAAGGTAGGACTTCAATGTTAACTGTGCTTCTAT
Source organism: Scyliorhinus torazame (assembly GCF_047496885.1). Lineage (NCBI taxonomy): Eukaryota > Metazoa > Chordata > Chondrichthyes > Carcharhiniformes > Scyliorhinidae > Scyliorhinus > Scyliorhinus torazame. The sequence goes on along the minus strand of NC_092713.1, from coordinate 265,616,503 downwards.
GGAAAGGTGCCAAGCTGAGGCCTGGAGCCTTTCATTTGAGGAGGCAAGAACACATAAGAAAGATATCTATCACTACTTTCTTTTGTGAAACATGGATGGCACGGTAGCACAGTGGTTAGCACTGTTGCTTCACAACGCCAGGGTCCCAGGTTCGATTCCCGGCTTGGGTCACTGTCTGTGCGGAGTCTGCACATTCTCCCTGTGGCTGCGTAGGTTTCCTCCGGGTGGTCCAGTTTCCTCCCACAAGTCCTGAAAGACATGGGGCATCATTCTCCGACCCCCCCGCCGGGTCGGAGAATGGCCGCTGGCCGCCGTGAATCCCGCCCCCCGCCCCCGCCGAAGTCTCCGGTACCGGAGATTGGGCGGGGGCGGGAATCGGGCCGCGCCGGTTGGCGGGACCCCCCGTTCAATTCTCCGGCCCGGATGGGCCGAAGTCCCGCCCAGAAATTGCCTGTCCCGCCGGCGTAAATCAAACCTGGTATTTACCGGCGGGACCAGGCGGCGTGGGCGGGTTCCGGGGTCCTGGGGGGGGCGCGGGGCGATCTGACCCCGGGGGTGCCCCCACGGTGGCCTGGCCCGCGATCGGGGCCCACCGATCCGCGGGCGGGCCTGTGCCGTGGGGGCACTCTTTCCCTTCCGCCTCCGCTACGGCCTCCACCATGGCGGAGGCGGAAGAGACTCTCCCCACTGCGCATGCACGGGAAACTTTCAGCCGCCGCTGACGCTCCCGCGCATGCGCCGTGAAACTGTCAGCGGCCGCTGACGCTCCCGCGCATGCGCCGCATTTCCGCGCCAGCTGGCGGGGAAACAAACGCCATTTCCGCCAGCTGGCGGGGCGGAAATCCCTCCGGCGTCGGCCTAGCCCCTCAATGTTGGGGCTAGGCCGCCAAAGATGCGGAGCATTCCGCACCTTTGGGCCGGCGCGATGCCCGTCTGATTGGCGCCGTCTTTGGCGCCAGTCGGCGGACATCGCGCCGTTGGGGGAGAATTTCGCCCATGGTGTTAGGTGAATGGGACATTCTGAATTCTCCCTCAGAGTGTACCTGAACAGGCGCCAGAATGTGGTGGCTTGGGGCTTTTCACAGTAACTTCATTACAGTGTTAATGTCAGCCTACTTGTGACAATGAAGATCATTATTATTAATACAGTAGCTGTCAAAAAAGTTTTATTTGTAGACATAAGCGTAAACATCCAGTTCCACTCCAGGTGATATCATCCCTGGCAACATTGAATTTTCGGCTTTCTCACTTTTCTTCCATCTGCAGCTTACGTGGTCATTTTCATAGTTCGCAAGGTTGTTGACTATCATGATTCTTATTGGCCTCTACTGGGATTTTGAGTTAATTCAGTGATGTCATTGTTATTTATTTATTCCTCTTTGTATTCTGTCACCATTTACTCTATGCTTCTTGTGTGGGATGGTTAGTGAGCAGCCTCCACTACACCCATACTTCTATCCATAACCATTAAAACTTCACATATACAAGAGAGCAGCTGGGGATAACTTATCCTTTGATTTTGGCTTTATTTTTGAGCTTCTGTCTGATTGTGCTCTGAATAATAATGAGCTAGATTGAGAATTGCTGTTACACAATTTATTGTATTTTGTGTGGTACAATATGAGGGCATTACATTTGGCACGGTTTAATTTTTGAAAATAAATTTTGTGTATCCAATTCTTTTTTCCAAATAAGGGGCAATTTAGCGTTGCCAACCCACCTACTGCACATCTTTTTGGGTTGTTGTGGTGAGACCCACACAGACACGGAGAATGTGCAAACTCCACAAAGGACAGTGACCCGGGGCCGGGATCAAACCAGGTCCTCGGCGCCGAGAGGTAGCAGTGCTAACCACTGCGCCACCCTTAGCTTGGTTTCATTTTTGCTGAATATAGAGATGTGAAAAACATTCAATATATTTTGAATATTTTTGTTTCTGAATTCTCTTTCAATACCTGTTGTTTTGTCGGACTTACAGGATTTGTCCCATATTGTTTGTGTTCCTTTTTAAAATTCTTTATTCAAATAAGTAGTCTCCACACCTGTTTCAATAGTGCTTGGAAGCAACAGCAACGTAGGCAGAAAAAGCAACATACAGCCATAATCTGCTGTTACTAGCAATCCAGCTCCAATTTTTGTTATCGAATTTAATACTCTTATTTTGTTTCTTTGAAAGAACAATGAACTTGCATTTTGCACTTTGATTAAGAGGATAGACCCATCTAAATAAATCATGCTTGGGTTTTGCTCCAATAATTATGGGATTTCTGTGCCTTTAAACTCTTTTATTTTAAAATACAGAAATTGCAAAGACCACCATTGGGCTGATTTAATGGGGGTGAAATTGGTCTTCGTTAGTTGCAAAATTTGGACTTTAGCAAATTAGAAGTAAATGGGAAATAAATTTTGGATTGGGTATAATTTTGCACGATTGCCAAAGATCAATTTCACTTCCTGTCTTGTCAATACACAAGTTATTTTATTTAAAATCAATTACAGTGGGCATGGGAAAACCCTGCTGCAACACCAACAGCAGAGTTGACTTTGCACACTAAATGTGCGATGTAGATTTAACATTTCAGATGGTGACTATTTAAGAACAAGTAATTATGACATCCTGTCCTAACAAGAAAACGTGACATCAGTTATCCATCTCGGGTGACATCTGTGGCACTTGGGTTTCATCTTAGATAGTGAGACTTTGTGTCAGATGTGTAGTCTGCGAGATGGGAATGGACATCTGGTGTAAGAAGGCGGTACCTTCTGGGTCAAGACGAACTCACAATGGGCCAACCACGAACAGTTACATATGGTGTTGTTTTAGATTTTCTTCCTCTGTTGTAACTCATGCCAGAATGATTTTCGATTGTTTAGTAAGAATGCCTTACAGGTTTGCTACTTACACCCATTTTCCCTGGGTCAGCTTATTGGTATAGTTACAAGTGTAGATTTGGATGAGCGGAGGGTGCACACAAGTGGTGGGAGTTGAGCTGGAGAAACTAAAAGAGCTCAATGGAAATAATTGCACTCTGGAGAGTATAAAATCTGAACTCCTTAGGAATCTTTGTCAAGACTGAAGAGGACAAAGGATAAAAAGAAGAGCAAAACTTGGGAAAGGGCATCCAGAGGGCAGGCTTGCCTGTGCAGGGAAGTAATAAGAGTTGTTAGTACTCAATCTCCTGTTTAATGAACTACAAGGGGGGTGGAAGGGAGACAGTGGGTGTTGATGGGGGCTTGTCCTCTATATTATGCCAGAGCACCATTCCCATAGCTTAATGTTACAATATACTTGCAAAATGTGGAGCCAAGTTTCAGACTAGAGAATCATACAATCATACAGCAGATAAAAGAGGTCATTCAACCCACTGAGCCAGCACTGGCAATTTGAAAGCATTATCCATTTTTTCCCACACTCCTCTTTCTGCAGATGCCTATAATGTTTTTTTTACTGGCAGTGCATTCTAGATCATAAACAATTGCTGTCTGAAAAAGTTCTCTGATCTTTCTCCTGATTCTTTTGCCAATTTGCTTAAGTTTGTTTTCTCTGCTTTATGACCCTCCTGCCAGTGAAAACACCTTCTCCGTGTCTTATCAAAAAAAGTTTGAACACCTCAATTAAATCTCTCCGCATCCTACAGAGCTGACCATTTATATCAATCAAATGCTGGCTCTATGCTATGTGGAAGTAGCACATGCACTTCAAGCTCTGTATTTGACTGTCTGCATCACGGCCTCTGACAAGATAGTTTTCCATGATTATTGGCAGCTAGATCAACCTCAAGAAGTAATTTGAGTGTACCCAAGATGCCAATCTGGACCCCTGCATACCTTCTTTTCTGCAGTGTCACTGAATGGTGGGCCCACTGAATGGTGGGCGCAGTAAGGCAGCATCGGAGACCATGATCAAATCATAATTCACACACCTTGTTGATGCCATTGTGTCTGGTTCAGTTTCAAAAGGAGGCATCTCAACCTGCACTAATTCCTGATCAAATTTAGGTCTGTTTACCTCCGTCTGCGGATGTACACATACCTCCAGCTGAGCACAGAACATCTCTCATGAAATCTGGCCTTCTTGGCATCCCTCCATCAGCCTTACTTTCCTTCCAGCCGTATCGTTTAGGGGAATTCCCATTGGGAAAGGCAAGCTAGTGGGGATAAATGCAGAAGCAGGGTTTATAACAATTGACACAAAATCTCTCAAGAACCCAACCAACAGGGGAAATACAACCGTAAGGAATGGCTGACACATTTGCCTTTTCATAATGCTGTGTCCTTTCCATGACCTCCCGCAGACTTACTGCTGCTTAGCAACCATGTCCACTCATTTCGAATAATCGTTCCTCATGTTTGATATCCTGCTCATCAGAAGTTCCTTTTTTTTGTGTCTCAGTTTTTCTCCATATTATTTTGTTAGTCTTCATGGTGTATATGGTTTCTTCACCTTTACTGCTTGACATTTTACTGTGAACAGAATAGCATTTGCTCAGACTGGGACCTAATGGACACACTCGGCTTAAAATTACTCCAAACTGATTGTATTAAATACTTAACTATTCCACTTATAGATGTAAATGAGCAAGACTCCTCTTTCCATTACTCTCCTTTTGCTATGTTTTCAATTTTAAAAATGTGGCCCCTTTAACATAAGCTATAAACAAAATTGAAAGTTGTACAGCAGGCAAATTAATGGAAGATAACCGGCCTTATGATGCAGCCTATACAATCATGCCTGTTGTGTTTCTCCATTATGTTGGTGTCATTTAATTTATTTTACCACTTTTCAACTGGTGATCGGCTCCAACAGCGTCATATGATGGAAGTATGACACAAGTAATTTGTGGTTCGCATCTGCCCAAAGTTTGTAATGCATTTCATAGGTTCTCCAACCAAATTATTGTTTCAAATAGTTTGCATTATAACCATAAAGTAATTTAATTTTCAGTTTGATTTCCTGGCTGTAAAGTTCATCGAGACATTGCCTTAGAAGAGGTAACAGAAAGGAAGCGTGGTTGAGTTTATGATAGCAATTTGCCGAAATAAAATAAGATTGAAAGGGTTTGTGAATAGAGGCCTTCTTAAAACATTAAATATGATACTAATGGAATATGTACAACATGTGTATATATATATATGGTGAATTGTATGAAGCAAAATGTTGTGATCACATGAAGGGCAGTATAATGTCTGTCTGCTTGTTTGTCAACTGATGGAAAAATCTGACATTCAGCACTAACCAAGCATTAATAGTTGTTTCTGAAACAGAGGCAATTATATCCATGTTGCTGTTTTCTGCTTAAAAGTATCTTGTATCCACTACTTTGTAAATATTTATAATAAATAAAGTTTTAAATATTGAAATGAAAGACTTTTCTTCAAATATCATCCTCCCCCCCCCCCCCCCCCCCCCCCCCAACCCCGCCGCCAGTTGTTGAGATGCTTTCCAGATGATAGATCTACACAATCCTGTTATATTCTTCTGGACTGTAAGATTATGCGTGACATTCCAGTGTACATTGATTCATTAGAAGGTAGATGGACTAAATCACTCATGGTTATTGAGGGTGAAGTTCATCATGGGCAGTGACACAAAGAAGGCAAAAGCAAGTTTCATCCCCATTGCCTACAGGTGCCTTACGCTGAGCAGACAGGTAGCAATTGCAATTTTAGGACTCTGTACATGCGTGCTACTTCATTGAGATTGGGCTTCACTACATGTGTCTGTGGCTGTGTGTCTTTGTCTTTCTCTGGAGGTGTTACCACAGACAACAGCCCACATCCCATCACTTGGTGGAAGTGGCAGCTAGTGTAGAGGGGAGGGGAGGTGTATGGCTCGAGCAGGCGCTGGTAACATGTGAATCTGACCTAGGAAACATTGAAGACAAGCCCAATATGGGAAAGCAGGTGGATCCAAGGGGTTGCGGTGGAAGCCTTGAGTGCGGACATGGCAAAGGTGAGAAATATTCCATATCTTCAGGGGGCAAGGAAGCCCACCCGACATGATCTCAAAAGGCAGTGGGAGCAGGAGTCAAGCCCCAAAGACTTGGATGCAATGGATGCACAGCATCATGATTAAGGTTATGGATACATCTCCCAATGTCACATTCTACCATCTTGAGTCCCTAGCCGAAGACTCTGCACCATTTACCAACCGTTTATCACCCATTTATCAAAACTATCATTCAGTTCCAGGTCTGAAGGAGAGTCACTTTCAAAATGCTGTCGCTGTTTCTCCCTCCACAGTTGCAGCAAGACCTGCAGAGTATTTCCAGCAATTTATTTTTCTTTCAGATTTCCAACATCCTCAGTATTTTTTTTTAAAAATATATTTTATTCAAGATTTTTTGGCCAAACATAACAGTACATAGTTTTTCTTTTAAACAACAATAAAGCAATATAAATAACAGTGGCCAGTTTTAAACATATAAATAAATAATATATAAACAGGAACAAAAACAAAACTAAATGGCAACTGCCTTGTCAAAAATAGTTACTCTCCAAAGATACAAACTTCCCCCCCTCCCCCCTGGGTTGCTGCTGTTGTCTTTCTTCCTTTTCATTCCCTCTATCGTTCTGTGAGGTAGTTGACGAACGGTTGCCACCGCCTGGTGAACCCTTGAGCCGAACCCCTTAATACGAACTTGATCCGTTCTAACTTTATAAACCCTGCCATGTCGTTTATCCAGGTCTCCAGGCCCGGGGGTTTGGCTTCCTTCCACATAAGCAATATCCTGCGCCGGGCTACTAGGGACGCAAAGGCCAAAATATCAGCCTCTCTCGCCTCCTGCACTCCCGGCTCTTCTGCAACCCCAAATATAGCCAACCCCCAGCCCGGCTTGACCCGGACCCCCACCACCTTCGAAAGCACCTTCGCCACCCCCACCCAGAACCCCTGTAATGCCGGACATGACCAGAACATGTGGGTGTGATTCGCTGGGCTTCTCGAGCATCTCCCACACCTATCCTCTACCCTGAAAAATTTACTGAGCCGTGCTCCAGTCATATGCGCCCTGTGTAGAACCTTGAATTGTATCAGGCTTAGCCTGGCACACGAGGACGACGAGTTTACCCTACGTAGGGCATCAGCCCACAGCCCCTCCTCAATCTCCTCCCCCAGCTCTTCTTCCCATTTCAGCTCATCTACCATGATCTCCCCCTTGTCCCTCATTTCCCTGTATATGTCCGACACCCTACCATCCCCCACCCATGTCTCTGAGATCACTATCCTGCACCTCCTGCGTCGGGAGCTGCGGGAATTCCCTCACCTGTTGCCTCGCAAAAGCCCTGAGTTGCATATACCGAAATGCATTCCCTTGGGGCAAACCATATTTTTCCGTCAGCGCTCCCAGACTCGTAAACGTCCCATCTACAAACCGATCTCTCAATTGTACTACCCCAGCTCTTTGCCATGCGCCAAATCCCCCATCCATTCTCCCCGGAACAAACCTATGGTTATTTCTTATCGGGGACCGCACCGAGGCTCCCGTCCTTCCCACATGCCGTCTCCACTGCCTCCAAATTTTTAATGGTGCCACCACCACCGGGCTTGTAGTGTATTTCTTCGGTGAGAACGGCAACGGTGCCGTCACCATTGCTTGTAAGCTGGTCCCCTTGCAGGACGCCCTCTCCAATCTCTTCCACGCCGCTCCCTGCCCTTCTCCCATCCACTTACACACCATTGAAATATTGGCGGCCCAGTAATAATCATTTAGGCTCGGTAGTGCCAGCTCCCCCCCCTATCCCTACTACGCTGCAAGAACCCCCTCCTCACTCTCGGGGTCTTCCCGGCCCACACAAAATTCATAATACTTTTCTCGATTCTCTTAAAAAAAGCCTTCGTGACCATCACCGGGAGGCACTGAAACACAAAGAGAAATCTCGGGAGACACACCATTTTAACCGCCTGCACCCTACCTGCCAGTGACAGGGACACCATGTCCCATCTCTTGAAGTCCTCCTCCATCTGTTCCACCAATCGTGTTAAATTAAGCCGGTGTAAGGTTCCCCAATTCTTGGCTATCTGAATCCCCAAGTACTGGAAGTCTCTTGTTACCTTCCTCAGCGGTAAATCCTCTATTTCCCTGCTCTGCTCCCCCGGATGCACCACAAACAACTCACTTTTCCCCATGTTCAATTTATACCCCGAAAAAACCCCAAACTCCCCAAGTATCCGCATTATCTCTGGCATCCCCTCCACCGGGTCCGCCACATACAACAACAAATCATCCGTATAAAAAGATACCCGGTGTTCTTCTCCTCCCCTAAACACTCCCCTCCACTTCCTGGAACCCCTCAGTGCTATGGCCAGGGGCTCAATCGCCAGTGCAAACAATAACGGAGACAGGGGACACCCCTGGCTCGTCCCTCTGTAAAGCCGGAAATAATCAGACCCCCGTCCATTCGTAACCACACTCGCCATCGGTGCCCTATACAGCAACTGTACCCATCCGATATACCCATCTCCAAAGCCAAATCTCCTCAGCACCTCCCACAGATAATCCCACTCCACTCTACATCAAATGCTTTCTCGGCATCCATCGCCACCACTATCTCCGCTTCCCCCTCTGGCGGGGGCATCATCATTACCCCTAGCAACCTCCGTATGTTCGTGTTCAGCTGTCTCCCCTTCACAAACCCAGTTTGGTCCTCATGAACCACCCCCGGGACACAGTCCTCTATCCTCGTCGCCATTACCTTGGCCAGAATCTTAGCATCCACATTTAAAAGAGAAATGGGCCTATAGGACCCGCATTGCAGCGGGTCTTTTTCTTTCTTTAGGAGGAGCGATATTGTTGCCTCTGACATTGTCGGGGGCAGCTGCCCCCTTTCCCTAGCCTCATTAAAGGTTCTCGTCAGAAGCGGGGCCAGCAAGTCCATATACTTCCTATAATATTCCACCGGGAATCCGTCTGGTCCCGGGGCCTTCCCCGCCTGCATGCTCCCAATCCCTTTCACTACCTCCTCCATCTCAATCTGTGCTCCCAGTCCCGCCCTCTCCTGCTCCTCCACCTTGTCGACTAGCCATCCCCTTTTTTAATCCAGCTCCTCACCCGGTTCCCACGTAGCCGTATCTCCCCCCGACGGCGCCCTCCCGCCCCGACCACCCCACCCCGTACCAGCTCCCCCTTCTCCCCAGCAGCAGCAACCCAGTTAACCCCCCCCCGCTAGATCCTTTTCTAGCGTAATTGCACCCCCCATGTTGCCCCTTCCTTCCTGCTTCCCTGCCCGCGTTTCCCACTTGGCCCCACCCCTAATGGCCGGCGCCCACAATTCCTCATCCTCCCTCCCCCCTCTCCCCCACGACATGGGGAAGAGAGAAAAGTTACAGGGTCGCAAGATTAACAACTTGAGAGAACATCCCTTCCCCCTTTTTCCCCCCCTTCACCCCACGTAATCACCCCACCACTTTGTCCCAAACGTTCTTTTTCTGGCCCGCCTATTCCAGCTTCTCCTCCACGATAAATGTCCACGCCTCTTCCGCCGTCTCAAAGTAGTGGTGCTTCCCTTGGTATGTGACCCACAGTCTTGCCGGCTGCAACATTCCAAATTTGACCTTCCTTTTGTGAAGCACCGCCTTGGCACGATTAAAACTTGCCCTCCTTCTCGCCACCTCCGCACTTCAATCTTGATATACGCGGATCACCGCGTTCTCCCACCTACTGCTCCGAGTCTTCTTCACCCATCTGAGGAACATCTCTCTGTCATTATATCGGAGAAATCTCACCACTATGGCTCGAGGTATTTCTCCAGCCCTCGGTCTTCGCGTCATAGCTCGATAAGCTCCCTCCACCTCCAACGGGCCCGTCGGGGCCTCCGATCCCATTAACGAGTGAAGCATCGTGCTCACATATGCCCCGACGTCCGCCCCTTCTGCACCTTCGGGAAGACCAAGAATCCTTAAATTCTTCCTCCTCGCATTATTCTCCAGCACTTCCAGCCTTTCCACACACCTTTTGTGTTGTGCCTCGTGCATCGCTGTCTTCACCACCAGGCCCTGTATTTTCAGCGGCCTTTGCCTTCACGACCCGAAGCTCCTGCTCCTGGGTCTTTTGCTCCTCCTTTAACCCTTCAATCGCCTGTAATATCGGGGCCAGCAGCTCCTTCTTCATCTCCTTTTTAAGTTCTTCCACACAGTGCCGCAGGAACTCTTGTTGGTCAGGGCCCCATACTAGACGGCCACCTTCTGACGCCATCTTGCTTTGTGCCTGCCTTCCTTGCCGCTGCTCTAGAGGATCCTCTGCAATCCGGCCACTTTCCTCTCCTTTTTCCATCCGTGTCCAGGGGGAATTCCCTTCTGGTTTACCGCACAGTGTTTTTAGCCGTTAAAATTGCCGTTGGGGCTCCTATCAAGAGCCCAAAAGTCCGTTTCACCGGGAGCTGCCGAAACGTGCGACTCAGCTGGTCATCGCTGCATCCGGAAGTCCAGTATTTTGTTTTTAATATCAACCTGGACTCGCACCTGGCATTCAATTAACATCGCTGCAAGCCTCTCACCCAACTCCCTAGTTTGAATACACCGTCACCATGATGCCACCTTGGCACCATGGCAGTGCTGCTGAAGCCTGGCAATGCGACCTAGGAACCCAGGTAGTGCCAGGCGGCACCTGGGTGACACTGGCAATGCCAAGGTTCCCCGGTGGCATCAGCAATGTCTGGGTGTCACCCGGCCCAGAGGCCGACTGCCCGTGGGCCTCCGATCGCCGTGGAGATCCCCCAAGTGCCGTCCTACCTTGTCCCCGTTTGTGGAAACCAGTGCTAAATGGCGCTCGGCTGGGGCCTCCTCGGCAAGGGATTTCGATCCCGGGTGCTGGTAAGATCCGGCTAGTGTTTATTTATGATAGCCACGTCGCCCATATAGATTGCACAGCCGCCACTAACAAACCTTCTTCCACTCTCTCCTTGAAGATGACGGTATTCCTCTACCAGCTCTTGCTTCTCTCGTCCCACTTCTCCCTCATCACACATACTCTTCTGATTTGGGCAGCACGGTAGCATTGTGGATAGTACAATTGCTTCACAGCTCCAGGGTCCTAGGTTCGATTCCGGCTTGGGTCACTGTCTGTGCGGAGTCTGCACATCCTCCCCGTGTGTGTGTGGGTTTCCTCCGGGTGCTCCGGTTTCCTCCCACAGTCCAAAGATGTGCAGGTTAGGTGGATTGGCCATGATAAATTGCCCTTAGTGTCCAACATTGCCCTTAGTGTTGGGTGGGGTTACTGGGTTATGGGGATAGGGTGGAGGTGTGGACCTTGGTAGGGTGCTCTTTCCAAGAGTGCAGACTTGATGGGCCGAATGGCCTCCTTCTGCACTGTAAATTCTATGATTCTATGATTTGCAAGATGTCAATGGTATAAGCAAAATATCTCTTAACGGCAGCACGGTAGCATTGTGGATAGCACAATTGCTTCATAGCTCCAGGGTCCCAGGTTCAATTCCGGCTTGGGTCACTGTCTGTGCGGAGTCTGCACATCCTCCCCGTGTGTGCATGGGTTTCCTCCGGGTGCTCCGGTTTCCTCCCACAGTCCAAAGATGTGCAGGTTAGGTGATTGGCCATGATAAATTGCCCTTAGTGTCCAAAATTGCCCTTAGTGTTGGCTGGGGTTACTGGGTTATGGGGATAGGGATTCCCATACCAGCCTCCCCGAACAGGCGCCGGAATGTGGCGACTAGGGGCTTTTCACCGTAACTACACTTGAAGCCTACTTGTGACAATAAGCAATTTTCTTTCTAGGGTGGAGGTGTTGACATTGGGTAGGGTGCTCTTTCCAAGAGCCGGTGCAGACTCGACAGCTGATGCCAGATCCCTGAGGGAGACTGTATCTTGGCGGCCGTCGGGGTACGCTACGTAGGCGTACTGCGGGTTCGCATGGAGTAGCTGTACTCTAAACCAACGGGTTCGCCTTGTGGAGCCGCACGTGCTTGCGGAGCAGAATGGGTCCTGGAGCTGCCAGCCATGTTGGGAGTGAAACCCCGGAGGTGGACTTCCTGGGGAAGGCAAAGAGACGTTCATGGGGGGTTTCGTTGATCGCGGTGCACAGGAGCGACCAAATGGAGTGAAGTGCATCGGGGAGTACCTCCTACCAGCGGGATGCCGGGAGATATCTGGACCATAGGGCCAGTTGGACGGCTCTCCAGACCGTCCCATTCTCCCACTCCACCTGCCCGTTTCCCCTGGGGTTGCAGCTGGTCGTCTTGCTCGAGACAATGCCCCTGTTGAGCAGGTACTGGCGCAGCTCCTCGCTCATAAATGAGGATCCCCGCTCGCTGTGGATGTAGGTGGGGAAATCGAACAGAGCGAAGATGGTGTTGAGGGCTTTGATGACGGTGGCAGACATCATATCGGGGCATGGGACGGCAAAGGGGAATCGGGAATATTCGTCGACCACATTAAGAAAGTACGTGTTGCGGTCGGTGGAGGGGAGGGGCCCTTTGAAGTCCACGCTGAGATGTTCAAAGGGGCGGAAGGCCTTCACCAGGCGCGCACGGTCTGGCCGGTAGAAGTGCGGTTTACACTCCGTGAAGACCTGGCAGTCTCTGGTGATAGCCCTGACTTCCTTGATGGAGTAGGGCAGATTGCGGGCCTTAATGAAGTGGTAAAAGTGGGTGACTCCCGGGTGACAGAGATCGTCGTGTAGGGTCCGGAGTCGGTCCACTTGTGCGCTGGCACATGTACCTCGGGACAGGGCATCAGGGGGCTCGTTGAGCTTACCGGGGCGATACAAAATCTCGTAATTGTAGGTGGAGATCTCGATCCTCCACCTCAAGATTTTATCATTTTTGATCTTACCCCGCTGTGTGTTGTTAAACATGAAGGCAACCGAACATTGGTCAGTGAGGAGAGTGAATCTCCTGCCGGCCAGGTAATGCTTCCAATGCCGCACAGCTTCAACGATAGCTTGGGCCTCCTTTTCGACGGAGGAGTGCCGAATTTCGGAGTCATGGAGGGTGCGGGAAAAGAATGCCACAGGCCTGCCTGCCTGGTTGAGGGTGGCGGCCAGAGAGACGTCTGATGCATCGCTCTCGACTTGGAAGGGGAGCATCTCATCGCGGCCTTGGCGATGTCGGCCTTGATATGGTTGAAGGCCTGGTGAGCCTCGGCCGTCAGTGGGAAAGCGGTGGATTGAATGAGTGGGCGGGCCTTGTCCGCATAGTTTGGGACGCACTGGGCATAATACGAAAAGAACGCTAGGCATCGCTTGAGGGCCTTGGGGCAGTGGGGGAGGGGGAGTTCCATGAGGGAGCTCATGCGATCGGTGTCGGGCCCTAGAACTCCGTTCTGCACCACATAGCCGAGGATGGCTAATCGGGTTGTGCTGAACACACACTTCTCCTTGTTGTAAGTTAGGTTGAGGAGTGTGGCGGTATGGAGAAATTTGGGAAGGTTAGCGTCGTGGTCCTGTTGGTCGTGGTGGTGGCGCAGATGGTGACGTTGTCCAGGTACAGGAAAGTGGCCCACAGCCCGTACCGGTCAACCATTCGGTCCATCTCCCATTGGAACATTGAGACCCGTTGGTGATGCCGAAGGGAACCCTAAGGAAATGGTAAAGGCGGCCGTATGCTTCAAACGCAGTATATGGGTGGTCCGCCTTACTGATGGGGAGCTGGTGGTAGGCGGATTTTAGGTTGACAGTTGAGAAGACCCAGTACTGTGCAATCTGACCATATCAGATATGCGTGGGAGGGGGTACGCGTCGAGCTGCGTGTACCGATTGATGGTCTGACTGTGGTCAACGACCATCCTGTTTTTCTCCCCGGTTTTCACCATTACCACTTGGTCTCTCTAGGAGCTGTTGCTGGCCTCGATGATACCTTCCCGCAGCAGCCGCTGGACCTCAGACCTGATGAAGGTCCTGTCCTGGGCGCTGTACCGTCTTCTCCTGCTGGCGACAGGTTTGCAATCCGGGGTGAGGTTTGCAAACAGGGAAGGTGGGTCGACCTTAAGGATCGCGAGGCCGCAAACAGTAAGGGGTGGTAGGGGCCCTCCAAATTTCAGGGTTAGGCTCTGGAGGTTGCACTGGAAGTCCAGGCCGAGTAGCAAGGCAGCGCAGAGGTTGGGGAGGACGTAGAGCCGGAAGCCGCTGACCTCTACGCCCTGGACGGTGAGAGTAGCGATGCAGTACCCCCGGATCGCCACGGAGTGGGATCTGGAGGCCAGGGAGATTCTTTGGTTAGCAGGGTGTACCGCGAGGGAGCAGCGCCTTACCGTATCGGGGTGGATGAAGCTCTCAGTGCTCCTGGAGTCCAGAAGGCAGGATATCTCATGCCCGTCAACCTTCACCTTTGTCGAAGCGGTCGCGAGGTTGTGCGGTCGAGATTGGTCGATCGTGACCGAGGCGAGACGCGCCTGGTCGTCGGCGGTTGCAGGCGATGAGCGGCCCGATGAGGTGCACGATGGGCAGGGGGCCTGTGACCGGTAAGATGGCGGCGCCCATGGGCCGTACATGTCCTGGGGCAGGCAAGATGGCAGTACCCATTGGTTCTGAGCCAAGCAAGGTGGCAGCGCCCACGGGCTGCATGTGTTGTGAATGGAGCAAGATGGCGGCGCCCACGGGCCGCACGTGGTCTGAGGAGAGGAAGATGGTGGCGCCCACTGGCCGCACGTGGGGGGTGCCGGGACAATAGCGGCGATTGAGCGGGCCTCGCACACTGCAGCGAAATGTCCCTTCTTGCCACAGGCTTTGCAGAGCACGCTCCGCGCCGGGCAGCGCTGCCGGGGGTGTTTTGTCTGTCCGCAGAAGTAGCACTTGGTTCTCCGGGATTGGTTGGCTGCTGCACGGCGCAGGCGTGGGGTTGGCTGAGGGCGGTCGCTGATGGGGTCCACGATGGGATGGCTCCTGGCGGGGTCCATGATGCCCAGGGCGGGTGGGCCATGCGGTCGGGGGCATAAGCCTGTACGTTGGGTGAGGCGACTGTGAGTGTGAGCGCTAGTTTCTTGGTCGCCGCGAGGTCAAACGTGGCCTCTTCTAAGAGGTGTAGTCAGACCCAATGCCCGTAACGAACGCGTCTCTCATTAGCAGGTTCGAATGTTCAGTGGCTGAAACGGCCTGGCAGTCAGAGCCTCTCACCAGGGCGAGCAGGGCACGCCAGAAATCTTTCACAGACTCACCGGGAAGTTGGTGCTGCGTGGATAGGAGGTGTCTGGCGTAGATCTTGTTGGTCTGCTGAGCGTAATTCTCCTTCAGTAACGCCATGGCCTCTGCGTAGATAGGCGCGTCCTGGACGAGGGGAAAAACGTTGGAGCTCAGCCGCGTGTACAGAATCTGGAGCTTCTGTGCTTCTGAGATTGGGTCTGGCGCAGACCCGATGTCTGCTTCAAAGCAAGCTAGCCAATGCTGGAAGTCCTTTTTGCCGTTGTCTGCTTGAGGATGCAGCTGCAGGCGATCCGGCTTGATGCGGAGATCCATCTCTGAAAAATCTCTATGTAATAAATTGATGCGCTATCAATTACGGCGAGATGAGAGTAGAATGTAATCAAGGCTTTATTACACAGAGATGTGTGGCCTCCTACAGCAGCTTACGAAATGGCTGCTGTTCGGAGAGCACACACATTTATACTCCGCCTACTGGGCGGAGCCAGCAGGCAGGGATCTACCCCCCAGATCTGTAGTACAGGGGCCTTACCCTAATACCATATATACAATATAATACAACAGTGGTGACTACCACACACATTGAGGAGACCAAAGACAGACTGGGTGATGGTGTTGTGGGACATCTCCATTTATCTAAAATTGTGATCTCTGACCTTCCTGTTACCCGCCATTTTAATACTCCACCCTGCTCCCATTCTCAACCTTCTGTGCTTGGCCTCCTGCAATGTTTCAATGAAGACCAAATTAAATTTGAGGAACAGCATCTCAACTTTCAACCAGGAATTTTACAACCTTCTGGGCTCCACACTGAGTTCAATTATTTTAAATCGTAACCTCTGCCTCCACTTTTTTTTCTTTGCCAATGTCTTTTTTTGCGTTATCGCTTGTTTCTCTTTTATTTCCTTTTCTTTGCTTTTGGACAGTGAATATTCAGAATCCTGTCATTCAAACACAACCACACACATGAGGGGTGAATTTCGCCAGTGAGAACAGTGATGTGGACGCAATATATGGTGAGAATCAGGAAACATGATTCTCGCTGGCGAGATTGTGTTTGCTGATTTCTCAGTCACCATCAGTGACAAGACAAGAATCCTGCCATGGAATGTGGAAGGTCGGAAACCTCATTTAAATACATCAGTATATTATTAGTGAAGCCCCCCCCGCCCCGCACTGAATATTCACCAGACAGCGGCGTGACGCCGCACTGGTGCGATTTACAACAGCTCCATAAAAATGAGAAGCTGGCGGCGTCATCTCCGAAGGTGATATTGAAGGTGAACACTCAGTTCACCATCACCTTCCCGGATACTGATTGCAGAGGGGCACCAGAGAGAATGTGAGGGACCCAGATAAATACAACCCAGAGCCAGTGGTTTTGCGGGGGGGGGGGGGGGGGCGGGGTCACTCGAAGCTATAGCGGGCCTTCGTGGTTGTAAGCCTTTAGGTTTCATGGGGTCTGGCGGCTGGTATGCAGGTAGCACTTCCTGTGTCCTCCTTGCTGGCCTTGTGGCGATATAACCACTGAGGGATTTCCCTTCCGGAGTGGGAAGTTGGTGGGAGAAGGTGAATCCACAGGGTTAGCACAGGAGTGACTGTGACGTACTTGGGTGGAATAACATGAGATGCTAGGCTGCATTGGCTCAGTGGGGGACTCTGACAAGGGGTGGTTCCCAGCATCAGGACAGCTGAAGACCCTCACAGCGGGAAGGATGAGTGCAGTCAAAATGAACCCCCACTCTCAGGCTGCACTTTGAAGCCTGAGGGCATGAGATTTCTGGAAGGTCAAGGCCACTGTTTACAGAGGCCAGGCTGTCAGGGATTGTGTTCGGGTGGCTGCCTGATTAAATTGGAAGGCTCATTTAATCCACAACTGATGAGTGCTGCGGGAATGAGGATGCCCTCGAAGGATGAAGCTAACTACAAATTGCAGTCTTCACAGGTGGCAGATGGAAGCCTTTTCCTAATCAACTCTCTGATCATTCCTTGATGAGACAATTGTGCCAATACATGAGTGTGCCACCGATTGACACCCAACTGTTAACTCTTTGGAAACATAGCCCACACGCGCTGAATCCCACAGTTCCATGACAGAAGGTAGTACAGATGTGGCCCGCCGTGCAAGGCATTATGGTGAAGGCACCCATCAGTCACCCTGTTCAAAACATAGTGGGTGGCAGCGCTTTGTTCCCCTCTGAGGTTAGAATGCAGGTCCATTGAATGCACTCAACTGCCCTAAGTCCTCACCCTTGGAGGGGCATGCTGACCACTGAGTCTCTCAAGGGTCGAAGGTCTTCATTCAGGTGGAGTTGAGAGAGACAACTCTGGGGAAGTGGCTATTGTGTGACGGGAGGGAGTGAGGTTCATTAAAAGGTGCTCACTGTATCAATGATGCTGAGGTGGAGATGGTTGACAGCTTCAAATTCCTAGGAGTACACATCACCAACAATCTGTCCTGGTCCACCCACATCGGTGCTACGACCAAGAAAGCACAACTGCGCCTATACTTTCTCAGGAAACGAAGGAAATTTGGCATGTCCACATCGACTCTTACCAACTTTTATAGAAGCACCATAGAAAGCATCCTATCTGGCTGCATCACAGCCTGGTATGGCAACTGCTCAGCCAAGACTGTAAAAAACTACAGAGAATTGTGAACACAGCCCAGTCCATCACGCGAACCCACCTCCCATCCATTTGCTCTGTCTACACCTCCCGCTGCCTTTGGAAAGCGAGCAGTATAATCAAAGTCCCCTTCCACTCGGCTTATTCACTCTTCCAACTTCTTCCATCGGGCAGGAGATATAAAAGTCTGAGAACACGCACAAACAGATTCAAAAACAACTTCTTCCCCGCTGTTACCAGACTCCTAAAATGACCCTCTTTTGGACTGATCTGATCTCTTCACACATCTTCTCTACTAAGCAGTACTGCACTCCTGTATGTTTCACCCGATGCCTGTGTCTATGTATTTACATTGTGTATTTTATGTTTGCCCTTTGTATTTTTTACTTGTATGGAATGATCTGTCTGGACTGTATGCAGAATAATACTTTTCACTGTACCTCGGTACACGTGACAATAAACAAATCCAATCCAATCCAAACATAGTGTGATGTGCATTGGCGGATGTCCCAGATCCTGAGAGGGTTGTGGGTCAGGACATTGACAGGAATCCTCATTGCTCACTTTGATGTTCTCTTCCTTCCAGTTTTTGATTCGAGAGAATCATGGAGCCAGTCAAGTTGGTTATTGTTTTGATTTTGATCGACCAGCAGCAGCGATATTAACGTCCTTCCGCACATAGCCGGATACAGCTCCCTGCAGAGGAGGAGGATGTAGGGTCCATTGATATTCTGGGAGCAGAGCAATAGATGATGAAGTAGGAGGAGGAGGAGGTGGAGACACTACCGGCCACAGGTATGCCACCTTAGAACTTCCTACCTGGAGATGTCAGAGGACTAGTGCCAGAGAAGACTGTTGTCAGTCCTGGGGACGATGGAGCACATTTGCCAGGTGATGCAAGAGTTGGACTGGGAGGTCATCCTTTGCCGGTGGCCTTGAAAGTTAATGCTGCTCTGAACTTCTGTGCCAGTGGCTCGTTTCAGGGCTGTGCGGGTGACCTTTGCAGCATCTCCCAGTCAGCTATGCACGAGTGCATAAGGGAGGTCAAAGATGTGCTATTTGCAAGGGCCCACACGTACATGAACTTGGACTGGGGCCAGGGCCGTGGGCTTTGCCCGCATAGCAGGCATTTCTCAGACGCAGGGTGCCATCAACTTCACCCGCATGGCTCTCTGCTCCCCATGGCGGCATGAGACGCCATTTCTGAACCGCAAGGAATACCACTCCATCAATGTCCAACTCGTCTGTGACCACGCAATGCACATCATGCAGATGTGTACCCGTTTCCCGGGGAGCGTCCATGATACATTCTGGGACGTTCGCAAATCCCAGCCATTCTTAAGGGAGAGCAGCAGCTGTTCCTCGTGGATAAAGGTTATCCACTCAGGAGGTGGCTGATGATACCATTGCGGAGGCCACAAACACACGCTGAGACTCGCTACAAGCACGCTTTTGCGTCAATATGTGTGCTGGTCGAGCAAGCTCTGACGCTGCTATGTTTAGGTGTATCCCCACGATTCACAGCTGAGGTTGAGGCGGCCTGCTGACTTCCACATGCTATTGCCTGAGAAGACCTTGGCAGCATCTCCTGAGGGGCCTGGGCCTTGAGGGTATGGGTCTACTTTTGGGTAACACGGGTATTGCAGTGCTGCCCTCCTCGGTGTGCAGGGCTGGAGGTTTGTCGCCCACAGGGAGGGAAGTGCCAAATGGGCTGGACATCCTCAGGATCTTCTGGGTGGAAGGACCCAGGCTGCATTCCTGTTGCCATGGAGTGCATATCCTCCACCAAAGTCTCCTCTGCAGATGCCACCCTCACAGTGTTGGCCTCATTGCGTAGGACAGAAGGCGACGAGACACCTCCAGTTGGCCTTGCAGTCTGAGGCGCGATGCTCCTTTCTGATGCTCGTGACTCTGACATTGTAGCTCCAGCATCTCTGGGACAACCAGACCCAGGGACACATCACCTGCCTGTGGCTCAGAAGAGTCCTTGGCCCCAGCATCCCTTTGATTGCCAGAACCCTAGGACATCCCTCCCTCCCTCCACCTGTTTTGGACCTTCACCTGTGAAGTGCTCACCAGGCAGTGACCCGGAATCCTTCTTACTAGTTAATCCCATCGAGATATGAGTATCTGCATTAGTGGAGAGTGAGAGTGACAGCTCTAACACCATCATGATGCTTGTCTCTGAGATATCTCCCCCAGAGCTGCTCAGCTCTGTGGTCTCCAGAGGGTGCGACGATGGCCTGGGTGGTTGACTGATTGCCTGAGAGGGAAGAAGGATGGCATTAGTGCATCACAGGGACAAAGTGATGGGAAAGTTAACTCACGTGAGGCTTGCCCCATGGTTGCATGTGTCGAGGCTTCTCATTTTGTCTGGTGCCCCACCTCATCCTCCGCACAAGGTGCGGTCCAGCTCCTCATCTCCCAGTTCAACGGTCCTCTCCAAGGGGCATTAGGCACCTTAGCTCAGGCATGACTCCGGCAGGCTGTTCCCACTCATGCCGGTTCTGCTCAACTTTATCCTGCAATGAGACAGATGGGGAGAGCGTAGGCGGGAGCCCTTTCAGGTCAGATGGTGATGAAATCTGGCATGCATGGGAAGTGAGTGGGAATGGGGATGGGAGGAGCAGATTATTTACCAGGGGGATCATAAGGACTGGTGGGGCATTTGGGGGGGAGCATCATGACAAGTGGGATCCCATGAGATGGTTGGGAGAGAGATCACCATGGAGTTATGATGGATGTGTTAAAGGGTGCAATGGGAGAGATGGGGAGGCAGACTTACCCTGGCTACACAAAGAAGATTGTTCGGTTCTGTAGCCCTGTCCTCTTATGCAGTGAGGTGGCACTCATTGTCGTGGCCACAGCCTCCCAGGCGGGAGAGTTGTCCTTGCTTTATGGACATCTGCAGTAACGTGGGTAGAAAATGTCATGCCTCTGTTCCACACATCAAGCAGTTTGGTGAGGGATTGCTCCGTAACACGCAGTGCTGTCTTTCTGGCAGCTGTCCCCTGATTGGACTTGGGACACATGCTGGGGAGGCGTTTAAAAGGAGCGCGCCACTGAGAACAGAGATTAAGTTTCCCTGGGGAGTGTGAATCCGAGGCAAGTTGCTACGAGAGTGGTGTGAAGCAAAACGTGGAGAAAAACGTTTTTGTTAAAGAGGCTGAATATACAGTGAATCTTCCCACCAGCGCCGGCAGGATTCTCCCTGGTTTTCTCTCCGGGAGTGATACTTTGAAAAAATATCGGAAAATTCCGCCCATCTTTTGTTTCTTTACTCATCTCATTTAACCACTTCTGTTGGCCTTGCATCTGTCATTTGATTTTTCCTGGTCCCAATCTATCACAGACATTCCCTTTCAATTCTTTCCCCACCCTCTTTCCTTTTACTTGTTTAAAATTTATTATATTTGTAACTTAATCCCAGTTCTGATGAAAGGTCACAGTCATGAAACACGCGGCTGAATAAGATGTACCGACATGGCAGTGTGCATCGGAAAGCAGCCAGCATTCAGACTTCGAGCCGCTGCCCCAAAACACAAAGCGTAAATTGGGCCAAATGGGAGTGCTGGGCTTGCAAGTAATGCCCACATCTCGTGAAAGAATAAGAAAAAAAATCCCTCTCACTGTCAACCTTTAGGGGCTCGCAGCTTCTCCTATTCCAAACCCCAGCCTCTTCCTGCCAACCTTCTGCTTCTCCTGCCCTCTGACTCACCCTGTTATTGATCCTTGCTCTCAGCACCCCACCGACTCTCCCTCTTACCCCTTTCCTCTCCTGAATCCTCACTGTGAACCTGGGACTCTGGAGATGAGCAGCGAGTGAGAGAAGGAGCAGCTTCGACTAGCAGGTGTAAAGTTCTCTTCAAGTGGGTTTGTGGTCAGCTTCGTAGGGATGGAAAGGAAGATTTATGGTCTTTTGAATGTCCCTTGATTTCCAGCGCGAAGGGACCCTCTGGCGACGCCTTGGTCTTTGAATCTCTACAGGCACCGTCTCTTCAAACAGGAATCCATTCTTACCAGCATTCTGCTTGGAGGTTAAGCGATAAACATTCTTCCCCTCTGCATGGCACAGCAGCAGCTGTCTTCTTCCCCAGGTCACTCTGTCTGAGTCTGAGAATCTGTCCAACAAAACCAACTGCCCCACCCCCCCTTCTGTCAAAGTGCAAAAACTGACACTTGAGTTTCTGTGGCCCTGTCCCATTTGTAACCAATTACATAGGCCTGTCCCTGGTCAGAGCTCAATATGATTACACGACCCCCCATTCTGAGACATTCTGTTTTACCTTAAACTAAAAAGAGAGAGTTTAAGACATAACTGTCTTATAAAGTCTTGCATTTGTAACAGCATCCATCTGCTGAGTACTGCAGGCCTCCTCCAGAGCAGTCCAGATAGCAGAAAGCATTCTTACAGCAGGTCTTGTCCAGGGGATCAGGCTTACATAACTCTAACAACAGTCAGAGAAGAGCTGAATGGTGACAGAAATCCCTGTTGGCTGCAAAGGAACACGGTCAGATTGGCAAATAGATGAATTGAACTGTGAACAATTTTGGTCCCCGTATCTAAGGAAAGATATACTGGCATTGGAGGCAATCCGGAGAAGGTTCACTATGTGGTATGGATGGATTTTATATGAGGAGAGGTTGAGTAGATTGGGCTTGTACTCATTGGAGTTTAAAAGGATGAGAGGCGACCTTATTGAGATATGTTGGATTCTCAGAGAGCTCGACAGGGCAGATGCTGAGAGGCTGTTTCCCCTTGTGTCAGAGTCTAGGACCAGAGAGCATAACTTCGGAGTAAGGAGTCACCCATTAAGACAGAGATGATGAGGGATTTCTGCTCTCAGAGGTAGTGAATCTGTGGAATTCTTTACCACAGAGGGCTGTAGATGTCTGATAGATAAACCACAGAGAAAAACAGATTTTTAATCAGGAAGGGTTATGGGAAAGTGGAGGTTAGGAGATCAACCTATTATAATCCCGGACCAGATCCCAACAGTTGCTAGGATACTGGACAGAAACCCCAATAAATTATTTAATTTGTAAGATTGTGAGGAAAGGATACTTTGCTCCAGGAGTGATTTCACGCACAAATAGGGATATGGGCCAGGATTTACCGACCACCTTGCCATGTGTCTTTTGTCGGCGGAGGTGAACTGCCAGCAGTATCTACCAGTCCCGCCATTGTCAATGGGATTTCCCATTGACTGCACCCCTCGTCGCCAGAAAGCCCGTGCGCCGGCGTGGGACCGGAATATCCCGCCGGCGTGAAAAGCCAGCAAATCCTGCCCCTGGTATATTAATGATGTGGAGATGCATTGGACTGGGATGAGCACAGTAAGAAGTCTTACAACACCAGGTTAAAGTCCAACAGGTTTGTTTCGAATCACTAGCTGTCGGAGCACTGCTCCTTTCTCAGGTGAATCACCTGAGAAGCATACATTAATATGCTTATATTAAAGCAAACATTATGACTAACACAGTATTGCTAACTTTAACATCAGAAAGACAATCTGCGGGATTCTCCGTCGGCGGGATCCTCCGCTTCACCAGCAGCACACCCACGCCTGCGGGTTTCCTGAAGGCGTGGGGTGGCCACAATGGGAGACTCCATTGGCCGGCTGTGGGAACAGAGAATCCCGCTGCTGGAGGGGTGCACCGTGCTGGAAAACGGGGCTGGTGGGGCGGAGAATCCCGCCCAATAGCTTTCACTTACCAGTTAAACAATACTTAACAGTACAATGAAACAATCCTAACTGTTATGTTTATCTGTGAATTTTGCCCCACCCACCTCCTTGCCAGTCCCCATTGAGGCATAGAAATTCAGCCCATGGTTTCTACTGTAGTTTATTTGTTACCACATTTTAACCACATGCGTTTTAATGTCCAAAATATTTTAAATTTCAGATATTTATACTGAAAATTATTTGTGTACCTTTTATAGTTTTGATATACTGTCCTATTTCTTACTGGTCAGCACATCGATTAATGTCCAATAGCGTTTTCCCCATTCAAAAACAACATTGTGTTTTTCACACTTAGCAGCCGAATCTGAAAGAACAGATCTTGGGCGTCATTCTCCGCCGGCGGGAGTCTCCGTTTTGCCGGCGCCCGGGGGTTTCCTGACGGCGTGGGGCTGCCCCACAATGGGAAACCCCATTGACCGGCCGGTGTAACGGAGCATCCCGCCGGCGGGTCGGGGCAGAAATGTGGCTGGGCGGGATGGAGAATTTCGCTCCTCGACTTTCAGCTCTCTGCCACCAGATGTCCCCATGCTTCTATTAAATAATGTAATGTGATGACTGAGACTGTTCAAATCTTGCCTTTCAGGGACTTGAGGTTTAACCCTGGATCATGACAGTTATGCAGTTGACATTGTTTTAAACCAGTATTTTTCAAACTTTTTTCCCTGGGACCCACATATGCCACATTCATTTACCTTTAATGTGAAAGGGGAGCCTGCTTGTTCCTCGCAATCTCACTTCAATCAGGTTCACAGGAGGAGAGGGCAATACACATATCAGGTGCAGACTTCAGCCATTTCCTTTATGCGGTCTTCATCTTTGTGAGAACAGAAAATCCAACCTCACACATGTAGGTCGCAATGAAGGGCTATAGCAATAAAATGCTTGTTTTACTCAGCACTGACTGGATACTCCTGGGAGATGCTACTTCAGAATGTTGATAGCCTCGTGGGCTTTTGTTATAATGTGCTGTCACAGGCCAGGTACAGCAGCATAGTCTTTTCATTTAGAGTCAGATGTAAGTTAATAATGGACCCTGGGATCTCAAACTCAAAGGGAATTTTCACCCACCACTTTTCTTTCAAAATCTGAAAATTCTCCTCTCATTTGCCAGTATTTCTTTGCATACAACACACATGGGCTTTGCATCCTTATTTGCATTGGCACAATTGATAAAACCAGACCTCAAGAAATCAGCTTTATACTGCTTTGTTCCCGAGTTAGGTTTCTTCTTGTAGGATGTTGATCAGAGGTCCTGGAGCTCTGTACAGAGCGAACAAAAGCACTGCTCTGTCCTGCCCGGGACACTCCTGTGCAGCTCTCTCCAGCAGATTCAGTTGTCAGATTCTGGCCTGTAGGTACACTGCCTATTTGTGTTTCTGACTGTCTCTTACTTGTAAGAAAACATTTAATCTTCAGTCTTCTTGCCTTGCTTGCTAGTAGCTGGAAAATTGAAGAAGCTCTCCTCCATGATTTGGTGACAAAAGCATGTACATACAGGGTACTTGACATCAAGTATACGTACAGGGCGTGTAACCTGCTCACTGCTGCTGCAGCCAGAAGACGGCACACAGCAGTGGCAACCATTGTCAATAAAATTCTAATTTGCCCCTTAGTGTCCAGGGATGTGCAGGTTAGGTTATGGGTTTATGGATTTAGGGCAGAGTGGACTGGTGCAGACTCAATGGGCCGAATGACCTACCTCATTCTGCACTGTAGGGATTCTATGAATACACAGTGGAACATAGAAAGATAGGAATGTGTAAATGACTGGTGAATTCACTATATGATGTTTATAAAATGACCTCAAATTAACTTTATTTTCTCAATTTTTACCATAGAAAAGACACTGATATTCCTTGAAGCACAAATATTTAACTGAGTAAATGGTTAGCGTATAAAGCATTTTCGGTGTATCAATTTTCTAAAAATGGGAGGCAGTTCCAGTGTTGCTTTGGAGTTTAGCAACCAGCACATGTTGGGATTTTGTTCACAATTAGGTAAATGTCTGTAATTAGGAAAAGGAGCTTTTTGATATTTGTCGAGAGTCTCAGGCCCAGATTTTCACTCCCAAGGAGACGAGCTTGAGTTGGGAAATTTACAAGCTCTGCACACCTACCTCTGGAAACAATGCTCAGAATGGCATACTTTTCGCTCCAATGGGGAGTGGAAGTGGGTGTGGAGTTGGGCCTGCCGCTCCCAATTGCAGATTGGAGGTGATTACAGCTGTTTTTTAGAAGACCCACCTTGGCTCGGTGTGGAGTTGGGCCTGCCGCTCCCAATTGCAGATTGGAGGTGATTACAGCTGTTTTTTAGAAGACCCACCTTGGCTCTGTGAGACTTCATCCCAATTGCTTTGTTCAATTTTAAGCCCCCTAGCCTTTACTCCTCACACTTCCTCACCCTCACCCACTCCCCCTGACCCATTCATGCCAACTCATGTCATCCACCCCCCCCTTGTAGCCCCCAAGATGATTGAATGTCATCCCATGTGCTCCACCCACCACCCTGTCCTTGCATCCTTCATGACAGCTTACCCATTATCCACCCTGGCCAGACCTCAGAAACCATGTTGAGATGAAAAAGATCTAAATACCTATTAGAGCTTTTTAATATTTAAAAAATCCCATTCATGAAAGAACACCCAAAACGTTAATAGCTCCCCAAGTACTTCATTCGTTATCAAAACAAACATACTTGTATCCATAACCACACATCAAAGACAGTTAATCCTTTAATAACCTCTTTGAGCTGTCAATCAAACATAAACTTACAACAACCCCCATCCCCCGCCCCACTAACTGGCATAATTGTATATTGCAAAAAATTGCCACTCATTAATAATGATATAATGGTAGCCTTGGTATGATGTCAACAAATGGCTATTGTAACTGTTAGAACTGTTTTAGAATAAGAAACATAAGAACATAAGAACTAGGAGCAGGAGTAGGCCATCTGGTCCCTCGAGCCTGCTCCACCATTCAATGAGATCATGGCTGATCTTTTGTGGACTCAGCTCCACTTTCCGGCCCAAACACCATAACCCTTAATCCCTTTATTCTTCAAAAAACTATCTATCTTTATCTTAAAAACATTTAATGAAGGAGCCTCTACTGCTTCACTGGGCAAGGAATTCCATAGATTCACAACCCTTTGGGTGAAGAAGTTCCTCCTAAACTCAGTCCTAAATCTACTTCCCCTTACTTTGAGGCTATGCCCCCTAGTTCTGCTTTCACCCGCCAGTGGAAACAACCTGCCCGCATCTATCCTATCTATTCCCTTCATAATCTTATATGTTTCTATAAGATCCCCCCTCATCCTTCTAAATTCCAACGAGTACAGTCCCAGTCACTCAACCTCTCCTCATAATCCAACCCCTTCAGCTCTGGGATTAACCTAGTGAATCTCCTCTGCACACCCTCCAGTGCCAGTCCTTTCTCAAGTAAGGAGACCAAAACTGAACACAATACTCCAGGTGTGGCCTCACTAACACCTTATACAATTGCAGCAGAACCTCCCTAGTCTTAAACTCCATCCCTCTAGCAATGAAGGACAAAATTCCATTTGCCTTCTTAATCACCTGTTGCACCTGAAAACCAACTTTTTGCGACTCATGCACTAGCACACCCAGGTCTCTCTGCACAGCAGCATGTTTTAATATTTTATCATTTAAATAATAATCCCTCTTGCTGTTATTCCTACCAAAATGGATAACCTCACATTTGTCAACATTGTATTCCATCTGCCAGACCCGAGCCCATTCACTTAGCCTATCCAAATCCCTCTGCAGACTTCCAGTATCCTCTGCACATTTTGCTTTACCACTTATCTTAGTGTCGTCTGCAAACTTGGACACATTGCCCTTGGTCCCCAACTCCAAATCATCTATGTAAATTGTGAAGAGTTGTGGGCCCAACACTGATCCCTGAGGGACACCACTAGCTACTGATTGCCAACCAGAGAGAACCCATTTTCTTTCAGCTCTCACTGACACAGGCAGGCTTTCTTTATTTTTTATATTCTTGCGGCTTATAACTCCTACATTGCAGTTTAAGGCCCTTGCTACGATGAAAATTGGGTCTCTATGAACTTGGCGCCGAGTTCAGATGGCCCTGCTGAGTTTGTGTTTCCCCTGTAAGTAATGCCCCGCTCCCTTTCCCCTACTGGTAAAAATAGGATCTGAGGGACGTGGGGCCTGTCTACCATTTTTAAAGGTTCTGATCCGTTATGTTTCCTTGGAGGTAACCTGATTTGCCTTGTCACAGTAGAAGCATGATTTGATGAGGAAAGCACTGATACCTTGCTACAGAAAGTGGAGGGAATGCATTTTTCCTTATCACATTTTTTCTATATTCTTTGTACCAGCGAGCACTAGCATCTCACCTTCCATATTTGCATTTCTTAATTTTCTCTCACCTTCGCATAGAGTCCAAATTGCCCCAGTATACACTTCCCACTACCTTCATTACGTGTGCCAAATCAGGGTTAGGGGAGTCAATTAACCCTTTATCCTCCTTTTCCCAAACACCTGAAATGATTTAAACTGATAACCTGTATTGGTGACAATGGTTATATTTTATTCAGTATATGTAAAATTTGGCATATGCTGAAGTCTGAACAGCAATATTGAAGTGCAGCAACATTACCATTATACCCCGATCTCCACATAATCACGCTCTGATTGCACCAGTCAGCACAGAACAATCATTTGTGGTTCCTCCGCTTGCTTTCTGGCTGCTTGAAGGCTCGAAGAATCCCCTGTCCAATAACTATTCTTATACTTTGGAATAAATTCATTGCTAGGGCTGGTATTTCTGCTTCTGGGAGATCTTTAACTCCTGCTCTGTCATTGCTCACATTCTACATGATTTCTGCTGATGTTGTTTTTCTGGTGAAGGCCAAACCCACAATTTTCCTCATCAAGTCACTTCTCAACTATTTACCCAAGGTACAATAAGTAGTAGCATTAAAAATATAATTGAGTATAACAATCAATTTAATGATTTGCATAAATGAGCAAGACAACTCAAAGAAGGGATTTTCCAGGATTCTTAGACTTGCCCAACATCACTTTCTCCAACACAAAAATGGTCAGACTATACCTTCCTCTGTACTATCTATATGCTGCCTATTTCAGTCTTTTTAAAAAAAAATGTATTTTCCTTTTTCACATTTTCTCCAAAATTGACACTCACCAACAATAAACAATAAGCAGTAACGAATACAATGTCAATCCCCACATTAACAACAGCAATCCCATCTCCCACCAAACCCCCAAACAGCAACCCACATGTTAACATAAACAAATAACAAAAAGGAATCAGAAATCACTCAGTCACCATTAATACATACAGTCCCCCTCGTCTATTTCAGTCTTTACAATGTTTATAGATTGCATCATCACAAATGGCAAATTCAATTAAGCCATTGTCAAATAATTAATAAACAATTCAGTTTTACAGGAAAAAGCAGTGCACAATAGGAGACCAAGGTCAGCAAGGCAGTGGCCTCGTGGTATTGTCACAGGACAGAAGAGATTTGGTTTCAATACGTCACATGCATGAAATAATTTTGCATGTTGAATTCATCTTGGTTTATGGTTACAGAATTTAATAGTTCATGGGGACACCAAGTAGGGATTGATTTCACAATAAGTCAGTCTGTTACTTTGTGTGCAGTGTTTTCTCTTTCCTATCTGAATAGATGTCTTATCAATCTGTAATTTGCAACTTTCTTTGTGTTTTTCTTGCAAACTGAAAATTTTGTGAGGCAATCTTTGTGCCAGCAACATCCTGAGGGTAATAAAAAAGTTGTGGTAAATAAGAAATAATGATCCCAGAACATGTACAGTGGCATTAGCAAACACTAGTCATAGCA
Source organism: Scyliorhinus torazame (assembly GCF_047496885.1). Classification (NCBI taxonomy): domain Eukaryota; kingdom Metazoa; phylum Chordata; class Chondrichthyes; order Carcharhiniformes; family Scyliorhinidae; genus Scyliorhinus; species Scyliorhinus torazame. The sequence goes on along the minus strand of NC_092713.1, from coordinate 265,587,168 downwards.
ATAGCCATGAGAGGAGAATGTTAAGAGTTGTCAGAAACTGGGGAAACTGGGGCACTGGTGTGAGTCATAATTTCCTGTACCAAAAATGAGGGCATCTGATGTTATATTAAAGGACCATTAGTGGATAGCATTGTTTCAATCATATGTCATAAGGTCCTTCTCCTCAAAGTCCATTTTGACTTCAACAGTTGGAATTGCTGGCATCCCATCTTATCCTATTGTCATGACTTCTGAACATCGTAAAGCTCTCTACATATATATAGATAGGTTTGAAAATAGTACTGTTGCTTCACGGTGCCAAGGTCCCAGGTTTGATTCCCGGCTTGGGTCAGTCTGTACGGAGTGTGCACGTTCTCCCCATGTCTGCATGGATTTCCTCTGGGCACTCCAGTTTCCTCCCACAAGTCCCGAAAACGTGCTTGTTAGGTGAATTAGATATTCTGAATTCTCCCTCAGTGTACCCGAACAGGCGCGGAATGTGGTGAATAGGGGATTTTCACAGTAACTTCATTGCAGTGTTAATGCACATCCAAACATAGGAACAGCTTCTTCCCCACAGCTGCTGCACTCCTCAATGACTCTCCCTAAGACTGATCTGTTCCCTGTAAGAACACTATTCACGACGCCCTATGCTGCTCTTGCTCAAGTATTTGCTTTGTTTGGCCCCTTGTTCCGCACTGTAACCAATCACTGTTTATCGATGTACCATTTGTCAATGTTCTCTGTTGATTATTCTTTTTGTCTACTATGTACATACTGTGTATGTACCCTCGGCCGCAGATAATTACTTTTCACTGTACTCTGGTACATGTGACAATAAATCAAATTTTTTAAAAATGTAGTCACTGTTGTAACATAGCAACGAAGCACAGCACAGCCCTGCAAATAGCAATGAGATAAATGACCAGTTAATCTGCTTTAGTGGTTGAGGGCTACATATTGGAGCAACAACTAAGGTGGCCTAGCCCTTTTTTCCAATTGGGTAAATCAGAGATGAAAGGATAAAGCACAACCGTTCACATTTCTGAACAACTATTGTCCAAACATTCGTTTGAAACAAATAAATGATTTGTTGCAGTGATGAGTACAGCCTGACGTTGTGCTTGACGACAGGTGTCGTTCCCTTCAATCCCTGGCTGGCCTGTTTTCTGGAGGAAGCGCCTTCACTATATCTCCTAGTAACCGGCTGCGCTTCACACAAACTTGGGTAAAAGGCCCGCCTCCTCCGGCCCGTCATTGTCACTTCCTGTTCGGTTATTGGCTGACGTGGAGGGACGCTCGGAGAGACGCCGCGGTTGATTGGTTCCTTTCGCTGCCAATCAGAGGTATGCGCCAGCCAGCAAGTTGCTATGCGCCTATCTCCGGGTGCTGGTGGCGGGGGGCGTCGGTCACGGGTCAGGCCGCTTAGTGCCACTCTCAGCATGGGGGCTGCCGGCCTCATCACCTGATGCGATGCTCACGTCAGTGGGCAGAATGGGTGGTTTTGGGACGAAAGCGATTTTAATCGTGGCCTTGCTGATGGTCACAGGAGTGAGTGCGAACGGTGAGTGAGTTGGCGGGTTATCGGCTGAGTGAAGGAAGGGGCCTGCTGCCTGCACCCTCTGCCACCGACAAGGACTGACCTGTGTCCCAGAGCAGGATCTGTACAGAGATTGAGCATTCATATCTCCCTGTGCAAAGAAGCAGGGCAGGGCCTGGCCCCTAGGCTGATTATAGCAGCACTCTTCATCATCAGTCAGAAAGTTGTTGGTTCACTTCAGAGATTTGGTCCAGGCTAACACTGCAGTGCAGTATTGAGGAAGTTACTGAAGGTGTGTTGTCAGATGATAAACCAAGATACCGTCTTCTCTCTTGGCTCTTGGGTTAGTGTAAAAAATCGTACCCCAATACTCGAAGAATTGTAGGGGAGTTCTTCCTGGTGTCCTGGCCCGTATTGACCTTTTAACTAACGCCCTGAAACTCCAGTGATCTATTCATTGTCCCCTTCCAATTTGTAGGACCTTGGGCACAATGTTGTCCGCCGCATTTCAAAATTACAACAAGGCTATGCTTCAAAAGTACTTTGGCTGTAAATGGGACATCTTGAGCTTGTTACAGCAGCTAAAATGTATATTTTTAACTTGTAGCCCAGGTTTGACTTGTTTGCATAGAGACAGTAAAACCATTGATCAACTTTGGAACAAAAACTGGTTGAACAGATAGAATAGGCCTGGATGTTTCAGGCATAATGGAGCATTGAGCAGATAGAACTTTGTGTGCACTATTCTCCTGTTTTATCAGTGTAATGGCTAACTTGCCTCTATATTTTTCAATGTTCTTATTTTAGTATTGTAATGTCTGCAAGTGTAACCAGTAGTACATCTATTCTTTTTAATGGTTACATGCTAGATCTTCCTTTACCAACACACCTCACTATTGCTCTGGTCACAATTGGTATTCTCTCAATCCTTCCATTCCTGAGACTTAGGGTTAGGATTTAAAAAAAATATATTGGCTATTCGAAATTAAAAACAACTTGCATTTAAAATATATTATGCCGTTTGTGCCCCAAAGTACTTTTTAAGCCCGGAGAGGTGACATGTGATGAATCAACTCTATCCTGTGATCTTAAATCAATAAAGAAATAAAACAAAACGAAAGAGCACATGGTTCAATTGTAACACTTCCATTTCTGCGTTTGTAAGCTATTTCTAGTCCTACTACTAACATTTCTCCATTGTCAATAATGATGTCTGAGACAGTCTCAGATTTATACTTGTTTATTAGTTACTTTTTCAGTTTTTTTGTAATTGGGTATAAATATTAACAATAATTGTAGAATACATAGAAAATACAAGATCAAAATTTCAGGATCAATTATCAGTAAATTACAGGACAAAGCCTGCAAAAGTACAACCAATAACTTTATTTTAAGGTAATTATGCATCCAGAAGTGGTAGTCATGGTATTGTTGGATAAATGAAATAAATGTACAAAATTGAAAAATATTTTCAGGAAATGTTATGTTATCGTAGGTGCTGTCATTTGAAAAAAAAAATGTAGAGTACCCAATTCATTTTTTCCAATTAAGGGGCAATTTAGCATGGCCAATCCACCTAGCCTGCACATCTTTGGGTTGTGGGGCCGAAACCCACACAAGCACTGGGAGAATGTGCAAACTCCACCCGGACAGTGACCCAGAGCCGGGATCGAACCTGGGACCTCGGCGCCGTGAGGCAGCAGGGCTAGCCCACTGTGCCACCATGCTGTCATGCCTTCTGTGACAATAGTTTGAAGCAGCACAGAAGCCTTGAAGCAGGTTTTGACAATCTTTTATTATATTTGTACAACTAGACACTGTACAGACTGAACTTTGTGAAATGTGGGACACCAATATGATAGGAAATTGCTTATTAAATTGTAGAAAAACTACCAAAAGAACTGTTTAGTTATTTGCCACTTGTGTAATTTTCATATTCATATTTGTGGTCTTCCCATTTTTGAAAAAATGTCACAAAAGTTAAACATTGCACAGTAGTTTTGGTTGCTTGTTTACAGCTCCAGCTCAAAAAGTCTTGGCATCTTAGTTTATGTCAGCATACAACATTTAATCAAAGAAACATTTTTTCTTTTTTTGAACAGCTGAAGTTCAAAGAGATGATAGTCCGTCAAAACATCTGTCCACGGAAGAAAGTGATGTAACTTCCAATTCAGCCAGTAATGTTGAACTTGAAAGAATGGATGAGCAAATTAAAAGAAAAGTACAGTTTCCAACTGCAGAAATTGCTGATGCTGTTCTGGGAACTGGAATTCATTCTAATCCAGAAGCAATATTGTCTCTTATTCAGAATATTAAAAATGAACACCCTGTCTTTGAAGTCAAAGATACACCCTGTACTGACGTGAGTGGAGAGAATGGCGAATGCAGTGTGCCAGAGGAGATATTTCCTTCCCTTACATATATCCCATCTGGTAATCAGGAGGGAGAAATTCTTGGAGAGAGAGAAACTGGCATTTTGGAACCAGTGCCAGCTGAGAACCCAGCAGCAGAAGAAGCAAATGCAACTGAAACAGCCAGAGCACCAAAAGTAAACTGTGATGAAAGGAATATGACTGGATTGGAGAACTTCATTGTCCAAATTCTTAATAGCACACAGGTAAGAGAAATTTACAATTTCAATTTTATTTTGGAAAATTTGCTAATAATTCTTTCATAAAGCCTTGTGTAACTTTTGCTATTGTCATGTATATGCATATTTTGATTTGATTTGATTTATTGTCACATGTACTGAAGTACAGTGAAAAGTATTTTTCTGCAGCCAAAGGAACGTACACGGTACGTACATAGTAGACTTTCGGAAGCAATATGGGGAGAGTAACCATGCTAGATGGGGATCGGGGGGGGACAACTGGGTTGCTGCTGCTGAGATCGAAAGGGAGCTGGTAAGAGAAAAGGTGGTTGAGGCGGGAATGTGCTGCCTGGGGGACGGGTGGGTGCGCGGGACCGGGACGTGGGACTGACCCAGAGAGGGCCAATAATAATCGACAGAGTACATTGACAAATGGTACATCGACAGTGATTGGTTACAGTGTGGAACAAGGGGCCAAACAAAGCAAACACATGAGCAAGAGCAGCATAGGACGTTGTGAATAGTGTTCTTGCAGGGAACAGATCAGTCTGAGGGAGAGTCATTGAGGAGTCTAGCAACTGTGGGGAAGAAGCTGTTCTGATGTTTGGATGTGTGGGTCTTAAACATCTGTAACTTCTGCCTGCATAGAGTCAAAGTCTACAGCAAAGAAAAGGCCCTTCGGCGCATCGCTAATATAGTAGTATTTTTTAATGCTAAAATGCGGCCTTCCATTTTTTCCAGGAGAAGTCTCAACCAATGCTCTTTTATACCCAATTTCTGCCAAGCATAAAGATTGTTTTTAAAAAAAAATTCTCCCTTTCCTGTTCCGAAACATCTGGCCCCAACTCTCAGCTCCTTTTTAACTACAGTACAAATGGGAGTGGAATTCACTGGCATGTGTTACACTCTGGTGTACGGTCTGTTGGAACTTTAAACTGAAATGAGAACTGGTTGAAAATCCACAGGGGCAAAAATGATTAATAGTAAAATAGTGCGCTGTAGTACACCGGAGCAATACTGGATGTGAGTTTGTACCTATGGTTTCGCTCATGCTGAATTTACTTTCCCATCCAGGAAAAGAAGCTACAAGCAAACAGTGATAGGCGGTAAACTGTACTGTGGCCTTATTTCTTGGATTTCAGAAATTTCTGCATAAAGATTATGTTGCAATTTTGGAAATTGTAATCCAAAATGTCTTTATTTGTGATTGGCTGCCTGGTTAAGAATTCAAAGCTGTAATTACTAGGTTACCTGACTGACAGTAAACCAAGACTTTCAAGATGCTTTGGTTTATTGGCCCAGTGACTTTGAAGTTTTAGTGCCGATAGAAATAAAAGAGCAGATTTTGCGTTTCCGATTCTGTCAGCCCCTCCAGCTTTGTAAGTGGTCCAGATATGCAGCTTTTATACAAGTTCTTGCCTGGATATTTGAATGGCTCTCCGCTGATTAATTAGTGGAAGCTGGAGCTGCTGCATTAAACAATAAAAGACCTCTGTGTTATTAATTAATCATGAGGAATCAATCTGCAAATGTTTCTAGTGGTTACTGTCCCTTACATGGATTTGCTCCTAAAATTAGATGGGGAAATTTATTAAACTTGAAAGAGAAAGGGTATTAATTATGAATTGTATTTGTGTATCACAGTGATGACGCATGTTTTCGCATTCCGAATACTCAGTTAAAGTTTACTGTCTTGCCCTTTTGGTCCGGAACAGGTGCAGTCTGGATGCCAAGTGGTTTCTCCTAGAGGGATAGAAGATAGGTCATCCTGTGTTTGTTACAGATGCTTTGAACCAATACTGCCAAATTCCCTGACTGCCTACTGCCATGATTTTATATGGGAATCAGGGGAACCTGAAGAGGAGATAATGAGTTTTTTTTAAATCCGCAAATGCATTTGAGTTTTAAACACTTCAGTTACTGGCTGATGCCAAAGCATGAAGATATAAGTAATAAATGCTTACAGATTTTCTTTAGTGCAGCCATGTGCTGCACGAACATCTTGAAAGATGTATGGACCTTAACATTTTTCTCAGGTTATTTAATCATAATTTTTGAAACAATACTGCATCTGGAGAAATCTTAAAATCAGCTCCCTGAGTTACATTTTAAACTGACCAAAATAATTTTTTTTTTTTTTTTTTTTGGATTATAAATCTTCAAGTTATAATATGAATTAGTAGTCTGTTAGTTAGTGAGTAAAGGCATTGGTTGGTGTAGCACTGAGTCACATAGACTAGAAGATCCAATATTTAATCATCTTCTATCTAGTGACTTGATGCTTAAAAGTGTGCATCTCTGGAGATGGGTGAGGACAGAATTTGGGCTCTGCTATGATGACATCATAATGAATAGCCTCCAACTATTGCTGCATGGGCTTACTTGAAGAACAGCCATTTGACTGAGCTATGAGTGAATTGCATGCTAATAGGAGTCAGTGTCCTTTGAACAGGGGGGGAAAAAACAGGGGAGCAGTGACTATAATTGTGACAGTTGTTTTGCAGCATCAAAATCTGTTTACTGCTGTGATTTGTAGAGGTGAAAATGTGTCCGTGACCCACACATTTCTTAGGCGGTTGATCAGGCAAAGGAAAATTGGCAAATAAGTCGCCAACAGCATGCCTTTTCCATCTTCGCTGCTGCTGGATGTGCCAAGGCACTGTTCCATTAGCTTCTTGGGAAAAGAATGGTGCCATTGCAAAGAAGTACTTAAAATTGTTTTTTGAAAATGAAGGGTGGTAGAGTTGGGGAAAGAATATGGTTAAGCAGGAGATTGAAATGCCAAAACAATAGGATAAGAGCAAGACATGCCAGCATTTTCATACTAGATTTAATTTTCAGGGTACCTTGTAAATGAAACATAGATTATCATAGATTATCATAATACTTAGCTCATTGTTACACAATACATAGTCACTTTTATGATTGAACCTTTGGATGTGCACATAATAGAATACTTTTTTTTAAAAATTGTTTTCTTTGACTCTGGACTGAGTTAAGTAATATTGGTATAAATGCAATATATATTTACAGGACCTGATGGAATTCCTGAATGCCAATGGCACTGATTGCTCTGTAGTCCTTTTCTACACGCCATGGTGTCGCTTCTCTGCGGACCTTGGTCCACATTTCAATGCACTGCCACGTGCTTTCCCCTCGCTGCAGTTTCTGGCACTGGATGCATCTCAGCACAGCAGGTACTTAAAGCAACAATTTGGACTAAACTTGTTGGAAACATGATGTCATGGGGATAGATTAAATAATCTTGCATTTGAAATACTTTGTGTTGCATATGCTATCAACCAATAACAATTCACGATAATGTACTGACCTTGATAATTTGCCAAGCTACTGAATGTTTTAAAAACATCCTTCCAACTTTATTATTTCGATAATTTAGTGGGAGGAAATGGATAAGTAAAATGGGAGGTTTGGCAGTTGGGCCATTTATGTTTGGCCATTCAGTGTGTTCAGTTAAACCACAAGTTTGACTTGAGTTCTGATTTCACCGTGGCTTTTGCCAGGGAATAATTATTTCAAGGTTGTGGTAAACCACTGTATTGTATTATACCTGCTGTATGTAACATGCCTGGGCTTCCTCCTGCTGGCTCCACCTGTGGCTCCCCACCTCGGGCTCGCGTATAAATGTGGCCAACCTCCGACTCTGCCTTCAGTCTGGTGCTGGCTGCCAGCAGGTATCTTTAAGCTAATTAAAGCCACAGTTTCACCCTGAACTCGTCCTCTGTCGTTATTGATGGCACATCAAAGGGGATGTTATTTCAAGGTGATGTTTTGTCCAAAGAGGACCATAAACAAATGATTGGAGCTGTGTGACAAACCATTGACCCCGCAGAATGATGAAGAAGGTTTGATTATTCTTGTGCTGCTGAGTTTTCACTCAAGTCCGGTGAGACATCAAGTGGAGGACAAGCATGCTCCCATAGGAAGGAGGGAACATTAAAGATTGAAGTATGGGCCAATGTTTTGCACTTTCTAATGGGACCAGACGCACTATGGATAATGATCTTTGGAACAGGTTACTTGGTTCTTTGGCCCAGTTGACAGATGACATAGGAAGAATGAAAGAATATTTTAAAAGGTTTTAATATGATCGCCAGCATGACATGGTGGAGAGGCTAGAACTCTGAGCAATGCTGTTGGGAGCTCATGGTAGGACTAACCATGGTGGCAGATTGTGGGAGGTGCCAGACACAATGTGGCCTAAAATGTCCTCAATGGCAGAACCAGTGAATAAAGACTCTGTCTCTCACTAGCTGCAAAGGCAGAAGAAGGTTGCAGCAGCAAGATCCAGGTCCTGGTCATCATTGTTTGACATCAATTAAATCTGACCAACCTGTCAAGATTGTGTGGTTAATTATGGAGGTCCCCACATTAAACAGTTGTGTAAAAGGCTTCCACAGGGGTTCATTTGCCAAATCCTGTGGCAATTGTGAATTGGTCACGAGGATAGAGCTGCGAGCCTGGGAGTCCCTAGTCAAGAATCTGCACACAAGCGACAGCCCAAAGACGTGCAGTTTAGGTGGATTGGCCATGCTAAATTGCCCTTCGTGTCCAAAAAGGTTAGGAGGGGTTATTGGGGTTACGGGGATAGGGTGGAAGTGAGGGCTTAAGTGGGTCGGTGCAGACTCGATGGGCCAAATGGCCTCCTTCTATGATGGATGAAGGCTGTTACACCCATGTTAGGACAAAGGTATCTTTGGGGAGCAGCATCTGTTATCAAGCAGTGCTCTTCATGATACACTGTGCTCACCCTAAATGTGGATGTGCCCTAAAAATACCTATCTGGTTTACTGACATCCTTTCAGGAAGGAAAACCTGGCATTCTTACATGGTTTGGCCTACTTGCAACTTCAGACCAACAAAAATATGCTTGACTTTTAATTGTCCTCTATACTGGACTCCTTTCAAGGGCAATTCGGGATGAGCAACAAATGCTGGCTTTGCCAGGGATTGCAACATCCCATTAAATAGCTTTTTAAAAATCACTCCATCCATAGTGGGGATTGATGCCTGCTGGACAGATCATGAACTTGTACAATTGTTGATGAACATTCACTTAGCACCAGCAAGGCCCAAAGAGGAAGTAGTTCAATGTCTCAGCCCAAAAGCAACCCATCCAAAGATGGGAGTTCCAAGTGCTGCTCACAACCGATTTGGAAAATCTTCACACATCCAACTCAACTCGACAACAGTAGGATCAAATAAAGTCAGCTGTACTAGACTGCTGTGCTCCATTCCATTGGGTTCAACCATCGTCGTCACTAGGACTGGTTATATTAAAAAAATGCTCAAATATGTGACCTGCAGGAACAAAAACGAGCAGCCTTCATTTGCCTGGCAAAACAACCCATGTCACAGTCAAGAAAGCAATAAGCTCATGGCTGACACCCAAAGACAAATCTGGAAGATAAAAGGACATTTGGTGGGAAGAGAGACCCTAAGATGATATTCTGACCATCCAGATTAGAATCTTTTTTTCAAAGCCAATGGGGCCATATCGTTAGATAAAATCCCCTTTGTTCACAGGATCGTGTTTATTTTCTAAAAGAAGATAATTCAATGCGTCAAAACTGGAAAGGATATTTTGAACAACCCTCTCCTCAACCATGAATCCACAGTGGCAGCTGATGTTCTCCAAGCTAACCGCCAGGTATCCTGTGGTGGAATCCGTGGTTCATGGTGGCCAAAAAGTCCAGTTTGAAATTTTTTTTTTTTTTTTTCAAACGCATTTTATTCAAACTTGTATCAAAGTAGGTTACAGCAAATAAACACCCCGGGAAACATTCTTCCCAACAATCAACTGTACAGTTTGTGCAGATTTTTTTCCTTTTTCACCCCCCTGCGATGAACAGCTCCTCAAACACGGTCACAAACATCTCCCACCTTTGCTGAAACTCCCCTACTGAGCTCCTTAACTCATACTTTATCTTCTCTAACCGCAGGAAGTCATACAGGTCACCCAACCATGCTACTACCCCCGGTGGCGATGCCGACTGCCACTCCAGCAAAATTAGTTGCCGTGCAATTAGAGAGACGAAGGCCAAGACATCGGCCTTCTCCCTCTCCATGAGCTCCGGCTTCTCTGAAACCCCAAATATCGGCACCAAAGTATCCGGGTCCACTCCTTCACTATCCTGGCTAAGACCGTGAACACTCCCGCCCAGAATCTTCCCAATTTTTCACAACCCCAAAACATGTGCGCATGATTAAGTCCAGTTTTTAATGGCCAATGTTCCAGGACAGGACGAGAAAAACACTTCCACCCTGAAGCTCTCCTTGAGGCATGGGAGGATTGACATTAATGACTTTCAGGAGCTTGCTACCATTTGTTCAAAATGACAACAACCTGTCCATCAAACTGTGTGCTGCAAGAGGTTGCAACCTCTCATTGAGGCAGAGAAGGAAATGGAAATCCTGCAATCTCTACCCCACTACCTCTTGGGACATCTTGCCCAATGTGCCCAAAGATCTGTGGGTTGAGAATTGCACATTGTCACTTGGAAGACCTATGGCAGAGACCTGTGACCCTGAGTTGACATCATCCTCGAATCCTGGAACAGCCAACGGATATGCAAGTTCAAATTGCTTCTTAAATTAAATAATTAAACGTGGAGTGGTTTTATAATTAATCTGGGAGCTTGAAAATTGTTTACAGTCTTGTATATTCCCAGTTATTTTATAATCTTTCAATTCCTGCAAATTTTGTGTACTCTTTTTTGTGCTTTAATTTAATAGCATGGCTTCTCATCGAAGTATACTTTGAGCTTACATTTACTATTTTTTTTAGCTGATGCCATGGTGACTGAGCAATGCAATGTACCCCCTTATCATTAAGAATTCTATCTGTGGCAGCTGACAGAAAATAAAGGTTTTACTTACACACTGTATAAGATATAATGTTGAATGTAACATTTTCTAAGTCAATTAAAATTTCCAACGGGTCATATTAAAATGTGAGGATTGTACTTGGTGCTAGGGGACAATGAAAGGAATGGAAATAAAAGTAAGACGATGAAAAGTAAAAATGCATATTTCTTCAGTATGCGTCTTGTAAAGTGTCCAAACCATCTCTTAGAAATTCTAGACTCATGGAATATAACTCCAGTGTGGGGTCATATCAGATTTAATATGACTTCAATAAATGCTTATGCACACTTTTCTTTTAAATGTTTTGACTTTTTGAATAGTTCTCATTCTCACAAAAGTATTAAAATAGTTTTGAGAAAGAAAGCTGGTGCAAACACACTTGATAAGCTTTCTTGTAATATTGTCGTGAACATAGGAACGGGAGTTGGCCATTCAGCCCCTCAAGCCTGCTCCATTATTCAAAGAGATCCTGGCTGATTTGTGGCCTAACTCCTTAGCCCATATCCCTTAATATATTTGCTTAACAAAAATGTATCTAGCTCTGATTTTTTTCATTAACAAATGATCTAACTTCAACTACTTTTGTGGAAGAGAGTTCCAAAACCTCTACCACCCTTTGTGGTTAGAGGTGTTTCGCAACATCAATCTTGAATGGTCTGGCCCTAATCTTTGGACTGTAGTCCCTAGTTCTAGAATTTCCTATCAGTGGAAACAGTTTATCTTTATCTACTCAGTCTTTTTTTGTTAATATCTTGAAGACTTTTATCAGATCACCCCTTAACCTTCTAAATTCCGGAGAAAACAGGCCTAATTCGTATAATCTCGCCTCATAACTAAACCCCTGAACCAGGTATCATTCTTGTAAACCTGCATTGCATTTGTAACAATCTTTTAGCCTTCTGAAGTGTGCACTGCACCTAGAAATGTTGGCCATTAGTGAAGTATGACAAAAGCAAAATGTTATAATCTAAAATGCACGAGTATGTTCACTTACCTAAATTAGCCTGCAACCTATTTATTTGGTCTACTAACCTCAATAAATCTTTCTGCCTCAACCATAAATGGAAGAATTATTCCATTTGAGCCTTCCTTTTCATCATTAGGAAAAATGATTTTGAAGTTGGAGCACTGGGATTTGACAATTTGCAGAAGCAATGTTTTTGAAAGTAGAAATTCCAAGTATTATACATTATATAATGTGATGAACACAAATTAGTAATTGTTGCCTGATGCCAGCGTTTCATCATTGGATTAATTATGGGTTTTGTTACTTTAAGCCTTTCTACTAGGTTTGGTACCGTAGCTGTTCCCAACATCCTCTTGTTCCAAGGGGTCAAGCCAATGGCCAGATTTAACCATACGGACAGAACGCTTTCAACGTTGAGAGCTTTCATTTTTAATCAAACTGGTTAGTAGCAATTCTCACTATTATTTGGGTATTCACTAAAAGGTATAATTTCTTTTTAAAAATAGAGCTATGTTTATTCTGTGAGTAAAGATAAAGATTTGGGACCAGTACAGTCTCATGAGAGGCTAGCATTATGTAGTTATTTTGTACAGTTTAGATAGCACAAGGTACTTGAACCCAGTTCACCTGATGCTGGCTCAGTGTTATATTCCGGAGTCTCTCAGAACAAAGGTTATTCCTGCTTTACAGTATTGATTTATGGTTCTTTGGGCAGTTTTGATTGCTTTACTTTTATATTTATTTGAAGGAAAAACTTTCCCCTTTTTATCTCCCTCTCTTTATCTCTCTTACTCTCTGTCTCTCTTTCTCCTTCCATCCCCCTGCCCCGTAATTACAAACTGCAGCTGAGACAGTGGATGACCGTCTATTCTAAGACCATTATTGCTACCTCACCATCGACAACTTCATCTGAATTAGTCATAAAATGTGATGAAAGACAGAGACCGCAGTAGACAACTGATTTTTCTTTCTTCCTTCCCTGTGGTGAAGGGAATTCTCAACACCTTCCCATGTGAGGCAACTAAGATTAGGAATTGATGTGTTTGGAGACCATTGTCTTCCTTGGCAGTCAGTAGTACTCCCTGTTAATTCAATGCACTGCTTCCTTTCTTAAACATGTTAATATGCTAAAGCTTTGTTCCATTTATTTATTATTGGAGTAAATAAGCCTGAAAATAGGATAAAGAGCAGTAGTTACAGTTTTAACACGTTCAGGTATAATCTGCGTTCCTCCGGGTGCTCCGGTTTCCTCCCACAAGTCCCGAAAGATGTGCTGTTAGGTGAATTGGACATTCTGAATTCTCCCCTACCCGAACAGGTGCCGGAATGTGGCGACTAGGGGCTTTTCACAGTAACTTCACTGCAGTGTTAATGTAAGCCTACTTGTGACACTAATAAAGATTATTATTATTAATAACAAACAATTTGATCTGCTTTTCAGGCATAGAAGCAAATGGCACCGTTGAAGTGATGGAACAAGATATAAGTGGCCCACTTCCCAGTGTTGCAGTGAGAGGCATTGACTGGCTGCTTGTCTTCTCTGTGTTTTTTGTCTGTGTTTTTTTAGTTTATGGTACAGTGCAGTCAGATGGTATCAAGTGGTTGGTCACAGGACAAGAGCATGAACACCAGGACTGAGCTCATACAGATGTTGATCACAACCCACCACAAAGAGAAGCTGCACTAGGCACCTGGAAGCAGTGGAAGATGTTCATAAACAAGATAGCTTTTCATCTCACAATTCCTCTGTTTGTTCTACAGCATTTAAATTATGGATATAAATATTCAGTAATCGAGGCTGATTTGTCAGTTTTGAATACATATAAAGTATTTCCCAAACTATCAGTTGTATCTTGTTTCTCAGTGATTGCTTCTTAACAGGTGTTGAAAGATTTGCCTATATGCATCAAACATCAGATCCAGAATTAAGGGATTCCGACATGATGCAGGTTTCGAAGATCACCTATCTCTGAGCGCATGATTAAGCAAATGTTGGAAATTAGAAATACTGAGGAATGGAAGGAGAATCCACTGTATGGTTTAACAATGTTAAGTAACTTGGAATTCAACTTCATGCTTGAGAATAAAATTAGATCTACTGGAGCCTGAGGACCAAACTCCAAATTTAGACCAGCTAATCGCTACATATTTTAAAAATGTTTTGGAGTCTATAATAGATTTCATGTTTGTCTCCTATTGGAGAGTAATGGAAGCAGGAAAGAAAAATCTTGACCATTTTAGGAATGTGCTTAGAACACCTTGTTTGCGCAAGGTGCCTAAAACGTCCCACAGCTATACAGAAGTGGAAGGAAAATAATGGATTTTGATGCTAAGAAGCTGATATTTGGAGAGGATGAACAAAAGGGTGGGGTTCATTTAATAGGAGAGGAAGGAGGCAAAACAGAAGTATCAATAAAGAGAATGGCAGAATTTAGCTGGTTCTAGGTATATCTGCCAGTGGTGCAAAGAAGGCCCCACCCAGACCCCGCATCCCACTGCAGCTGCACACACCTGTGGTTCCCCTGGGATTGCAGGGCATAGAGGACACCCGCTCCCCGAGGCTGTCAAGGTGACAGTTGTCCTGAACCTTTATGCCTATGGCTCATTCCGGGGCTAGAGCAGGGATCTGTGTGGGATATCGCAAACGTCTGCGCACACGTGCATCTGCGCTGTGACGGATGCCCTATGCATCCGGGAATCGGACTGCTTTACCTTCAATCACGACGAGGCCAACCAGGATGTCTAGCCTAAAGAGATAAGTAGTAATCTTCTGGAATTGCGTGCTTGTCATCCTCGTGATGCTGGCAGCACTGACTGCCTCTGCCACCTCCTTGCAGGTGCTGTTCAGGAGGGCGGGCTTGAATCTGCCTGACCTTGGGGAAGCTGGCCCTATTTGCATCCCCTGAATTTCAGATTAAATAGCAGCCCAGGAGTAACGTGAATTGCACATGATTCCGTTCTGGCGGGAACGATTAGTCTCCCAAACGGAGAATCCAGCCCATTGTTCTCAAAGTGGACAATCTTTGTGAATGAGGGAAAGTGGATGGAAGCTCATCTCGGAATTAAATAGAATGCAAATGTAAACATTTGGTTCAACCTGAGAGTTGGGGTTAGGGTGTGACATTTGTGGCGGGGGCTAAGGATGGTGACTTTAATCTTTCCCATGTTTAGCATGAAGAAATTGTGGCTCATCCAAAACTATAAGAAAATCAATCGTGATAGCATAGTCGGTGTTAATGGGGGACGAATGGGAACAACTCCAAAGTAATTCTGGACATAGGTTTCCTCATCAATCTTATTATGAAGGATCAACTTTGATTGCAAGTACAAAAA
Organism: Scyliorhinus torazame; assembly: GCF_047496885.1. Taxonomy (NCBI): domain Eukaryota; kingdom Metazoa; phylum Chordata; class Chondrichthyes; order Carcharhiniformes; family Scyliorhinidae; genus Scyliorhinus; species Scyliorhinus torazame. Next base: position 265,571,871 of record NC_092713.1, on the reverse strand, counting down.
TCTCCCAATTTTACTTTCTTTGTTAAATATAGGCCAGGATGTTTAGGATGGCAGTGTTTTCCATCCCTGCATCTGCCTCACTTGGGAGGAAATTCCCCATTAGCTGCTGGACACTTTGGTCTTCAGCTCTTCAGTCGCTGCAGTGCCGGATGCTGCAGTGGACAGGAATGGGACTGCATGCAGTCCTTGAAGCCTAAGATCCAGGCATCCAGATGAGTGGTTTTGGAGGACTCTGGGCAGAGAGGGGGTTTGGGGTGTCAGGAGAGAGGTTGGGAGGGGGAATAGAGACCTAAGGTGGGGGGGGGGGGGGGGGGTACGTTTCTGATTGAAGTGACCACCTTGGTAATTTTGACATTCTGAATTCTCCCTCTGTACCCGAACAGGTGCCGGAATGTGGCAATTAGGGGCTTTTCACAGTAACTTAATTGCACTATTAATGTGAGCCTACTTGTGACAATAAAGATTATTTCCCAGCCAAAGCAGGAACCCGATTACTTTTGGTTATCATACATAGAACATCGAATTTACAATGCAGAAGGAGGCCATTCGGCCCATTGAGTCTGCACCAGCTCTTGGAAAGAGCACCCTACTTCGGCCCACGTCGCCACAGACAGTGATCCAAGCAGGGAATCTAACCTGGGACCCTGGAGCGGTGAAGCAACTGTGCTATTGTGAATTCCTCTCACAAACCTAAACATTGAGGCTGGGTGGGAAATCGCTCAAGTGCTCAATCATTTGCCAATTGAGGACCTAACTGAGGCAAGCGCAGAGGTTGCGCCCACCCCAGCGTTAAATTGCAGCGATGTCAGGGCGGACGGGAAGCCCATCTGAGGAATTTTATGCTCAGTAACCCTCTTCCCCTGCCTATAAACACGCCAGCAGGGAATGTAAAGTGCGGGCCATAATTCCTTTCTTACATAATTGGGTGTTCACTGGGAACATGTTTCTATCTTTTTTATAGTGCAGAAGACTGGCTTCTGGTCATTGTTTCTGATTTTAATTTGTTGAAGATACAGCGTCTACATTTTCTTGTAGAAAAATATGAACAAAATGTGTGCAGATGAAATATTAGTGTTAGGCCTCAACCATATACAATTGTTGAAAATTATTATTTGATGTTTTTGCCAGAGTATCTTATTCTTTGTCATGAGGATTTTCTGTCAAATCTTTTTTAACTGGTTACATACCGACACACCAATGTTATAATTTCTGATTGCAGAAGTTTTGGGCGCCAATAACTTGCGACCAGGGACTAATAACACCAGATGTTTATTAATAGTAACTGAGCAGCTCTTACATGCTGTGTTTCTGCTTGCACTCTGGACGAACAGCTGTGCTCCTGACACATGATCCTTTTGTACCCACGTGTCATGAGAATGTCGCTTTAAGAAATGTTTGACTGCTCATGTTACTGCAGTGATGTCAGAGTGTGGGTGGAGCTGAGCTCTGGTTCTGCTTTTTAGTTTCACTTTGAGAAAAGCTTGGGTGTCTGTCTTTTTGGTTTCGTTTTTCAGTGTGTTGCAGCTGAAGTCAGAAAATGCAGCTGTACTGTTGAGCTCTCTGCCACGAAGGACTATCTCTTGATCATTTGGTGATTTCAGAAGAATTATAAATGTTTTCAGTCGTGACTGTAAACGCTGGTGTGCTTATGTTTAAAGGTTTGTTACGTCTTCTGGATGTTAAACGAACAGCATACAGATTACTTAGTGTTGTATTCTTTAGGGGGTGTATTTGATTTACTGGTTGCTAAGATATTCACTGTTTGTTTTAAAAAGGTTAACTTGAGTTAATAGAATAAACATTGTTTTGCTTTAAAAAATAGCTTTTCCATTTCTGCTGTACCACACCTGTAGAGTGGGCCGTGTGCTCCCCATACCACAATCTATTAAAAGTTGTGGGTCAGGTGAACTCCATGATATACTTTGGGATTCTCTGATTCCTGACCCATAACACATGTCATCCCAATATCCACTTGACCACACAGTTTACTCTGATCACATTTGAGTGTTAGCCATGGCTCATCTGGTAGCACTTTAGTCTGAGTTACAAGGATCCATTCCAAGGCTTGAGCATAAAAATTAAGGCTGTACTCCAGTGCACTACTGAGGTTTAGAAATGCCATTTTTCAAATGCAAAATAAAACCATCTTCCTGCCTGGGTGGATGTAAACGTTAATAGAATCCTTACAGTGCAGGAGGAGGCCATTTGGCCTATTGAGGCTTCCCCATCCCTCCAAAAGAACACTACCAAGGCCCACTCCCCCACCCTATCCCCATAACCCCATGCATTGATCATGGCCAATCCATCTAACCCACACACCTTTGGACTGTAGGAGGAAACCAGAGCACCTGACGGAAACCCACGCAGACACAGGGAGAGAACATGCAAACTCCACACAGGCAGTAACCAAAGCCAGAATCGAACCCAGGACTCTGGCGCTGTGAGGCAGAAGTGCTAGCAGCATTGTGGCTCTGTGTCACCCACAAAGCCCCAGGTAAGATATCCTGGTGTTTTGGTCAAACGTTAACCTTTTAACAGGATTAAATGAAACATATTCTCTGGTCATTATCACATTGCTGTTTGCAAATTAGCAGCTGCATTCCCGACACCAAAACAGTGACTATTCCTCAAAAGTACTCTCCCAGCAGCCACATTCTGTAACCGAGCTGCTGGGGAACATGTCTACGTAATAAATTGTAGCACAATCAATCACTCACGAGGCGAGATGAGATGAAGTCAATCGATGGCTTTATTACGCAGACTTGTTCCCCAGCAGCTCGGTTACAGAATGCGGCTGCTGGGAGAACCCGGGTTCTTATACTCTGCCTTACTGGGTGGAGCCAGTAGGCGGCAGATCCAATCAGGACCCAGTGTCATCAATAGCCATTCTGTTATTGTCGATTGTCGTAAAAACCTATCTGATCACTAATGCCTTTTTAGGGAAGGAAATCTGTCACCTTACCTGGTCTGGCCTACACTTGACTCCAGATCCACAGCAATGTGGTTGACTCTTAAATGCCCTCAGTGGATGGGCAATAAATGCCGGCCCAGCCAGCAACGCCCACATCCCATGAACACATTTTTTAAAAATCCTCTGGTTTGAAATAAGAAAACAATTCTAATCCTTTCCCTTTGTTCTCTTGGTGAAGGCCTTAAAAATATGCCCCCCTTGTGGTGATATGCATCACTGTAAATACACAAGGGGTTAATGTAAATACATTTAGACTAGATAAACACTAGAGGGGGCACTAGAGACAGCATGACACACAGACATTCAACCAATAGGTCAGCAAGATAGGACACGACCAATGGGCAGTCAAGACACACCCAGAGGTGACACTACCACAGGGGGGCATTACACACACCCATACATAAGGACACGGCACACATGATCTTTGAAAATTGCGGGTGCAAGTGCAGAAGAAATCTTCAAAACATTCAAGTTCTCCAAAGGGCAAGACAAGAGTGACTTCCAGACAATCCTGGACAAGTTCGAACAATACTGAGAGGAAAACACAAAAAAACCAACAGAAAACAGTAAAAGAGGCGCCAATACTAACCACGAGGTCGAGGTAGGTGAGCAATGAACGACAATTTTGATTGGTGGCCATCTTGGAAAAGGTGCCGCACATGCGCAGTTGAGAGACGGGCGCAAAGTAAAGGAACAGCGATCTGCGCATGCGCAATTGCTTCCTACGCTCTACGTCACAAGCTTTGTGACGTCGGAGGCCCCGGACCCCCGCCCACTTAAAGGGGAAATGTCCCAAAACAAGAAAAACATTTTTTAAAGCATCAAAACAAGATTCTATCAACTGGAACGACAGCACAATGCCTGATCTTCGACCAGTAGCTGAAAGTAACCTCCGCAGAACCCTGCAACAAGCAGTTAGCACCGCCCTAGAAGATGATATGGTTCCAGAAGACTACGACTCACACGAAGATTTCATCATTGGACGTGGCGACCCCAGTACCAAATCTGAACCGCAACTATGACGTGTTGTACATTGAAGACCCCGACGACGGGTTCTTCGGATTGGGGAATCCTCAGCCCAGCATATGTGACATCCCGACTCGTGAGTGCAGGATTATGCTGCGGACTGACGCCAAGAGACAGAGAGCGGTAAAAGCCCACAGAGAGCGGCCTGCTGCCACACAGAGAGTGGTCCACGCACCGCAAAGAGCCCTCGACTCCACACAGAGAGTGGTCCACGCACCACAAAGAGTCCCCGACTCCACACACAAAGCAAAGAAAGACTCCACAGCGAGCCAACTGCACGTCTCCACACAGATAGTGACTCCAGTGACAACAGCCTCCACAGCGACCTCGTGGACAGCCTCCACGATGGAAGGAACGCAAGACTCCAGAGCGCAGTCCTTGCATGAACAAGACCATGAGGGTCTAGCAACCTCCTCTGAGCAACCAGCAGCTGACGATGCAGGTCTGCCACGCTCAAGTGAACAACAGAAAGACTATGGCAGCCTGCCACGCTCAAGTGCACAGCAAGAAGACACTGAGGCTCTACCCACTGTATGTGCGACAAGTGACGACGGCATCCCACTTCCCATACAAGATGTGCAACGTGACAGACCTCAGCTATTGTGTACAGAGGCACTCGACAATCACTACAGGTGACTCTGGTGACACCACGTTAATTCAATCCTCAACCGCTCGAGCCTCTCCACAAGCTAATGCATTCCTGAACGTTTTGACTCCGGATGTGGAGCATCAAGAAATCTCAGCTCACTCAAGTGAACCTGCAATGACTCTGGACGGAGGGCATCAAGAAATCTCAGCTGACTCAAGTGAACCTGATATGACTCCGGACGAAGAGCGTCAAGAAACCTCAACTGACTCAGGTGAAACAGACCAGATTCCAGACAGGGAGCATCAAGAAACCTCAGGTGAAACAGACTAGACTCCAGACGGGAAGCATTGACAAGCCAAAGCTGATTCAAGTAAGCCGGACATGACTCCAGACGGGGAGCACCGCGGAATCAAAGCACGCTCAAGGAAACAGCAGATGCCACAAAGGACGCTGAGATGAGTAACTGTGTGAAGGACTCGTATTATCCACAGGAGTGTGGTCCTTGAGTGCAGCAAACATGACAACAAAACCAACCAACACAACAACATCAAAGATAATAACAAGACGCGTACCAAAGGCAACAACGTCGACAACAAGCACGACAAAAACAACACCAATGGAACTACAACTGGTACGACATGGTACAACTCTGCAAATGGGGGACACTGTTACTGCTCAGCTCAGTACAATGACATACCATGGCAGGACGACACAGATTGCAAACATCGCCACCACCAGCATCGAAAGAAAACAGGAGTCCAAATCAGACAACAAAGTTATTTGACCACTTCTTGGTTCCTTACGCACAGGGACACCGACCGGGTTCACATGAACATACCACCATCAACATCACCAACTCACCAACCAAACAAGAAAGCCACTCGACCATAATAATTAATGAATTTTGGACTCATACATATGATTTGGACTTATTGTTTCATAATCACTGTCATCATGATTTGTACATATCATCATCATTTATCTATCTATTTTGCTCAATTTTCTTTAATCGTGCACAGAAAATATGTAACACAAAAAAGGGGGGGATGTGGTGATATGCATCACTGTAAATACACAAGGGGTTAATGTAAATACACTTAGACTAGATAAACACTAGAGGGAGCACTAGAGACATCATGACACACAGACATTCAACCAATTGGTCAGCAAGATAGGACACGACCAATGGGAAGTCAAGACACACCCAGAGGTGACACTACCACAGGGGGGCATTAGACACACATAAGGACACAGCACACATGATCTTTCTCTTTCCAGTGGAGACATTGAGTGAGTACAGACAGGGTTGATTGAAACACATCACACCCACCACGTGGATTGTAGCAGACTGGTTAGATAGTCTGAGTAGCTATAGCAGGATTAACAGGAGAGTCGAATCCAAGTAGGAGAATCGTTAACAGTTTAATAAATGTGTTAAAGCTATCTCCAAGTCGAAACCTTCCTTTGTCAGCGTGCACATCAAGGAAGCAGCTTATGCTACGTCAAGAGCACAACAAAACACCCCTAAGTTACTAACTCACCTACTCACCTATCCTTAATTGTAGTGAAGGCCTTCTGAAGAATTAATTTTTAACAATTAGGTTTGACAACATTTTGCTTTGTGCCAAAATCCACAACAAAATGAAGACTTTGCCATTATTGCTGTTGAGGGACCTCAAATAGCTTGATTATCTCAAATATACTGCATATTTGATGAGAACAAATGTTCAATTAAACTCCAAAATCTGTCCCATGTAGTCTGAAGTTCCTTCAATCACCACTTAAGACTTTCCTGCCAATGAAATATGGAATTACTTTTAGTCAGGTCCTTTTCAACTGCGTTAATTAAACTCTGCTGCAGTGAACATTGCTGTTGGATTGGGGTATGAACATCAAGAAGTAAAAATCATCAATCACTTTAACTGTACTTCAGCCAATTCACAGTGGTACATTGTAGAACATGCTGAGAATACTGAAAACCTGTGAATACAGAACTGTGAAACTTTGCAAACATGACATAAATGTTGTCGCTGTCGGAAATTCCACACAGGCTTGAACTTAATTGTTCATGGGGGTTATCCAGTTTACATGTTGTAATGGACTTCCAAAAGGTGTTTGACAAAGTGCCATATAATAAATGTGCCAGCAAAACTCCACAAATTAAATAAGGCTGTCGCAACATGGAAATTAATTTGGTTGGGTGGCAGGAAACTAGAGCAAAATGGCTGATTGTTGGACTGGAGGAAGGTTTTCTCCTGGGGTTCTCAAGGGCCAGTAGTGATATCACTGTTTTTCTTGATCTGTGTTAATCACCTAGACTTGGTTTTGCAGAGCACAATTTCAAACCTGACCAAATGTGGCAATAGTGGTGGGAACACAGTTGTATACTAGATAATAACAGTCTCTTGTTTGAATGGTTTTGTATGGTTTCATTATCATCTGTAACCTAGCTACCATCTACAAGTGATCATTCCTCACACGACTTGTTCAATCATGGACATCGATAACTGTGGGGGCACGGTATGATGGCTCAGTGGTTAGCACTGCTGCCTCACAGCGCCAAGGGCCCGGGTTCAATTCTGGCCTTGAGGGACTGTGTGGAGTTTGCATGTTCTCCCCATCAGTGTGGATGTTCTCCCACAGTCCAAGGTTGTGTGGGTTAGATGGATTGGCCATGCTAAATTGTTCTTGTTCAAAGATTAGGTGGATTGTCATGCTTGGGTTACGGGGATCGGCTCAGGGCCTATCATGCGTGAGCCCACAAACCCAACAATGGGGAAAGGGCAGGGGCCGGGCAGTGTGGACCTGAAAGTCGTAAAGTGAAGACCCATTTCAGGGAGTTCTGTTGTATATAGTTAACCTTTTCCTCGTTCTCAAGAAACCCCTTTTGGTTATGCAAGAAACCTCCGCAGTATTGCCTTGCGCCACCACATTAATGACAATCTTAAATCGGACAGTGATCGCAAGTCATCGCTAATCTCAGAATTTGTGGTGAAGGGGTTACATCGAAAAACAGTGAGTAAAAAGAAAATCATGCCTATGATTGGGAAAATCAATCCGTTCGATCAGGGTGTTGAAGATTGCAGCTACTATATCAAGCGGCTCCGGTTTTTCTTTATTGCCAATTAAATCACGGGAGAAGATAAACAGAAGATTATTTTATTAATGATTTGAGGCCCAAGACCTACTTTCTCATAAGATATTTGACAACCCCAGAGGCTCCCGATACATAATCGTTTGACAATTTGGTGACGTTTGTGAAGGAGCACTTCAATCCTAGACCCTCCATCATACTACAGCGCTGCAAGTTTAATTCAGCTGTCGTGGAACCTGAAGAGTTGGTCTCCGTTTTCATTGCCAGACTCCACCACATGGCTGAACATTGTGAATTCAGCACGGCGTTGAGCAACATGCTGCACAATCGCTTAGTATGTGGCATCAATAATATTAACGTGCAAAGGAAACTGCTGGCTGAGACAAAGATTTCCCTTGACAAGGCGACTGAAGCAGCCCAAGCCATCAAATGCACTGAGAAGAACGTGTCAGAGCTTCGATGTTTGCAAGAGGGCAAGATAAACAAACTGGAGCGGTAAAGCTGCAAGGCGCGTAGCCAGGTCGACAAGCACAGAGGAAGTTCAACCACGGTCACAGGAGCAGGATTGTAGTCAGGGGTCAGGATGAAAAATGGGCCGTCAACCCAGGAATTATGGCAAATGCTGGGAGATCATTTCACATAAAGCTCTTCTACTCAGGGAATCAGGTATTTGTCAAGTTGGACTGCTTGATAGAAGCGAGGAGATCACCCCCAAGAAGCGTGTCACTGCAGAGAATTCATCTGTTTTAGGTGCAACAGGAAGGGACATATTCAGACAAGTTGGCGCGCCAAGTTTAAAAAGAAGTAACGACTCCAGAGAATAAAATGGAGAAGACCGCCTTTGAAGAATCAGCAATTTACAGGCTGATTATGGTGAAAGTGAGCAAAACAACCCCAATAGAAATAGTGCTCAAGGTCAACGGGCGACCATTAAGCACGGAGGTCGACACGGGCGTTGGACATGGTGGTGGGTGAACAAACTTTCAAATAACTTTGAGGAGGAGTTCAGCCGTTGAGCATAAGCAATACAACCATCAAGTTGACGACATATACAGCAGAGACCCTGAAGATTTTGGGGATATGTAGTTCACCAGTGTCGTATCAGTAACAGGATACCCAATTGCCCTTGATCGTCGCAGGGGGACAATGGCCGAACCTCATGGGGCGAGATTGGTTGCGCCAAATCAAGTTAAACTGGTTGGAGATTTTCAAAATATCAGACGGCATTATCCAGGAAGTCTTATGCAATTATAAAGATGTGTTTTGGAATGAGCTAGATAAAATTTGAGGGGTGAAGGTCAAGATTTGCATCAACCATGAAGCCACACCAATGTTCTTCAGGGTGAGGTCCGCCCTTAACGCCTTGCACCAAAATGTTGAGGCCAAGTTAAAGCACTTAGAAGACTTGGGGATTAAAATAATAATAATCGCTTATTGTCACAAGTAAGCTGCAATGAAGTTACTGTGAAAAGCCCCTAGTCGCCACATTCCGGTGCCTGTTTGGGGAGGCCGGTATGGGAATTCAACCCGCGCTGCTGGCCTTGTTCTGCATTACAAGCCAGCTGTTTAGCCCACTGTGCTAAACCAGCAACTTCCTGAGTGAGGAGCACCATTGTCTCTATTTTAAAACCAGACTGCTCAGTCAGAATCTGCAGGAACACTCAGCTTATAATTTATCAAGCAGTCCAACTTGACAAATACCTGATTCCCTGAGTAGAAGAGCTTTATGTGAAGTTGGCGGGGTCCTAATGTAAATGAAACCTGACTTCATCATGCTTATTTGCAATTGGAATTGCATGAGGATTCCCAGAGGTATGCGGCCATTAATGCGCACAAAGGCCTTTAAAAAAAAAAAAATTTTAAGTACCCAATTCATATTTTTTTTCCAATAAGAGGCAATTTAGCGAGAATAGTTCCAGGAATGAGGAAGTTCAGTTATGTGGGTAGATTGGAGAAGACAAGATTGATCTCCCTGGAGAGGGGAAGGTTGAGAGGACATTTGAGAGAGATAGAGTAGATAGAAAGAAATTTCCCATTGGCGGAAGGATGATAACCCGAAGACACTGAATTAAGGTGATTAGCCAGGAAGTCCTAATTATAAAGATGTGTTTTGGAATGAGCTAGATAAATTTGAGGTGTGAAGGCCAAGATTTACATCAACCCTGAATCCACACCAATATTCTTCAGGGCGAGGTCTGCCCCTAACGTCTTGCACCAAAATGTTGAGGCCGAGTTAAAGTGCTTAGAAGACTTGGGGATTAAAGTGCAACTTCCTGAAAAGAACTAACAATGAAGTCAGATTTTTTTTAACGCAGCAAGTGATTAGGATATGGAATGTGTTGCTGGAGAGTGTGGTGGAGACAGAAACAATCAGGGCTTTCAAGGCAGTCGGTTAAGCACCTGAAGAGAAAACAATTATCGGTCTACATTAGAATGGGACTAGTGGAGTTACTTTTGCAGAGCGCCCTCATGAACATGATGGGCCAAATAGCCTCCTTCAGTGCTGTGACTATTCTATGATTCTAACTATCAGTTTGCTCGTAGGTTGAAAAAAACAATAAGGGAGCAATAAAACTTGGCATTTATTTTGGCAATGAAGTCATATGATGAGTCTTTGCTGCCAGAGAAATTGGCGCTAATTTGTTTCTATTGATTTAGTGTCATAATGTCCATGATTGAGAGTCATGTGAGGAATGATCACTTGTAGATGGCAGCAGAGGAACGGTTCATGTCACTAAAACCATATTTTTGTATTCAAACAGCGCACTCTTATTATCTAGTATACAACTGTCTTCCCACCACTACTGCCACACTTGATCAGTGGTGCTACTGTATTTATACCTCCAGCCCAATTTTTCCGTGGTATCAATTTGTACCTGATTGGAATTCTCCCAGATGGCACATACTCACTTTCTGCAGAAATTTGATTTCACCAGAACAACTGTAGTAGGACAAATAATGAATCATATGGATCAATTTACATTTTGGAAAATATCTCTGCAGCTTTGATTAAGTTAGTCAAAGTTTCTGGCTGATGAAGAAGCTGTTACTCATCAAATAACATTGACATTTGTAGCCTGATGGGTGTTCATAAAGACAACAACAAAGTGAAGACACCAGCAAAGCCTGATGTTTAAAAGAGCTAACACTGTATCAGGCTAAGGACGGTGGGAGCAGCAAGGTTGTGAGGGTCTGCAGGGAAGAACAAGCACAGGAGCGATTGGACAATGGCTGTTGCTATATATTGAACAGATAGCAATTGAACCAGACCCCTGTGTCGTGCTCCTGGGAGAAATACGACCTTCGAGAGAGTCACGATTCCTGAGCATTCATGATTAGAGGACAGTGATTGATTAGTGCCTGTCCTGTGAGTTCATGGTCAGTGCCAGCATGATCTGTATAAGAAGGAGAGATAAAGGAACTTCTGGAGCGATAACCTGCAGGAATAACCATCGTAAGAAGCAGCGCCCTGGGACTGGGATTCAGAGAGGATACTGGAATCCGCCAAGAAGGAAACTGATCACTTTGTCTCCTAACGGGTGGTATTTAGATCCAAGCCGTGAGTTTTTATACTGTTGTGATATTTTTTGTAATTGCGTTGCTCTTTTTAACTGGATACTGATATGACAGTTATTAATGATGATATTGCTTTTCAGAGTCGCCAGGTATCATATGATACCACCACAAGATTTTACTGAATATCGATCAAAGACCAAACAACCAGTTAGTTAGTTCAAGTTCAATGATAGTTTATTTACACACAAGAATTACTTCAACATGCAACATAAAACACTACAAGCTAAATTACACCTAACACTACAACAACCTGTACTTACCTTCAGGCACCCGGCTTTATGCAGAGGAACAAGGCCTTTGTTCGGATCATGCGTGGCTGGGTCTGGAGAAGTGATTTCGTTTCTGCTGGGCTCATCCGTCTGGTAGCAATCGTTGGTCTTGAACTTGTCTTCTGGTCGTGATGCTACACTTGGTTTTTTTTCCCCAAATATATTTATTCAAATTTTCAACGATTTTCAACAAAGCACTCCAACCAGAAAAAAAAAGAATAAAGCTCAAAACAAAAATTATACATGAGATTTCCAACAAAATACAATAACCCCCATTTAACAAATAAACACTCCAATAAGGACCCCCCCCCCCCCACTCTAACCTAAACAAAACAGAAAAACCAACCCCCCCCCTCCCTCCCCCCCCTGGGTTGCTGCCGCTGTTGCCCTCCACCTAACGTTCCGCGAGATAGTCTAGGAACGGTTGCCACCGCCTGGAGAACCCCTGCACAGACCCTCGCAAGGCAAACTTTATCCTTTCCAACTTGATGAACCCTGCCATATCGTTAATCCAAGCTTCCACGCTTGGGGGCTTCACATCCTTCCACATTAGTAGGATCCTTCACCGGGCTACCAGGGACGCAAAGGCCAGAACACCGGCCTCTTACGGCTTCTGTACTCCCGGCTCATTTGATACCCCAAATATTGCTATACCCCAGCTCGGCTTGATCCGGGTGTTCACCACTTTGGACATAGTCCTCGCAAAGCCCCTCCAAAACCCATCCAGCGCCGGGCATGTCCAGAACATGTGGACGTGATTTGCTGGGCTCCCCGAGCACCTCACACACCTGTCCTCCACCCCAAAAAACCTACTCATCCTCGCCCCTGTCATATGTGCCCTATGGACAACTTTGAACTGTATTAGGCTGAGCCTGGCGCAAGCGGAGGAAGAATTAACCCTTCTCAGGGCATTAGCCCACAGATCTTCATCCAGCTCCTCCCCAAGCTCCTCCTCTCACTTACCCTTCAGCTCCTCCACCGAGGCCTCCTCCGCCTCCTGCAGCTCCTGATAGATCGCCGAGACTGTGCCTTCTCTAACCCATACACCCAAAATCACCCTGTCCTGAATCCTTCGTGCTGGGAGCAGCGGAAATTCCCTCACATGCCGTCTCACAAACGCCCTCATTTGCATGTACCTAAAAGCATTCCCGGGAGGTAACCCAAATTTCTCCTCTAGCGTCCCTAGGCTCGTAAAAGTCCCATCGATAAATAGGTCCCCCATTCTTTTAATCCCAGCCCGATGCCAACTCAGAAACCCCCCTCCTCCTAACCGGAACGAACCTGGGGTTCTCTCGTATCGGGGACCAGACCGAGGCCCCCACCTCGCCCCTATGTCGCCTCCACTGCCCCAGATCTTCAGAATCGCCGCCACCACCGGACTCGTGGTGTGCCTTGTCGGCGGAAGCGGCAACGGTGCCGTTACCAGCGCCCCCAGAGTCGTACCCACACAAGACGCCACCTCTAGCCTCTTCCACGCCGCCCCCTCTCCCTCCATTACCCACTTACGGATCATCGCCACATTAGCTGCCCAATAATAGCCACATAGGTTCGGCAGCGCCAGCCCCCCCCTGCTCCTGCTACGCTCCAAAAACACCCTCTTCACCCTCGGGGTCTTATTCGCCCATACGGATCCCATAATACTCCTGCTTACCCGTTTTAAAAAAGCCTTGGGGATTAGGATGGGCAGGCACTGGAACACAAACAGGAACCTCGGGAGGACCATCATCTTTTAAAAAAATATATATATTTTATTCAAAATTTTTGGCCAACCATGACAGTACATTGTGTATCCTTTACACAGTAATATAACAATATAAATAACAATGGCCAGTTTTAAGCAAGAAATAAATAATATATAAACAACATCAAAATTAAAAAACAAAACTAAATGGCAACTGCCTTGTCCCAAATAAATACTCTCCAAAAATACAATTCAACAGTCCAATATACAATTACCTATAACAACAACCTATACATATTATACATGTACACTAACATCCCTGAGAGTCCTTCTGGTTCCTCTCGCCCCCCCCCCCCCGCCTCCCCTCCCCCCCTCCCCTCCCCCCTCCCCTCCCTCCTCCCCTCCCTCCCCCCCTCCCCTCCCTCCCCCCTCCCCCCTCCCCCCTCCCCTCCCCTCCCCCCTCCCCTCCCCCCTCCCCTCCCTCCTCCCCTCCCTCCCCCCTCCCCTCCCTCCCCCCTCCCCTCCCCCCTCCCCCCTCCCCCCTCCCCTCCCCCCTCCCCCCTCCCCTCTCCCCTCTCCCCTCCCCCCTCCTCCCCCCTCCTCCCCCCAACCCCCCTCCTCCCCCTCCCCCCTCCCCCCTCCCCCCTCCTCTCCCCCCACCCTCTTTCCCCCCCCTCTTTCCCCCCCCCTCTTTCCCCCCCCCCTTTCTCCCCCCCCTCTTTCCCCCCCCCTCTTTCCCCCCCCCTCTTTCCCCCCCCCCTCTCCCCCCCCCTCTCCCCCCCCCTCTCCCCCCCCCTCTCCCCCCCCCTCTCCCCCCCCCTCTCCCCCCCCCCTCTCCCCCCCCCTCTCCCCCCCCCTCTCCCCCCCTCTCACCCCCCCTCTCACCCCCCCTCTCACCCCCCCTCTTCCCCCCCCTCTCCCCCCTCCCCCCTCTCCCTCTCTCTCCCTCTCCCCTCCCCCCTCCCCCCTCCCCCCCTCCTCCTCTCCTCCTCCCCCCCCTCCTCCTCCCCCCTCCTCCACCCCCCCCCCCCCCCAGCTCCTCTTCCCATTTCCCTTTCAGCTCATCTACCATAATCTCCCCCTCATCCCTCATTTCCCTATATATATCTGATACCTTACCGTCCCCCACCCATGTCTTCGAGATCACTCTGTCCTGCACCTCCTGCGTCGGGAGCTGCGGGAATTCCCTCACCTGTTGCCTCGCAAAAGCCCTGAGTTGCATATACCGGAATGCATTCCCTTGGGGCAACCCATATTTTTCGGTCAGCGCTCCCAGACTTGCAAACGTCCCATCCACAAACAGATCTCTCAATTGTGTTACTCCTGCTCTTTGCCATGTTCCAAATCCCCCATCCATTCTCCCCGGAGCAAACCTATGGTTATTTCTTATCGGGGACCACCCCGAGGCTCCCGTCTTACCCCTATGCCGTCTCCACTGCCCCCAGATTTTCAGCGTAGCCACCACCACCGGGCTTGTGGTGTATTTCTTCGGTGAGAACGGCAACGGCGCCGTCACCATAGCTTGTAGGCTAGTCCCCCTGCAGGACGCCCTCTCCAATCTCTTCCACGCCGCTCCCTCCTCTTCTCCCATCCACTTGCATACCATTGAGATATTGGCGGCCCAGTAGTACTCACTTAGGCTCGGTCGTGCCAGTCCCCCCCTATCCCTACTACGCTGCAAAAATCCCCTCCTCACTCTCGGGGTCTTCCCGGCCCACACAAAACTCATGATATTCTTCTCAATCCTTTTGAAAAAAGCCTTCGTGATCACCACCGGGAGGCACTGAAACACAAAAAGGAATCTCGGGAGGACCACCATTTTGACCGCCTGCACCCTCCCAGCCAGTGACAGGGATACCATGTCCCATCTCTTGAAGTCCTCCTCCATCTGTTCCACCAACCGTGTTAAATTTAACCTTTGCAATGTACCCCAATTCTTGGCTATCTGGATCCCCAAGTAGCGAAAGTCCCTTGTTACCTTCCTCAGTGGTAAGTCCTCAATTTCTCTGCTCTGCCCCCCTGGATGCACCACAAACAACTCACTTTTCCCCATGTTCAGTTTATATCCTGAAAATTCTCCAAACACCCCAAGTATCTGCATTATCTCTGGCATCCCCTCCGCCGGGTCCGCCACATACAACAACAAATCGTCCGCATACAGAGATACCCGGTGTTCTTCTCCTCCCCTGAGTACTCCCCTCCACCTCCTGGAACCCCTCAATGCTATTGCCAGGGGCTCAATCGCCAGTGCAAACAATAATGGGGACAGAGGACATCCCTGCCTCGTCCCTCTATGGAGCCGAAAATATGCAGACCCCCGTCCATTCGTGACCACGCTCGCCATCGGGGCCCTATACAGCAGCTGTACCCATCTAATATACTCATCTCCAAAGAAAAATCTCCTCAACACCTCCCCCAAATAATCCCACTCCACTCTATCAAATGCTTTCTCGGCATCCATCGCCACCACTATCTCCGCTTCCCCCTCTGGTGGGGGCATCATCATTACCCCTAGCAGCCTCCGTATATTCGTATTCAGCTGTCTCCCCTTCACAAACCCAGTTTGGTCCTCATGGACCACCACCGGGACACAATCCTCTATCCTCATTGCCATTACCTTGGCCAGAATCTTAGCGTCTACATTCAGGAGGGAAATAGGCCTATAGGACCCGCATTGCAGCGGGTCTTTTTCTTTCTTTAGGAGAAGCGATATCGTTGCCTCTGACATAGTCGGGGGCAGCTGTCCCCTTTCCCTCGCCTCATTAAAGGTTCTCATCAGTAGCGGGGCGAGCAAGTCCACATATTTCCTGTAAAATTCAACTGGGAATCCATACGGTCCCGGAGCCTTCCCCGCCTGCATGCTCCTAATTCCTTTCACTACTTCCTCCATTTCGATCTGTGCTCCCAGTCCCACCCTCTCCTGCTCCTCCACCTTAGGAAATTCCAGCTGGTCCAGAAAACACATCATTCTCTCCTTCCCATCCGGGGGCTGAGCTTCATATAATCTTTCATAGAATGCCTTGAACACTCCATTCACTCTCTCCGCTCCCCGCTCCATCTCTCCCTCCTCATCCCTCACTCCCCCTATTTCCCTCGCTGCTCCCCTTTTCCTCAATTGGTGGGCCAGCAACCTGCTCGCCTTCTCCCCATATTCGTATTGTACACTCTGTGCCTTCCTCCACTGTGCCTCTGCAGTACCCATAGTCAGCAAATCAAAGTAGCCTTTGCCTTTCCCTGTACAGTCCCTCCTCCGGTGCCTCCGCATATTGCCTGTCCACCCTCAGAAGTTCTTGCATCAACCGCTCCCGTTCCCTACTCTCCTGCTTTCCTTTATGTGCCCTGATTGATATCAGCTCCCCTCTAACCACTGCCTTCAGCGCCTCCCAGACCACTCCCACCTGGACCTCCCCATTATCATTGAGTTCCAAGTACTTTTCAATACACCCCCTCACCCTTAGACACACCCCCTCATCCGACATTAGTCCCATGTCCATTCTCCAGGGTGGACGCCGTTCTTTTTCCTCCCCTATCTCCAAGTCCACCCAATGTGGAGCGTGATCAGACATAGCTATAGCCATATACTCCGTCCCCCTCACCTTCGGGATCAACGCCCTTCCCAAAACAAAAAAGTCTATTCGCGAATAAACTTTGTGGACATAGGAGAAAAACGAAAACTCCTTGCTCCTAGGTCTACTAAATCTCCACGGGTCTACTCCTCCCATCTGCTCCATAAAGTCTTTAAGCACCTTGGCTGCTGCCGGCCTCCTTCCAGTCCTGGACCTCGATCTGTCCAGTCCTGGTTCCAGCACCGTGTTAAAATCTCCACCCATTACCAACTTCCCCACCTCTAGGTCCGGGATACGTCCTAACATGCGCCTCATAAAGTTGGCATCATCGCAGTTCGGGGCATATACGTTCACTAAGACCACCGCCTCCCCCTGTAATTTGCCACTCACCATCACATATCTGCCCCCACTATCCGCCACTATGGTCTTTGCCTCAAACATTACCCGCTTCCCCACTAATATAGCCACCCCCCTGTTTTTCGCATCTAGCCCCGAATGAAACACCTGCCCCACCCATCCTTTGCGTAGTCTAACCTGGTCTTTCAGTTTCAAATGCGTCTCCTGTAACATAACCACATCTGCCTTAAGTTTCTTTAGGTGTGCGAGTACCCGTGCCCTCTTTATCGGCCCGTTCAGCCCTCTCACATTCCACGTGATCAGCCGGGTTGGGGGGCTCTTTACCCACCCCCCTTGTCGATTAGCCATGCCCTATTACCCAGCTCTTCACCCGGTTCCCACGCAGCTGTGTTCCCCCCAGGCGGTGCCCCCCTGCCCCGCCCACCCCACCCCATACCATTTGATCTTCTTTTTATGAAGCACCGCCTTGGCCCGATTAAAGCTCGCCCTCCTTCTCGCCACCTCCGCACTCTAGTCTTGATATACGCGGATCACCGCGTTCTCCCATCTGCTGCTCCGAGTTTTCTTTGCCCATCTTAGGACCATCTCTCTGTCCTTAAAACGGAGGAATCTCACCACTATGGCTCGAGGAATTTCTCCAGCCCTCGGTCTTCGCGCCATAACTCGATAGGCTCTCTCCACCTCCAGCGGACCCGTCAGGGCCTCCGATCCCATCAACGAGTGCAGCATCGTGCTCACATATGCTCCGACGTCCGCCCCTTCTGCACCTTCAGGAAGACCAAGAATCCTTAAATTCTTCCTCCTCGCATTATTCTCCAGCACCTCCAGCCTTTCCACACATCGTTTATGGTGTGCCTCGTGCATCTCCGTCTTCACCACCAGGCCCTGTATATCGTCCTCATTCTCGGCTGCCTTTGCCTTCACGACCCGAAGCTCCCGCTCTTGGGTCTTTTGTTCCTCCTTTAGCCCTTCGATCGCCTGTAGTATCGGGGCCAACAGCTCTTTCTTCATTTCCTTTTTTATCTCTTCCACACAGCATTTCAAGAACTCTTGTTGTTCAGGGCCCCATGTTAAACTGCCACCTTCCGACGCCATCTTGGTTTTTGCTTGCCTTCCTTGCCACTGCTCTAAAGGATCCACCGCAATCCGGCCACTTTCCTCTCCTTTTTCCATCCGTGTCCAGGGGGGATTCCCTTCTGGTTTACCGCACAGTGTTTTTAGCCGTTAAAATTGCCGTTGGGGCTCCTATTAAGAGCCCAAAAGTCCGTTCCACCGGGAGCTGCCGAAACGTGCGACTTAGCTGGTCATCGCCGCACCCGGAAGTCCCGGGAGGACCATCATCTTGACCGACTGCACCCTACCCGCCAGGGATTGTGGCAGCATATCCCATCTCTTGAAGTCCTCCTCCATCTATCCCACCAACCATGTCAAATTGAGCTTGTGCAGGGCCGCCAGCTCCTAGCTACCTGGATCCCCAGGTATCGGAAGCTCCTCTCCGCCCTCTTCAGCAGTAGCTCGTCTATCCCCCTTCCCTGGTCCCCCGCATGCACCACAAAGAGCTCACTCTTCCCCACATTGAGCTTATAGCCCGAGAAGTCCCCAAACTCCCTAAGGGTCCGCAAAACCTTTGCCATCCCCCTCCACTGGGTCTGCAACATATAACAACAGGTCATCAGCATATAACGACACCCGGTGTTCCTCCCCCCCGGACCAATCCTCTCCAGTTCCTAGACTCCCATCAGTGCCATGGCCAGTGGCTCAATTGCCAGTGCAAACAACAAGGGGGATAAGGGACACCCCTGCCTCGTCCCGCGGTACAACCTAAAGTACTCCGATCTCCGGCGGTTCATAGCCACACTCGCCACTGGGGCCTTATATAACAGCCTGACCCATCTTATGAACCCTTCCCCGAATCCAAACCTCCCCAGCACTTCCCAGAGATACTCCCACTCCACCCGACCAAAGGCCTTCTCCGCGTCCATAGCCGCCACTACCTCCACTTCTCCCTCCACCAAGGGCATCATGATCACATTTAAGAGCCTCCGCACATTCGCGTTTAACTGCCTGCCCTTCACAAACCCTGTCTGGTCCTCATGGATCACCCCCGGGACACAGTCCTCAATTCTCGTAGCCAGCACCTTCGCCAACAACTTAGCGTCTACATTGAGGAGCGAAATCGGCCTATATGATCCACATTGCAATGGATCCTTATCCCACTTCAAAATCAACGGGATCAGCGCCCGGGACATTGTCGGGGGCAGGGTCCCGTCCTCCCTCGCCTCATTGAAAGTTCTCACCAGCAACAGGCCCAGCAGGTCCACATTTACACTTGGTTTTAGGCGTAGGTCGGGGCCAAGAGAGACCGAGCGCTGGAGCCAAGAGAGACTGAACACATGGCAGTGTCTCTCTTTATCCTTCTGGGGTTTTGTGCTCTTTTGGGCGGTCCTTAGCTTTGGACCCAATAATTTGGCAGGCTTCGATTATTGCCTTCGATTTTGGCCAATAAATGTTGGTGCCTTGTTGGTGGGGCGTGTCCTGAGCGGTCATTGACCTTGGCTTTTTGGGCTCCCTAAGCAAAGGGAGTGGCACCGATGACTCTGTTTCTGTTACCCGAGTACAGGTCTTTTGTTCTGGGGAAATGGGCCATTAGAAGGCAAAGTAGCTGGGGATTACGATAGCATCTAGTTATCTGAGTTGCCAATATACATAAGCACTGAGTGTCTGAGTCCTGGGTTGACCATATTTCCCATGGTCCTTTGCAGATGGCCATATTTCCCAGGATCCTTTGCAAGTGGCCATCCCAGATGGCTCCAGTAGAGCATTTGATGCCGTTTATGGTGAAGTTTTGATACCTTTGTGCTAACTTGATAAGATACAATAAAGGAGGTTGTTGTACGATAATTTGAGAGTTTGAGTGTGTTGTCCATAACGCTAGTTGACCGAAGTTTGAGGTGCAGCACATTATATTCTACACCTACATATAAAATTAGACATTTGAAAATATTGCAGGTACAAATGAAACGAAGATTCAAATAAGGGTAGGTTACACATTTTAAAAAGTGTTGTGTAGCTATTGACTGGGTGTGTGGAGCGTTGGTCTTTACAAACTTAAGTAATGGTAGTTAACCCAAATGAGATAACCATATTATAACAGAAACGCAAGATCACAAGTTCTTTCTATGATAATGTAACAGAATAGATGAGGGTACTGTGATTGATGTGCACATGGAGTTTCCACGGGCATCTGGTAAAGTAACACATAATAGACTTGTTAGCAAAATTGAAGCCTATATAATTGAAAGGGCAGTGGCAGCATGGTTCCAAAATTGTTGTTTTTCAGACTGGAGGGAGGTGTGCTGTGGTGTCCCCAGGGATTGTTGTTTGGATCATTGCTTTTTTAGTATGTATATGTAAGGCCTGGACTTGGCAATATGGTCATAATTTTAAAGTTTGCAACTTATGAGAAACTCAGAAATGTAATGTAGTGAACACTGAGAACAGAAACAGGCTTCATTCAGGAAGACGAAGACTGGTGAAATGGGAAGAAACTTGGTGGATGAAATAAAATGCAGAGGAATGCAAAGCTTTGCTAGGCAGACTGATGAGAGGCAATATAAATTAATAATTTTAATTTCTAAAGAGGTGCAGAACCCGAGAGACCTAGAGATGCATATACACAAGTCTTTGAAGGTGGTAGGACAAGTTCAAAAGGCTATTTAAATGACAACAGATTTTTTTAAAGCAGCAAGCTATTGTAATCTGGAATACTGAGCATTAAAGGGTAGTGGAAGTAGATTCAATAATAACTTTCAAAAGGGAATTGGATAAATACTTGAAAAGGGAAATAAATACTGGGCTATTGAAAGAGCAGGGGTGGGAAACTAATTAATTAGCTCTTTCTGACAGGTCTTCTGTGCTGTATCATACCATGAATTTGTGATAAATGATCAACTCTAGTGCAACCTTGCAGAATCGCCCTGATGTTCTCCTATTGTAACATCCAATTGTTTCCTTATTTCAGCATTTCATCTCCACTACTCAATCTGAAAGTCCAATCCATGTATTAATCACTTTTGTGTGAAAAACTTTCTCTAATGAATTCCAAATGAGTCTTATTCCACTTTCACAATTTAAATAAATTGTCTAGATTTATTTATTTTATTATGTTCACTATCTTATATTGACAGCAAGATCACTTATCAAGACTCCTTCCAAGTGTTAAAAGTTCAAGTTCCTCAAGCAATTTTTCAGTGACTCGGATCTTTGCCACTAAAGATCAGTCTTGTGACTTTTTATGTAATGCCTCTATTGTATGTCTACTTTATGCCTTGATGGCCAGAACTGGGCGCAGTCAAAGTGCTGTCTGACAAGAGCAGAACAGAATTTCCACTTAACATATATTCAATTATTTTGACAATATAGTTCCAAATTTTGCTGGTTTTGTTTCTTCACTGCTGTGTTGATTGGACATAAACTTGCTGAAATGACCAGGACTTCAATGCCTTATTTAATTTCATAAATAGTTAGTTGGATAACACAGTACATGGCCGCACGATAGCACAGTGGTTAGCACTGTTGCTTCACAGCGCCAGGGTCCCAGGTTTGATTCCCGGCTTGGGTCACTGTCTGTGTGGAGTCTACACGTTCTCCCTGTGTCTGCGTGGGTTTCCTCCGGGTGCTCCGGTTTCCTCCCACAAGTCCCATAAGTGTGCTGTTATGTGATATTGACATTCTGATTTCTCCCTCTGTGTACCCGAACAGGGACCGGAATGTGTCGACTAGGGTCCTTTCACAATAACTTCATTGCAGTGTTAATGTAAGCCTACTTGTGACAATAAAGATTATTATATTATGAGTCATCCATTTCTCCTTCCGATGTGGAATATTTTACACTTTTACGTATTACATTTAATCTGCCATTTATCGGTCCATGTATAAGTTTTCTGTTTCTAACTTCCCTGTTCCGGAGAGAGGTATCCTTGGCAGGACAATGGCACCAACAGAGATCCTGGAGTACGCTACTGCCATCAGTGCACACTCATTGCTAAACCAACAATGTCTGAACTGGCTCAGCCAGATTCATCAAATTGATGACGGCCACGTTCCCAAATACATTCTGTACAGTGAACTAGCCACTGTGTCATGACCTGCTGGACATCATTACCTCTGCTACAATCATGCCTGCAAGCGAGATATGAAGATTGACGCGAACAACTGGAAGACTGCTACTGGTGGCCTATGACTTCTGGAGGCTGGATTTTTGGAGGACATTGGAAGAGGTGCATAGACATAGAAAACTCAGCTGGCCAATAAGAGGGCCCAGAGCGTCATAATATACACCAGTATATCATGGTGCAGATACACACACACTGATGGACACACAGCAAGACCAATCAACACACACAACACCGTAGCCAATCACCAGTTAGAGCACACACACTATTAAGACAGGGGGCATCAGAGTTCCCGCCCATTCGGGATACAGCCTCCTACATGGACAGAGCTTACAGCTTACAGCACAGGTCCTCACCATGTGCTGAGTACATAGACTGGTTAGGACAGGCATAGGTCTTTAGTTTAATCTAACATCGTGTTAACCCACAGTGAAAGTATGTTCAACAATTTCTAACTTAATAAAATAGTGTTGCACTATTTTAAGTGTTGGTGGCCTGTATGTTTCCATGGATCCAGAGCACCCAACACATCACAGATTAAACAGATCAGTTCATCCTGCCCCTTCGTCTGCAGCAAATGCAGCAGACTGCCATACCAGACGGTCCTGAGTCACACCTGGCAATGCCATACCAGACGGTCCTGAGTCACACCTGGCAATGCCATACCAGACGGTCCTGAGTCACACCTGGCAATGTTGAACACAGAGTTGATCACCACAGCACAATCCACCATCTCATGAGACCGAAGGCCGCCAAGAAAAAAATACTTTCAGTCCAACTCTTGGTATAATTTTGGAGATGTCTCTTTTACTTCCATTGATTCTCTTCATTTACTATTAGCTGCAAATGTGACCATTTCACATTGGGCTTAAGTTCAAATCCGTGATGCCAATGAAACAACAATCCTAATGTGGATTCCAGTGGAGCAATACAAAATGCACATGCACCGTGAACTCTCCACCGTGTAAATTGGGAGAGGTAACCAAGGTGCCGATACATTACTCTTCTGTTAAGAACATAAGAACAGAAGAACTAGGAGCAGGAGTAGGCCATCTGGCCCCTCGAGCCTGCTCCACCATTCATTGAGATCATGGCTGATCTTTTGTGGACTCAGCTCCACTTTCCGGCCCGAACACCATAACCCTTAATCCCTTTATTCTTCAAAAAACTATCTATCTTTATCTTAAAAACATTTAATGAAGGAGCCTCTACTGCTTCACTGGGCAAGGAATGCCATAGATTCACAACCCTTTGGGTGAAGACGTTCCCCCTAAACTCAGTCCTAAATCTACTTCCCCTTATTTTGAGGCTATGCCCCCTAGTTCTGCTTTCACCCGCCAGTGGAAACAACCTGCCCGCATCTATCCTATCTATTCCCTTCATAATCTTATATGTTTCTATAAGATCCCCCCTCATCCTTCTAGATTCCAACGAGTACAGTCCCAGTCTACTCAACCTCTCCTCGTAATCCTACCCCTTCAGCTCTGGGATTAATCTAGTGAATCTCCTCTGCACACCCTCCAGTGCCAGTACATCCTTTTTCAAGTAAGGAGACCAAAACTGAACACAATACTCCAGGTGTGGCCTCACTAACACCTTATACAATTGCAGCAGAACCGCCCTAGTCTTAAACTCCATCCCTCTAGCAATGAAGGACAAAATTCCATTTGCCTTCTTTTTTAAAAAAAATATTTTATTGAAAATTTTTGGTCAACCAACATTGTGCGTCCTTTACACAATATTATAACAACACAAATAACAATGACCTATTTTATAAACAGAAAATGAATAAGTAATAAATAACAAAAATGAAAACTAACCCTAATTGGCAACTGCCTTATCACAAGTAACACTCTCCAAAAATATAATTTAACAGTCCAATATATAATTATCTGTAGCAACGACCTATACATATTATACAGTATATATTAACAACCCTAAGAGTCCTTCTGGTTCCTCCTCCCCCCCTTTCTGCGAGGTATTCGACGAACGGTTGCCACCGCCTGGTGAACCCTTGAGCCGACCCCCTTAGAACGAACTTAATCCGCTCTAGCTTTATAAACCCTGCCATGTCATTTATCCAGGTCTCCACCCCCGGGGGCTTGGCTTCTTTCCACATTAGCAATATCCTGCGCCGGGCTACTAGGGACGCAAAGGCCAAAACATCGGCCTCTCTCGCCTCCTGCACTCCCGGCTCTTGTGCAACCCCAAATATAGCCAACTCCCAGCTTGGTTCGACCCGGACCCCCACTACTTTTGAAAGCACCTTTGTCACCCCCATCCAAAACCCCTGTAGTGCCGGGCATGACCAAAACATATGGGTATGATTCGCTGGGCTTCTCGAGCACCTCGCACACCTATCCTCCACCCCAAAACGTTTACTGAGCCGTGCTCCAGTCATATGCGCCCTGTGTAATACCTTAAACTGAATCAGGCTTAGCCTTGCACACGAGGACGACGAGTTTACCCTGCTTAGGGCATCTGCCCACAGCCCCTCCTCGATCTCCTCCCCCAGCTCTTCTTCCCATTTCCCTTTTAGTTCATCTACCATAGTCTCCCCTTCGTCCCTCATTTCCCTATATATATCTGACACCTTACCATCCCCCACCCATGTCTTTGAGATCACTCTGTCCTGCACCTCTTGTGTCGGGAGCTGCGGGAATTCCCTCACCTGTTGCCTCGCAAAAGCCCTCAGTTGCATATACCTGAATGCATTCCCTTGGGGCAACCCATATTTCTCGGTCAGCGCTCCCAGACTCGCGAACTTCCCATCCACAAACAGATCTTTCAGTTGCGTTTTTCCTGCTCTTTGCCACATTCCATATCCCCCATCCATTCCCCCCGGGGCAAACCTATGGTTGTTTCTTATCGGGGACCCCCCCCGAGGCTCCAGTCTTTCCCCTATGCCGTCTCCACTGTCCCCCAAATCTTCAGTGTAGCCACCACCACCGGGCTTGTGGTGTAGTTCCTCGGTGAGAACGGCAATGGGGCTGTCACCATAGCCTGTAGGCTAGTCCCCCTACAGGACGCCCTCTCTAATCTCTTCCACGCCGCTCCCTCCTCCTCTCCCATCCACTTACTCACCATTGAAATATTAGCGGCCCAATAATACTCACTTAGGCTCGGTAGTGCCAGCCCCCCCCTATCCCTGCTACGCTGTAAGAATCCCTTCCTCACTCTCGGGGTCTTCCCAGCCCACACAAAACCCATGATGCTCTTTTCAATCCTTTTAAAAAAAGCCTTCGTGATCACCACCGGGAGGCACTGAAACACAAAGAGGAATCTCGGGAGGACCACCATCTTAACCGCCTGCACCCTCCCTCCCAGTGACAGGGATACCATATCCCATCTCTTGAAATCCTCCTCCATTTGTTCCACCAACCGCGCTAAATTTAACCTATGCAATGTGCCCCAATTCTTGGCTATCTGGATCCCCAGGTAACGAAAGTCCCTTGTTACCTTTCTCAATGGTAGGTCCTCTATTTCTCTACTCTGCTCCCCTGGATGCACCACAAACAACTCACTTTTCCCCATGTTCAATTTATACCCTGAAAAATCCCCAAACTCCCCAAGTATCCGCATTATTTCTGGCATCCCCTCCGCCGGGTCTGCCACATATAGTAACAAATCGTCTGCATACAAAGATACCCGGTGTTCTTCTCCTCCTCTAAGTACTCCCCTCCACTTCTTGGAACCCCTCAACGCTATCGCCAGGGGCTCAATCGCCAGTGCAAACAATAATGGGGACAGAGGGCATCCCTGCCTTGTCCCTCTATGGAGCCGAAAATATGCAGATCCCCGTCCATTCGTGACCACGCTCACCATCGGAGCCCTATACAACAGCTGCACCCATCTAACATACCCCTCTCCAAAACCAAATCTCCTCAACACCTCCCACAAATAATCCCACTCCACTCTATCAAATGCTTTCTCGGCATCCATCGGCACTACTATCTCCATTTCCCCCTCTGGTGTGGGCATCATCATTACCCCTAACAGCCTCCGTGTATTCATGTTTAGCTGTCTCCCCTTCACAAACCCAGTTTGGTCCTCGTGGCCCACCCCCGGGACACATTCCTCTATTCTCATTGCCATTACCTTGGCCAGGATCTTGGCATCTACATTTAGGAGGGAAATAGGTCTATAGGACCCGCATTGTAGCGGGTCCTTTTCCTTCTTTAAGAGAAGCGATATCGTTGCTTCAGACATAGTCGGGGGCAGTTGTCCCCTTTCCTTTGCCTCATTAAAGGTCCTCGTCAATACCGGGGCGAGCAAGTCCACATATTTTCTATAGAATTCGACTGGGAATCCATCCGGTCCCGGGGCCTTTCCCGCCTGCATGCTCCTAATTCCTTTCACCACTTCTTCTACCTCGATCTGTGCTCCCAGTTCCACCCTTTCCTGCTCTTCCACCTTGGGAAATTCCAGCCGATCCAAAAACCCACCATTCTCTCCCTCCCATCCGGGGGTTGAGCTTCATATAATTTTTTATAAAATGTCTTGAACACTCCATTCACTCTCTCCGCTCCCCGCTCCATCTCTCCTTCCTCATCCCTCACTCCCCCTATTTCCCTCGCTGCTCCCCTTTTCCTCAATTGGTGTGCCAGCAACCTGCTCGCCTTCTCCCCATATTCGTACTGTACACCCTGTGCCTTCCTCCATTGTGCCTCTGCAGTGCCCGTAGTCAGCAAGTCAAATTCTACATGTAGCCTTTGCCTTTCCCTGTACAGTCCCTCCTCGGTGCTTCCGCATATTGTCTGTCCACCCTCAAAAGTTCTTGCAGCAACCGCTCCCGTTCCTTACTCTCCTGCTTCCCTTTATGTGCCCTTATTGATATCAGCTCCCCTCTAACCACCGCCTTCAGCGCCTCCCAGACCACTCCCACCTGGACCTCCCCATTATCATTGAGTTCCAAGTACTTTTCAATGCACCCCCTCACCCTTAGACACACCCCCTCATCTGCCATTAGTCCCATGTCCATTCTCCAGGGTGGGCGCCCTCCTGTTTCCTCCCCTATCTCCAAGTCCACTCAGTGTGGAGCGTGATCCGAAATGGCTATAGCCGTATACTCCGTTCCCCTCACCTTCGGGATCAATGCCCTACCCAGCACAAAAAAGTCTATTCGCGAGTAGACTTTATGGACATAGGAGAAAAACGAGAACTCCTTACTCCTAGGTCTGCTAAATCACCATGGGTCTACACCTCCCATCTGCTCCATAAAATCTTTAAGTACCTTGGCTGCTGCCGGCCTCCTTCCAGTCCTGGACTTCGACCTATCCAGCCCTGGTTCCAACACCATATTAAAATCTCCCCCCATTATCAGCTTTCCCATCTCTAGGTCCGGAATGCGTCCTAGCATCCGCCTCATAAAATTGGCATCATCCCAGTTCGGGGCATATACGTTTACCAAAACCACCGTCTCCCCCTGTAGTTTGCCACTCACCATCACGTATCTGCCCCCGTTATCCGCCACTATAGTCTTTGCCTCGAACATTACCCGCTTCCCCACTAATATAGCCACCCCCCTGTTTTTCGCATCTAGCCCCGAATGGAACACCTGCCCCACCCATCCTTTGCGTAGCCTAACCTGGTCTATCAGTTTCAGGTGCGTTTCCTGTAACATAATCACATCTGCCTTAAGTTTCTTAAGGTGTGCGAGTACCCGTGCCCTCTTTATCGGCCCGTTCAGCCCTCTCACGTTCCACGTGATCAGCCGGGTTGGAGGGCTTCCGACCCCCCCCCTCTTGTCGATTAGCCATCCCCTTTTTCCAGCTCCTCACCCGGTTCCCACGCAGCTGTATCTCCCCCAGGCGGTGCCCCCTGCCTATCCCCTCCCATACCAGCTCCCCCCTCTCCCCAGCAGCAGCAACCCAGTAATTCCCCCCCCCCCCCCCCCCGCTAGATCCCCCGCTAGCGTAATTACTCCCCCCATGTTGCTCCCAGAAGTCAGCAAACTCTGGCCGACCTCGGCTTCCCCCCGTGACCTTGGCTCGCACCGTGCGACGCCCCCTCCTTCCTGCTTCTCTATTCCCGCCATGATTATCATAGCGCGGGAACCAAGCCCGCGCTTCTCCCTTGGCCCCACCCCAATGGCCAACGCCCCATCTCCTCCACCTCCCCTCCTCCCCCATCACCACCTGTGGAAGAGAGAAAAGTTACCACATCGCAGGATTAGTACATAAAACTCCTCTTTCCCCCCTTTTTAACCCCCCTCTTCGCCCCCCACATTCGCCCCACCACTTTGTTCAAACGTTCTTTTTAATAACCCGCTCATTCCAGTTTTTCTTCCACAATAAAAGTCCACGCTTCATCCGCCGTCTCAAAGTATTGGTGCCTCCCTCGATATGTGATCCACAGTCTTGCCGGTTGCAGCATTCCAAATTTTATCTTCTTTTTATGAAGCACCGCCTTGGCCCGATTAAAGCTCGCCCTCCTTCTCGCCACCTCCGCACTCCAGTCTTGATAAACGCGAATCACCGCGTTCTCCCATTTACTGCTCCGAGTTTTCTTTGCCCATCTAAGGACCATTTCTCCATCCTTAAAATGGAGGAATCTCACCACTATGGCTCTGGGAATTTCTCCTGCTCTCGGTCCTCGCACCATCACTCGGTATGCTCCCTCCACCTCCAACGGACCCGCCGGGGCCTCCGCTCCCATTAACGAGTGCAGCATCGTGCTCACATATGCCCCGACGTCCGCTCCCTCCGCACCTTCAGGAAGACCAAGAATCCTCAGGTTGTTCCTCCTTGCGTTGTTCTCCAGTGCCTCCAACCTTTCCACACATCGTTTCTGATGTGCCTCATGCATCTCTGTCTTCACCACCAGTCCCTGTATGTCATCCTCATTCTCGGCTGCCTTTGCCTTCACGACCCGAAGCTCCCGCTCCTGGGTCTTTTGTTCCTCCTTTAGCCCTTCGATCGCCTGTAGTATCGGGGCCAACAGCTCTTTCTTCATTTCCTTTTTGAGCTCTTCCACACAGCATTTCAAGAACTCTTGTTGTTCAGGGCCCCATGTTAAACTGCCACCTTCCGACGCCATCTTGGTTTTTGCTTGCCTTCCTTGCCGCTGTTCTAAAGGATCCACTACAATCCGGCCACTTTCTCCTCCTTTTTTCATCCGTATCCAGGGGGGATTCCCTTCTGGTTTACCGCACAGTGTTTTTAGCCTTCAAAATTGCCGTTGGGTCTCCTATCAAGAGCCCAAAAGTCCGTTTCACCAGGAGCTGCCGAAACGTGCGACTCAGCTGGTCATCGCCGCACCCGGAAGTCCTCCATTTGCCTTCTTAATCACCTGTTGCACCTGTAAACCATTTTTTTGCGACTCATGCACTAGCACACCCAGGTCTCTCTGCACAGCAGCATGTTTTAATATTTTATCATTTAAATAATAATCCCTTTTGCTGTTATTCCTACCAAAATGGATAACCTCACATTTGTCAACACTGTTGTGGTGGAATGATACAGCATTTAGAAATGTTTGAACTTTTTTCAGTAAGTACCATGAAATGTCTTTGTGGTTAAAAGACAATACCAATGGACTAATGCAGAAAGCTGAAGGTTTGGACTCTGGTCTGTACCAGATTAGCTGTTCTCGCCCAGGTGGTTGTAGGAATACGACAATTGCATTGGCACGTTAAACTTCAGAAAGGGAAAATTAATTTGTGATTTCTGTTCTTGTCCACTGTCTGCCTGCTGGAAAATTAATCTGAATATTAGGCAAAGATATTGCTTTGCCCAGATAGGAATATGCCATAACCGCTATCTTTTTAACTGTTAGATTTGAATTCATATAACACCTAACACATGCTAATTGAAATGTGCACTTGTTTCATGTTCATGTAAAGCCTGACCAGATTTCCCACGTTTCTCTTAGCGCATTGTAAGATGCCAGAGATTCTCTATCCCAGGGGCTCCCAAACTGTGTTCCGCTGGAGGCCAGGCAGATCTGTACAGTTTGAGTTTTGTGCTGTTTCCAACTCTTCCCATTGATTGAAATTCAAATTGTGCAGATCAGAATGACAGTGGAGTAGGGAAGAGCAGTTGAGCCCAGGGGTGGGGAAGCGTGGTTGGGCCCAGGGATGGGGAAGAGTGGTCAGGGCCCGGGGGTGGGGAAGAGCGGTCAGGGCCCAGGGGTGGGGAGGAGCAGTCAGGGGGTGGGGAAGAGCAGTCAGGGCCCCAGGCCTGGAGTGGTCAGGCTGGAGAGGTGAGTGTGTGTGTGTGAGGAAACTGTGTGTGTGTGAGAGGAAAGTGTGTATATCCATATGAGGTACCAGCAGCTCTCTTCCCATTTGACCCAAAGAAGCAGTTACATTTCCCTCCATCAAAAATGACAACAGTAAGACGCAAGTCTATATTTAAATAAGATAACTTTTTAATTATACAAAATGTGTGAGCATATATAAGCGGGGACTGGTTGGCTCAGTTGGCTGGACAGTTAGTTAGTGATGCAAAGCAAGGTCAACAGCGGGTCAATTCCTGTAGTCTGAGGTTATTAATTTCCTTCTCAACCTTGCCCCTCACCAGAGGACTGGTGATCCTCAGGTTAAATCGCCACCAGTCAGCTCACCCCCATGAAGGGGAAAACAGCTAATGATCATCTGGGACTATGGCGACTTTATAAGTAAAAAAAGTGGAAAATACTTCGATAAATTAGGCTTTTGTCTGTTTGTACCCATTGCTCAAAAAACGTTATTTTTTTGGTGGTTTGGCTCTTCAACACAATAAGAACTTTTCTCAGGGGTTCCTTCAGTACTTTGGGAGATCAAAAGGCTGTAGTGAGGTTTGGAAATCCTGCTCTGCCTGTTAATAAAGTGGGATTCTATGGTAATTATTCCAACACACCAAAGGGGCATAATGCGCAAACTACTCCCTCTAGAGGGACGGGGATTCGGTACACCTTTCTTTCAAACAAGCCTGACTGATGTTTTTTAAATGAAGTATTTTATTATATGCAGTTGGTAACCATTGTCCGATTCCCCCCCCCCCCCCATTGGAAAAAGGCAGTTGGACGTGCCCCCTCGATCCGAGGGACTTTGCTCGGTGAAGACCGAAAGCGCCAGGAGTGAGCAGGGGGACGATGAGTTGGTTAATGTTCAGCCGTACGCCGGGGCCCAGGGCGCTGTTTGCTCTCCTCTCCGTGCATTCGAGTGTTGCTCCCTGCAGACTCTCTTCAACAATGGTAGGTGCAGAGCGCGCTCGGTGTTGCAAAGACGCGGATAGAGCGCAACACTTGCCAGTAACCAGTCAGTGCATTCAGAGGAAGCACAAGGGCCTCATACATACACTCACACACACAGTGGGTGGGGATATGTAGAGACTTTGGAATAGAATGCCCTCGTGCACCTGGTTCAAGAGAAAATGCAGTAGATTATTTTTTCTCTGCAGTCTCGCATTTTCTCTAACTTTCATTTTACTGTGGGCAGCAGCTAGATTGCATTGCCGGCCTCTACCTACCGGCGTTAAAGGGGTACTGCACTGCCAACATGACCAAATGTGAAAACATTCTGCAACCCAGTCTCTGTCGATTTAGCTGCTATGGGGCCAAAGTAGCACCAGTGAACACTACAGTTAGTCTTGGAACCTCGAAGCAAAAAAAGTTGCCCCTCTTCCAGCTTGTCTGGGACACGGGATTAAAAAAACGCGCGTTAGGACGCCAGGGTGGGCTCGACCTTGGCTGTGATGTTCTGAAATTACCTGGTGAGGCATGATCAATTTGACTGGAGACGAAGTTGAATCCAAACTGAGGCTTATCAGATGTGTGGCCTCCCACAGCAGCTGACGAAATGGCTGCGAGCTGGAGGCCACGCATATTTATAACCCGGCTTCAGGGCGGAGTTAGCATGCAGGGGCCCAGGTGAACTTGTAGTGCAGGTTCTACCGTATAACTTCCAATATCAGCACACATGGTTTACCACATTCACCCCCTGTTAAAATTGAGTCCGGCAGGGGTGGTGGATAACTATATACAATTAGCAATTTTTAATATTTACAGAGCAGTAAAAAAAATGTCTCTGGTCATCCGGCAGGCTGGTCAGAGGTTCAGCCGGTCCGGCGCCTTGATCGTCCTCTGGGATCGACGAAGTGGAGCCAGCGATGTTGGTGCTGTCGAGGTCGAAGTTGACTCCGGGAGCGTGCCGAAATCCTCTTCATCAACGGGGGTGGGCAGGGGGAGGACGGACGGTCCTAGAGGGGGGGGGGGGGGGTGATGGGGGCGGCGGGGGAGGGGAGGGTGGCACCGGGGGTGACAGGGATGGTGTGGGGGTGGAACCTGCTGGTGCCAGGTCCCTGAGGGAGACGGTATCCTGGCGGCCGTCGGGAACGCCACGTAGGCGTACTGTGGGTTTGCGTGGAGCAGGTGCACCCTTTCCACCAATGGATCTGCCTTGTGGAGCCGCACATGTTTACGGAGAAGCACGGTTCCCAGAGCTGTGAGCCAAGTTGGGAGCGATACCTGGGGACTTCCTGGGGAAGGCAAAAAGACGTTCATGCGGTGTACTGTTGGTAGCAGTGCAGAGTAATTAGCGAATGGAACGTAGTGCATCAGGGAGGACCTCTTGCCAGCGGGAGGCCGGGAGATTTCTGGACTGTAGGGCCAGCTGGACGGCCCTCCATACCGTCCCATTCTCCCTTTCTACCTGTCCATTTACCCAGGGGTTGTAGCTCGTCGTTCTGCTGGAGGCGATACCCCTGCTGAGCAGGAACTGACATAGCTCATCACTCATGAATGAGGATCCCCTGTCACTGTGGATGTAGGCGGGGAAGCTGAACAGAGTGAAGATAGAATTAAGGGCTTTAATGACGGTGGCAGACGTCATGTCAGGACATGGGATGGCGAAGGGAAACCGGGAGTATTCATCGATCACACTGAGGAAATATGTGTGTCGATTGGAGGAGGGGAGGGGGCCTTTGAAATCCACGCTGAGGCGTTCAAAGGGGCGGTAGGCCTTCACCAGGTGCGCGCGGTCCGGCCGGTAGAAGTGCGGCTTGCACAGACCTGGCAGTCCTTGGTGATCGTCCTTACTTCCTCGACGGAGTAGGGCAAATTTTGTGCCTCAATGAAGTGGTACAACCGAGTGACCCCTGGGTGACAAAGGCTGTCGTGCAGGGCCCTGAGTCGGTCTACCTGTGCGCTGGCACATGTACCTCGGGATAGGGTGTCTGGGGGCTCGTTGAGTTTGCCAGGGCGATACTTAATCTCGTAATTATAGGTGGAGAGCTCGATTCCCCACCGCAAGATTTTATTATTTTTGATCTTGCCCCGCTGTGTGTTGTTGAACATGAAGGCTACCGACCATTGGTCAGTGAGGAGAGTGAATCTCCTGCCGGCTAGGTAATGCCTCCAATGCCGCACAGCCTGGGCCTCCTTTTCGACGGATGAGTGCCGAATTTCAGAGGCATGGAGGGTGCGGGAAAAGAATGCCACGGGCCTGCCTGCCTGGTTGAGGGTGGCGGTAAGGGTGATGTCCGATGCGTCGCTTTCTACTTGGGACGGAAGTGTTTCGTTTACAGCGTGCATTCCAGCTTTGGCAATATCAGCTGTGATCCGGGCGAAAGCCTGTTGGGCCTTGGCCGTCAGGGGGAAAAGAGTGGACTGTATGAGTGGGCGGGCCTTGTCCACATAGTTTGGGACCCACTGTGCGTAATATGAGAAGAACCCCAGGCAGCGTTTGAGGGTCTTGGGACAGTGGGGGAGGGGGAGCTCCATGAGGGGGCGCATGCGGTCGGGATCGGGCTCCAGAACTTTGTTCTGGACTACGTAGCCAAGGATGGCTAAGCGGTTTGTACGGAACACACACTTCTCCTTGTTGTACGTGAGGTTGAGGAGAGTGGCGGTGCGGAGACATTTAGAGAGGTTGGTGTCGTGGTCCAGCTGATCATGGTCGCAGATGGTCACATTGGCTAGATACGGAAACGTGGCCTGCAAGCCGTACAGGTCGACCATTCGGTTCATCTCCCTTTGGAAGACCGAAACTCCATTGGTGACGCCGAAGGGGACCCTAAGGAAGTGATATAGCCGGCCGCCTGCCTCGAAGGCAGTGTATGGCCGGTCCGATTTACGGATGGGGAGCTGGTGGTAAGTGGATTTCAGGTCCACCGTTGAGAAGACCCGGTACTGTACAATCTGGTTAACCATGTCAGATATGCGTGGGAGGGGGTACGCGTCAAGCTGCGTGTATCTGTTGATGGGTCTGGTTGTAGTCCATGACCATTCGGTTTTTCTCTGCAGACTTAACCACTACCACTTGGGCTCTCCAGGGGTTGCTGGCCTCGATTACACCCCCCGAAGCAACCGCTGGACCTCAGACCTGATGAAGGCCTTATCCTGAGTGCTATACCGTCTGCTCCTGGTGGCGCCAAGTTTGCAATCTGGAGTTAGATTGGCAAAGAGGGAAGGAGGATCGACCTTTAGGGTTGCGAGGCCGCACACAGTGACGGGTGGTAAGGGTCCGCCGAATTTAAGGGTCAGGCTCTGGAGATTGCACTGGAAGTCCAGGCCAAGGATAAGTGCAGCGCAGAGGTTCGGGAGGACGTAGAGGCGAAAACCGTGGAACTCTACGCCTTGGACTGTGAGCATGACCGTGCAGTACCCCCGGATCGCTACGCGATGGGATCCGGAAGCCAGGGAGATACTTTGATTGGTAGGGTGTACCTTAAGTGAGCAGCGCCTTACCGTATTTGGATATATAAAGCTCTCGGTGCTCCCGGAGTCCAGTAGGCAGGAGGTCACGTGGCCGTTGACTTTCACGCTGGTGGATGCGTTGGTCAGAGTATATGGTCGGGACTGGTCGATCGCCGTGGATGCGAGCCGTGGTTGATCGTCGGGTAGTGAGGCAACCGTTGAGTTGGGGTCCTGAAACGCCGTTGGTATCCATGTGCTGCGGGGTGGACAAGATGGCGGTGCCCGGAGGTCCTGGGGATCACAAAATAGCGGCGCCCATGAAACGCACGTGTTGTGCGGGGGAGAAGTTGTGCGGTTGTCCATTGCTCTCACATGGCCTGAGGGGGAGAGGAGGATAGCGGCGCCCATTGTCCGTGACCGGGGGTTGGTGGGGGCGACCGCGGCCGCTGAGCGGGCCTGGCACACCGCTGCGAAGTGGCTCTTCTTCCCGCAGGCCTTACAAAGGGCAGCGCGGGCCGGGCAACGTTGGCGGGGGTGTTTTTGCTGGCCGCAAAAATAGCATCGGGACCCCCCGGAGATCACTGGCTGGCACGTAACGCAGGCGTATTGGGTGGGTAGTGCCCCCGCTGGGGCTGCCTGTGGGGCCCCATGAAGCGTAGGAGGCGTGGGTCACGCGGTTGGGGGCGTAGGACTGGACATTGCGCAGGGTGACCGTCATGGAAAGCGGTAGTGTTTTAGTCTCTGCGAGGTCGCGCGTGGCCCCTTCTCGGAGCCGCTGCCTGATAACATCAGACCCAATCTCAGTTACAAAAGCATCCCACATAAGGAGATCTGAGTGCTCCTTAGCTGTAACGTCCTGGCAGTCACAGTCCCGAACTAGTGGGATCAGGGCCCTCCAGAAGTCCTCGATTGACTCACCAGGTAGTTGAGTACGCGTTGCGAGCGCGTGTCTGGCGAAAAGCGTGTTCGTCTTCTGCTCATAATTTTCTTTGAGTCGAGTCATGGCATCAGCGTAATTGGGCGCATCCTGGATCAGCGGGAAGACTTTGGAGCTGAGTCTGGAGTACAATATTTGAATCTTCTGAGCCTCTGGAACAGGGGTCGGCGCCGCGTTGATATACGCTTCAAAACAAGCTAGCCAGTGCTGGAAGTCCTTTCTGGCGTCGCTTGCGTGTGGATCCAGCTGCAGTCGATCTGGTTTAATCCGGAGGTCCATCTTCTGAATCTGATACGAATAAATTGAGGCACGATCAATTTGACTGGAGACGAAGTTGAATACAAACTGAGGCTTTATTAGTATCAGATGTGTGGCCTCCCACAGCAGCTGACAAAATGGCTGCGTGCTGGAGGCCACGCATATTTATAACCCGGTTCCTGGGTGGAGCTAGCATGCAGGGGCCCCAGGTGAACCTGTAGTGCAGGTTCTACCGTACAACCTCTAATATCAGAACACAGTGGTTTACCACACCTGGTCTGGGAATTTTCTTTATGCAGACTGACAGAGATACGAATAACTTGTCCATGATCCTCCTCGATCTCCCTCCAATCTTGGATCGTGTCAAACACGTCATCTTTCCCAAGTACCTCTTCTGCTATCCATTTGTTCCATTCTTGCCTATCTGATGGTGGCCAAAGCATTTTCACTAATTGCTTATTTTGCTTATTTTTCTGCTTCTGCAGCCCTTTAGAGTGCCCCCAAGGATGTATCCATGACCCTTCCTTCCTCATCTAATATGCTTGACGGCATCATCTGCAGACATGTGATCACCCTAGTTGATTTAAATGATGCCTAACTCTACACATCCACTTCCGGCCCTCACCAATTCACTGCTTACTGTGTTAGGGGACTGGTTGCCTGACATCCAGGTCTGTGTGAGCTCCCATTTCCCTAAATGTTGGAAATGTCATGATATGCACTCATGCACATAATGAGATATAGACAGGCAGTGACAGACACCCAGTATAGCCAATCAACACACAGGACAAAACACAACCAATCACCAGGCAGAACACTAGAAGGTGGTCTCCCACTATAAAACACACGAGGCATCAACACTCTGCCTCTTTCCACTGGTGACAACTGTAGTGACAGTCAGGGTGTATATATCAGTTCGCACCTTCTACACGTGGCTCAGAGCTAGTCTGGTCTAGAAAGTTATAGTTAGCAGGCTTAGATTAGTAGAGTGTCAACCCACAGCGAACTGTGTGCACTGCTCAAGAAGTTCAATAAAACGTATTGAACCAACACCAAAGTTTGGAGTCTACTTTCAAGTACAACTGCATCCAGTTGCAGTCCGTGTTACCCCAGGGTGAATAACACGACATGGCACCAGTAGTCTACTTTCTCTAAGTGGTTTACCTCGAGTGATTCCGTGACGACCAGCAAGTGCCATCCAGCGGCATGGAGAAGATCCAGGCCCCTCCACAGCTACGGATCTCCGGCAATCTCGGCACCAACTGGCGGGTCTTCAAGCAGAGGTTCCTTCTCTACATTGAGGCCTCTGACCTCAAGGATGCGTCCGATGCCTGAAAAATTGCGCTGCTCTTATCAACTGCGGGGGACCAAGCCACCCAGATTTTCAACTCGCTTAATTTTACCGACGGCCAGGACAAGACCAAATTCAAGACCGTTTTGGAGAAGTTCGACAGTCACTGTGAAGTCGAAACAAACGAGAGCTTTGAGCGCTATATCTTCCAGCAACGCCTTCAGGGTAAGGATGAACCGTTCCAATCCTTTCTAACTCATCTCCGTATATTAGCGCAGTCCTGCAATTATGGTGCACACGCTGATTCCATGATCAGGGATCAGATCGTGTTTGGGGTGCACTCCGATTCCTTGCAGGAGCAACTCCTCAAAATTAAGCTCATGACCCTGCCAGTCGCAATCGAGACGTGTAAAGTGCATGAGCAAGCGAGAAATCGATACTCCTGTCTCAAATCGGCAGAATATGAAAAACTTGCCTCCCACGAGGCAGAGAGTGTACAGGCCATCGCCCAGATGCAGCGCCTCAGTATCGATGAAAGCGGCCATTTTGCGCACTTTTCCCGGGGCCCCCACGCACGCGCAACACGAACGGGAGAATGAAGCGGCTGAAAACCAAGCTGCGCATGTGCGAACGTCGGCTGACCGCACTGCGCATGTGCGATGACGCACAGAGCGTAACGATGTCGCCGTCATGACGTGCCCGAACTGCGGCACCGTCCACTTAAAACGGCAATGCCCTGCAAAAGGCAGGCGATGTTTAAATTGCAGGAAGCCTGGACATTATGCAGCCTTGAGCAGGTCTGCCCCACCAGTCAAGGTCCAGCAATCCCAATTCCAACGCAAGCGCGTTCGATGTGTACAGCAAGGTTTACTGGATTCTGATCCTGGTAGCACTACGAATCCGGAGGACGACTGCCTGGAGTCCTCCTATCGTGTGGGCATCATCACTACATGTGAGTATGCCTCTTCAAACTCAGCAAGACGACTTCTATCCTCAATGTGGATTCCGCGTACGAATGGCGTGCTGTCATACAAGTAAATCACTGCAGCATCCAGTTCAAGCTGGACACTGGTGCTTCTGCCAATCCCATCTCTCAAGCTGATTTTGACCGCATTAAAAAGCAACCCAAAATTCTTCCGCCACCTCCTTTATTATAATGGCAATGCCAAACTGCACTAGGATCTTGTCATCTATTCGTCTCCAACAAGACCATCAATGTCACACTGCGATTCAAAATCGTCAAGCCTGATAAGGCATCCCTGCTCGGTGCCCATGCATGCAAGCTACTCAACCTCGTACAGCGAGTCCGTGCCATGTCTTCTTCCAATGTAGGGCAGCACGGTAGCCTAGTGGTTAGCACAGCTGCCTCACGGCGCTGAGGTCCCAGGTTCGATCCCGGCTCTGGGTCACTGTTCGTGTGGAGTCTGCACATTCTCCCTGTGTTTGCGTGGGTTTCGCCCCCACAACCCAAAAACGTGCAGAGTAGGTGGATTGGCCACACTAAATTGCCCCTTAATTGGAAAAAATAATTGGGTAATCTAATTTTATTTTAAAAAAGCTTTTTAAAAAAATGTCTTCTTCCAATGTGGATCTTCAGGCTGACATTGATGACATCCTTGCTCAATATCCGGATGTGTTTGATGGAATGGGCACTCGACCATACTGCTACAAGATCCTACTCCGGCCTGATGCCACGCCTGTAATCCATGCGCCACGCCGGGTGCCGGCTCCTCTGAAGGAACGTTTAAAGGCACAGCTACAGGAGCTCCAAGACCAGGGCATCATCGCCAAAGTGACGGAACCGACTGACTGGGTCAGCTCGATGGTCTGTGTGAAGAAGCCCTCAGGAGAGTTGTGGACATGCATAGATCCCAAAGATCTTAACCAAAACATAATGCGGGAACACTACCCGATCCCGAAGCGGGAGGAACTGACCAGTGAGATGGCACACGCCAAATTCTTCACGAAGCTAGATGCATTGCGTGGCTTCTGGCAGATACAACTGGACGAGTCCAGCAGGAAGCTCTGCACGTTCAACACACCATTTGGCAGGTATTGTTATAAATGTATGCCGTTCGGCATTGTCTCAGCCTCTGAAATCTTCCACAGGATCATGGAGCAGATGATGGAGGGCATTGAGGGTGTGCGTGTCTACGTAGATGATGTAAACATATGGTCCATGACCCCCGAGGAACACATATCTCGTCTCAAACAAGTCTTTCGACATATCCATGCAAACGGCCTCAAGCTGAACAAGGCCAAGTGCTCCTTTGGCATGTCAACCATCAAGTTCTTGGGCGACCAGATATCGCAGCAGGGTGTGCGACCAGATTCGGACAAGGTCAAGGCCATTAACGCCATGAAGACCGCGGAAGACAAAAAGGCGGTACTACGCTTCCTCGGTATGGTGAACTTCTTGGGAAAATTCATTCTCAACCTGGCCTCACACACCACGGCTCTCAAGCATCTGGTGAAGAAGTCCACTGCATTCCAGTGGCAACCCACACATCAAGTGGAGTGGCTCGAGCTAAAGGCAAAGCTCACCACTGCTCTGGTACTAGCGTTTTTGACCCGGACAGGGAAACAAAAATCTCCACGGACGCAAGCTAGGACGGCATTGGTGTGGTGCTCCTCCAGAGGGATGACTCCTCGTCCTGGGCTCTAGTTGCTTATGCGTCAAGGGCCATGACTCCTACTGAACAGAGGTACACCCAAATAGCAAAAGAGTGCCTGGGTCTCCTAACCGGCATTGTAAAGTTCCATGACTACGTCTACGGTCTACCTACGTTCACAGTGGAGACTGACCACAGACCCTTGGTCCATATCATTCATAAGGACTTGAATGACATGACGCCCAGGCTTCACCACATTCTCCTTCGACTCCGAAGGTACGATTTTGAGTTAGTATACACACCAGGCAAGGAGCTGATAATTGCGGATGCCCTGTTCCGCTCCATCACCTCACCTTGTGAACAGGTTGACTTCATCCGCCAGATTGAGGCACAGGTGCAGCTGTGTGCCAGCAACCTCCCGGCCTCAGATGAAAGAGTGATCAGATTTCGTGAAGAGACTGCCAAAGACCCTCTTCTGCAGCATGTAATGCACCACCTTGCAAATGGCTGGCAAAAAGAGCAATGCCCTCAGTTCTTTAATGTGAAGGACGACCTGACATTCGTCGAGGGGATCCTCCTCAAGCTAGATCGTATCGTTATTCCTCACAGTCTGCAGAACTTAGTGCTCAAACAAATCGACGAGGGACACCTAGGTGTCGAAAAGTGTAGGTGCAGGGCCCGGCAGGCTGTCTATTGGCCTGGAATCAGCCAGGACATATCCAACATGGTCCTCAATTGTGCGACCTGCCAGCGTTTCCAGTCTGCTCAAACAAAAGAAACACTCCAGCAACACGAGATCGTGACCTCTCCGTGGTCCAAGGTGGGAATCAACCTTTTTCACGCCAATGGGAGTGACTATGTGCTCATCATAGATTACTTCTCAAATTACCCGGAAGTTGTGAAGCTGTCAGACCTCACATCAAGGACAGTCATCAAGGCCTGCAAGGAGACATTTGCCAGGCATGGTATTCCACTCACTGTCATGAGTGACAATGGTCCCTGCTTCCACAGCCAAGAGTGGTCCAATTTTGCCACGTCGTACCAATTCAACCACATCACCTCAACCCACACTACCCGCAGTCCAACGGGAAGGTTGAGAAAGGGGTCCATATAGTGAAGTAACTGCTCTGCAAGGCTGCGGACTCTGCTTCTGACTTCAACCTTGTGCTGTTGGTGTACAGGGCAACCCCTCTGTCCACCGGTATGTCTCCGGCTCAACTCCTCATGAATAGAGACCTTCGGACGACTGTTCCGGCCATCCACTTACCAGACCTGGATCACCTCCCAGTGCTGTAAAAGGTGCAGCAACTCAGGAGCCGGCAAAAGCTGACATACGATGCTCATGCTACTGATTTGCCTGTGCTATCTCCGGAAAATGCTATTCGGATCAAGCTACCTGATGGAGGCTGGTCAGCTCCAGCTGTTGTTCGACAGGCTGCTCCCAGATCGTTTGTAGTTTGTATGGCTGATGGCTCCATTGTCAGGCGAAACAGAAGGGCACTGCGCAAAGTTGCCTGCCCACCACCAGATCCTACTTTTCCATATGTTATCGTGACTCCTCCGGACACCTTGCACCACGAGGCCACCAATCTGGCAGCAATCCCGCCTGTCCAGGCGCCGTCGTCCCCACCTCCACCTCTCAGGCGGTCGCCAAGGATCAGACTCAAGCCCCAAAGATTGGACTTCTAGACATTTATCTTGTAAATTTTGTTCTGTATCTGCACGTTAGACACCTCTTATGTATATATTCATCCACTCACTTTCATCAACTCGCCATTTAATGTAAATAGTTCTGCATGCAAATACAGTTGCATATGCTCCAAGCAACCAACATTTTTTTTGATATAAAAAGGGGAGATGTCATGATATGCACTCATGCACATAATGAGATACAGACAGGCAGTGACAGACACCCAGTACAGCCAATCAACACACAGGACAGAACACAACCAATCACCAGGCAGAACACTAGAAGGTGGTCTCCCACTATAAAACACACCAGACATCAACACTCTGCCTCTTTTCACTGGTGACAACTGGAGTGACAGTCAGGGTGTATATATCAGTTCGCACCTTCTACACGTGGCTCAGAGCTAGTCTGGTCTAGTTAGTTATAGTAAGCACGCTTAGATTAGTAGAGTGTCAAACCCACAGCAAACGGTGTGCACTGCTTAACAAGTTCAATAAAGCGTATTGAACCAACACCAAAGTTTGGAGTCTACTTTCAAGTACAACTGCACCCAGTTGCAGTCCGTGTTACCCCAGGGTGATTAACACGACAGGAAAGACTAAAATTATTCTCTTTGGCCCCGCCTCAAACTCTGTGGCCTTGTGACTGACTCTATACCACTCTCCAGCAGCTCTTGAGACTATGTTTGCAGTTTGGTTTTCCATTTGACTCCATGTTGAATTTCTGACCCCATGTTCTACATCACTGCCCTACTGCCACTCCTGTAACATCATCTGCCTGCCCCTTGATGTGGAGATGCCGGCGTTCGACTGGGGTGAGCACAGTAAGAAGTCTTACAACACCAACAGGTTTGTTTCGAATCACTAGCTTTTGGAACACTGCTCCTTGCTCAGGTGATTGAAGAGGTAGGTTCCAGAAACGTATATATAGACAAAGTCAAAGATGCATCTTTGACTTTGTTTATATATATATATATATGTTTCTGGAACCTACCTCTTCATTCACCTGAGGAAGGAGCAGTGTTCCGAAAGCTAGTGATTTGAAACAAACCTGTTGGACTTTAACCTGGTGTTGTAAAACTTCTTACTGTGCCTGTACCTTGCCTCTGCTGAAATGCTGCTGAAACCCTGATCAATTCTTTCACCCCATTCCCCTCACCACCACCCCCCACCCCCAACTCATCTGAAATTCTGCTACTCCACTTCTATCTGGCACCAAGTCCTGCTCCCCCATCACCACCCTGACACATTTCATTTAAAATTTTCATTCCTTCCCTGTATTTGCCCTACCCCTTCCCCAAACTCTGACCTCCTGTTCATGTACTTTCCCTCTTTGCTTCACCAATGGTGGCTGTGTGAACAGCTGACTGGATCTCATGCTCTTGAGAGTCCCATACTTAATCTGCCTCTTTTTAAGATGATCTTTACAATCCACATCTTTGATCAAATCTTTTAGTCTTTGCTAATATTCCCTTTATTGGCTCCGTTATCTGTTTTTGATCCTGTTTCGAGCTTTTGGACAGTGCTGGGGAGAAGAGTGCGATATAAGTGCAGGTTGTCATTGACAATAGTGCAGTAGAGGGCTGCAGTTGTCTAATTTACTGCACTCCAGTAAGAATTCCCTCATTTGCGATTTGGATGGGTTGAACAAACTTAACCAAAAGTAATAATGTTCTGGAAGTTTGATCATTCTTCACAATGTATCTTACGTTTTTGCATATTAGAATGATCAATTGCAAAGTTCCTTGTGTTTCAATTTGTAGAATTCATCTACAAATATTGTGTTTTCAAAGTAAATGAATTATACAATGATCATGATTTGACTACTGTCAGGGTAGGATTGCGACCACATTTACTTTGAATCAAAAATTAAAATACTGGTTAAATTTTCTGTTTACAATATAATTTTTTTAGATCTTTGCAATACAATTACATTTTTGTAATCTAATTCTATGCTGTGTCTTGTACACCACTCTTCTTGATTGGCAGTGCAACAACATGGAACCCAAGAACATAGTCATGTCTGATTTGCGTGTTTATCTTAGCAGAAAATGAAATTGGATAGTACAAAAGGGCTGTTTGACTACACTGCCTTCCTTCCTTTTCCATCCCCAGCCACGTTTCCCCTTCTTATCCGGGACTCTTAATTCATTCATTCATTGGAGTAAGCCTGAATGTTGCTATTACTTGAAATTGATGGGGACCTCAGTGTGGGAGTTTAGTAATTTTGCCACTATAATGTCTGAATGCGGCAGATTGCTGTTTTTCACAAAAGAGTTAAAGATTATAGTTAACATGATTAGGTTCGACATCTAATGAAATGTTGACATGAGATATTGTCCTTTATTTGATTTTGAAATTAGCTTAGAATTTTGAGTGAGAGTTTGGATCTTTTAAATAGCTTTTCATGCTGAAAGTTTCCTTTGGTTCAATTCAGTTAGCCACTCTGTATTTTAGATATTAGGCAAAATAGAGATTCCAATATATGAACTTTGTGGCTCTTGTAATAAACCCACTAGACACACTT
This sequence comes from Scyliorhinus torazame, assembly GCF_047496885.1. Classification (NCBI taxonomy): domain Eukaryota; kingdom Metazoa; phylum Chordata; class Chondrichthyes; order Carcharhiniformes; family Scyliorhinidae; genus Scyliorhinus; species Scyliorhinus torazame. Next base: position 265,527,636 of record NC_092713.1, on the reverse strand, counting down.
TAAAAAAAATATATATATTTTTTTATTGACGGTTTTCCAATTTTACAACAAAACCAGAACTCCCGACTAATCATACCCATCCCATCCACCAAGATAAAAAAACCCCGGAAAAACTAACAAAATAAACAAAACATTCCCCCCCCCCCCCAAGCAACTGATGGTGACTAATTCCTTAAAGTAGGTAGTGAATAACTGCGACCTCTGGTAGAACCCTTCATCCAACCCCTTAATGATGCACTTGACTTTATCCAGGTACAGGAATTCTATTAGGTCACCCAACCATACCAAGGCCCTCGTGGAGATGAAGCCCTCCACCCCAGCAGAACTCGCCTCCGGGCCATCAGTGACGCGAAGACAAGGACATCTGCCTTCACTCCCGCCTGCAGCCCCGGCAAGTCTGACAGCTGGAAAATGGCCACCAGAGCACAAGCTTCAGTTCGATATACAGAATTGCCGACATGGTGTTGAAGAATGAGACCCAAAAGCTTGCCAATTTGGGGCAAGGCTAGAACATATGTTTGTGATTGGCCGGCCCACTGCTCACAATTGTCTTCTGCCTCCGGAAAGTAATCCCTCAACCTAGTTTTGGTCAGGTGTTCCCCGTGCACCACCTTAAACTGGATTAGTCCAAGCCGCAGACAAGAAGATCTGGAGTTCACTCTATGCAGGGGCTCACTCCACACCTCATCATCCACTATAGGCATAAGCTCCCTCTCCCACTTCACTCCATCCAACATGTCCGAGGCCTCAGACACACTTCCGCCCATAAATACCAGACGTGCTACCCTCTTCTGACCTCGCCAACGCAAGTATCCTTTCCAACAGAGGCGTCCGCGGTGCCTCGGGAAATATTAGGAAGGCCTACCGGACAAAATTCCTTATCTGGAGGTGCCTGAACGAGTGCCCCCCCCCCCACTTCACCGGCAACTCCCCCGAGCTAGTAAACCGTCCCTCTATAAACAAATCCCCAGATCTCTCCAGCCCCTTCCCTTCTCACACCCCGAATGTAGCGTCCAATCTCAACGGTTCAAATAAATGATTGGCATAGATAGGGGCCAGCTTCGACACCGTTCCAAGCTTAAAATGCTGCCTGAATTGTCTCCATATCCTTAAAGTAGACACAGCCACTGGGCTTGAGGTGTACCCAGCCGGAAGAAGTGAGGCCATTACCAACTCCCCCAGACTAGACCCTCTATATGACCTTACCTCTCTGTCCCCGTACGGAACCTGGGTCACTGCCCCACCCAAGCACCTTCTCAGTATTGGCCACTAAAGAAAATGCGGCAGTGCTAGGCCCCCGTCTGCCTATCCCATTGAAGAACTACCCTTGGATCCTCGGAGTCTTACCTGCCAATATAAAAGACAAAATTAACCTATGCGTCCTCCCAAAGAAAGATTTAGGGAGGAAGATAGGAAGACATTGAAACAAAAACAAAAGCCTTGGAAGAATATTCATTTTGATAGACTGGAATCTGCCCTCCCAATAACAGAGGAAGGTTGTCTCACTTTTACAAATCGCACTTGACCTTGTCCACCAGTGTTGCAAGTTCAATTCATGCAGCCAGGCCCAATCATGGGTCACCAGGACTCCCAGATATCTGAAGCTAGAGCTGGCCAAGTGAAAAGGCAGTATCCCCAAATTGGCTCCCATCCCCGCGAGGGGGTGGGGGGATTCTTGCAGCCCGAAAATGAACCAAAGCTCCTCAATAGCTCCGTTATATCACCCATGGCGGGGACCGAGTCTGTAACACAAAGCAGCAGATTGTCCGCACACAGAGACACCCTATGCTGCACTCATTCTCTCTTTATCCCCTTCCATTTACTTGAAGCCCTCAAAACTATGGGTAAAGGCTCAATCGCTAAGGCAAATAAGAGGGGAGACATCGGGCACCCCTATCTAGTCCCCGTTTTCAAACGCAAGTCCCCTGAACTAAAGGTATTGGTATGAACAGTAGCCAAGGGGGCCCTATCAACAACCTTACCGGGGAGGCTGCCTGTCACCTCAGCTGATGATCTAACAGATGGCAGGTCTTCACTCCGTACTCATAACAGACCCCCCCCTTGAATGTTGCAACTGTCTCATTGCCTTCCCCGTAGACAACAGGTCAAACTGTGTCTGCAGCTTTTTCCAGCTTGCCAGGAGCTTCGGGGAAAGGATCACACGAGTACCTGTGGTCCAGCTCCAGGTCTCATCCAGCAACCACTGCCGTTTGGCCCTTAACTCCCTCGCCAGATGAACCTTATACAATATGGTATCTCCCCTAATCACCGTTTTCAAGGCCTCCCGTAGCAAGGAGGGCGAAATAGAATCATTCCTATTGAATTCCACATACTCACAAATGGCCTTGGACATATGCCAACAGCTTCCTAATAATTGCTTTATCATCCCAGTTTGTGGTATATAAGTTAACTAACACTACCAATTGACCAACCAAGGAGCTTGTAACCATCACATACATACCGTACGGATCTGCCACAACATTGTCTGCAGAAAAACAAACCCGTTTGTCGATTAAAACCCCCCCCGGGCCCTGCCTTCGAAGCCCAAATGAAAAACCTGGCTCACCCGCTCCTTCCACTCCCTGGTCTATTCCCTCTCCTTCCACACCTTGGTCTGGTCTCTCTCCTTCCACACCCTGGTCTGGTCCCTCTCCTTCCGCACCCTGGTCTGGTCCCTCTCCTTCCACACCCTGGTCTGGTCCCTCTCCTTCCACACCCTGGTCTGGTCCCTCTCCTTCCACACCCTGGTCTGGTCCCTCTCCTTCCACACCCTGGTCTGGTCCCTCTCCTTCCACACCCTGGTCTGGTCCCTCTCCTTCCACACCCTGGTCTGGTCCCTCTCCTGCAGATGAATCTCCTGCAAAAACCACATCAACCCCCATTCTTTAGGTGAGAGAAAACTCTCAAATTTTTTACTGGGCCCCCGCAATCCCCGTGCGTTGCAGGTGACCAACCGAACCGGGGATCTCCCACTCCCCCTTAACCTGGAGTTAGCCATTATTATCATAAAGGATTAACAATGACTCAGTTGATCAAGGCAGTGAACAGCAAAGACCAAAACACAGGTTTGATTGCTAGCCTGCAATAAATTACTGATAACTGCACCTCTGGGCTGGGGTATAGAAAACTGGCAAGGCTCCTTTCTATTGATTAACATCCTCTACTGGAAGTGTATCTGTATTGATATTGGGTTAGACTTGCTGGCACTGCCAGTCCTCATTATTCTTTTTTTTTGTTTATAAATTTGGAGTACCTAATTATTTTTTTCCAATTAATGGGCAATTTAGTGTGGCCAATCCACCTAACCTGCACATCTTTGGGTTGTGGGGGTGAAACCCACGCAGACACGGGGAGAATGTGCAAACTCCACACGGACAGTGACCCAGGGCCTGGTTCAAACCCGGGTCCTCAGCACCTTAGTCCCAGTGCTAACCACTGCGCCACGTACGGCCCCAGCCCTCATTTAACTTGTTCACGTGAAGAATGGGCTTTGGGGTGAATTGCTAAAAGGGTGGCTAACACCTGTTGAACTGTAGTCCGGAAGTAGTTGACTAAGTGGGCAGGGAAAATTGACACACAAAAAAGGACAAAGAAAAGTACAGCACAAGAACAGGCCCTTTGGCCCTCCCAAGCCTGCGCCAACCATGCTGCCCGTCTAAACTAAAATCTTCTACACTTCCAGGGTCCGTATCCCTCTATTCCCATCCTATTCATGTATTTGTCAAGGTGCCCCTTAAATGTCACTATCGTCTCTGCTTCCACCACCTCCTCCGGCAGCGAGTTCCAGGCACCCACTATCCTCTGTGTAAAAAACCTGCCTCGTACATCTCCTCTAAACCTTGCCCCTCGCACCTTAAACCTATGCCCCCTAGTAATTGACCCCTCTACCCTGGGGAAAAGTCTCTGACTATCCACTCTGTCTATACCCCTCATAATTTTGTAGATCTCTATCAGGTCGCCCCTCAACCTCCGTCGTTCCAGTGAGAACAAACCAAATTTATTCAACCTCTCATCATAGCTAATGCCCTCCATACCAGGCAACTTCCTAGTCTGCACCCTCTCTAAAGCCTCCACATCTTGTGGCGACCAGAATTGAACACGATAGTCCAAGTGTGGCCTAACTAAAGTTCTATACAGCTGCAAATGACTTGCCAATTTTTATACTCAATGCCCCGACCAATGAAGGCAAGCATGCCGTATGCCCTCTTGACTACTAAAGTGTTGATTACTAGGAAACGAAAGTGTTTCAGGAAGGTGACTGTGGTTTGAACATGCTTTATATTTGTCATTCTTTGTTTCACTCATTAAATTCTATCATTTGCAGTAGCCTAGCAAAGTGGCCTGATCATGACCAGGAATTTGGGGGGAGGGTTGCTGATGCACAGCTCACATGGACTTACCTTTAGCCTCTAATTAGCTGGATATTTTGTGCATCAGTTATTGGGACTAAGCGAATGTGATGAATGGTTACTGCCTTATCATCATGTAAGGTGATGTCACCTTTAAGACCGGGCTTGGAACCCTGGGGACTCCGCCTCTGGCTCCGCCCATCTGGGAGCCATACATAAAGGCCTGCCTCATGGTCTGTATAGCAGTCAGCTCTCGTCCATAGCTGTAGCATAGTTATTAGTCTAATAAAGCCTTCTTTACAGTTTAATCTCTAAGCATCATTATTGAGGGTACCTCAATTTATTAGACTAAACTAGATTCAGGATGGACGCAGGCCTAAAACCAGAGGCTCAATCTGGAAGCACGGACACTGGAGGCAAAGGAAAATTTTAAATACTGGCTGCGGTGCTTCGAGGCCTACCTGGACTCAGCAGAGATTCCAATCCTGGGGCCACGCAAGCTGCGTCTACTCCACGCCCGGGTGAGTCACCGAATCTCTGCCACGCTCGAAAAGGCGACGACTTTTGAGGAAGCGATTGAGTTGCTCCGCAAGCGGTTTATCAAACCCGTCAATACCTGCCGGCAGCGCTCGGGGGAAACGCTCGACGAGTTTGTTGAGAAACTCACCGCGCTGGCCAGGGACTGTGACCATCAGGATGTGACAGGGGAAGTCCATATGAACCTGCACATCAGAGATGCTTTCGTGTCCGGATTCCGCTCGACCTACATCCGGCAGCGGCTGCTCGAAAACGGGACAAAAGACCTCCAGGAGACGCTAACGCTCGCCTCCTCGCTGGAGGTGGCCCGACATAACTTGGGTACGTACCCCGCGGACTCTGCCAGCCCCCCCCCGGACTTCCTCAGACTCAATCGTATTACAGGCCTGTACCACGCGGCGACCCGCTCACCATGGGGGCACACCTTGCTACTTCTGCGGGCAGGGCCAGCACCCATGCCCACGCTGCCCAGCCCGCTCCGCGATCTGCAGCGACTGCGGGAAGAAAGGGCACTTTGCGAGGATCTGCCTGGCCAGACCCAGGGGTCAGAAAAACAAAGAACAGCCGGCCCGAAAATCAGGCTCTCAGGCCCGCAGGCCTCACAATGCTACTGCGCACCGACCCGACACGCCCTCTTCTGACACGTCATCAGCTCGTGCGAATCCTGGGAGCGGCCATCTTGTCGGCGGCCATCTTCTCGACCTGACATGCGCAGCCGGCGGCCATTTTACAAGCCCGACTCGGCTGAGGACTCCGACTACCCGCGACTGGGTGCGATCACCCTCGATCAAACTCGACCAAAACACCTGCAGAACTCCATGATGCAGGTCCAGGTCAACGGGCACGACACTGCATGCCTCTTCGACTCCGGGAGCACGGAGAGCTTTATCCACCCTGAAACGGTAAGGCGCTGCTCCCTACGCACCCATCCCGCATCCCAAACCATAGCCCTCGCATCTGGGTCCCACTTGGTACAAATCACGGGGTACTGTATTGTGGATCTCTCGATCCAGTGCGCCAAATACACCCGTTTCAAATTTTATATCCTCCCTCACCTCTGTGCCCCCCTGCTGCTCGGACTGGATTTCCAGTGCAGCCACCGAAGCCTGACACTGAAGTTCGGCGGATCCTTGCCCCCCCCTCACGGTGTGCTGCCTTGCGACACTGAAAGTCGCACCCCCCTCGCTATTCGCTAACCTCACTCCTGACTGTAAGCCCGTCGCCACCAGGAGCCGGCGCTACAGTGCCCAAGATATGGCTTTTATCAAGTCAAGAGGGCGAACGTTTACTGGGAGAGGGGGTCATCGAGGCTAGCAACAGCCCTTGGAGAGCACAAGTGGTGGTAGTCCGGTCCGGGGAGAAGAAACAGATGGTCGTGGATTATAGCCAGACCATAAACCGATTCACGCAGCTTGATGCGTACCCCCTTCCTCGCATCGCGGAAATGGTAAATCGGATCGCCCAATACCCCGTCTTTTCGATGGTCGACCTCAAATCCGCCTACCACCAGCTCCCCATCCGACCAAAAGACCGCGCCTATACTGCCTTCGAAGCAGCCGGCCGGCTCTTCCACTTCCTCAGGGTCCCCTTTGGTGTCACGAATGGGGTCTCCGTCTTTCAAAGGGCGATGGACCAAATGGTGGACCAGTACGGTTTGCGGGCTACATACCCGTACTTGGACAATGTCACCATCTGCGGCCATGATCAGCAGGACCATGACGCTAACCTCAAAAAGTTCCTCCAGACCGCCCGAGCCCTTAACCTGACCTATAACGAGGGCAAATGCGTTTTCCACACCACCCGGCTGGCCATCCTCGGCTATGTCGTGGAAGATGGGGTCCTAGGTCCCGACCCCGACCGCATGCGCCCCCTTAAGGAACTCCCTCTCCCCCGCAGCCTCAAGGCCCTCAAACGGTGCTTGGGGCTTTTCTCCTATTACGCCCAGTGGGTCCCCAAGTATGCGGACAAAGCCCGCCCACTCCTAAAGACCACCACTTTTCCCCTCTCGGCTGAGGCTCAATTGGCCTTCAACCGCATCAAGGCCGACATCATCAAGGCCGCCATGCACGCGGTGGACGAAACCATCCCTTTCCAGGTAGAGAGCGATGCATCAGACATCGCCCTGGCTGCTATCCTCAATCAAGGAGGCAGACCAGTAGCGTTCTTCTCCCGAACCCTCACCGCCTCCGAGGTTCGACACTCTGCAGTCGAAAAGGAGGCACAAGCCACTGTGGAGGCTGTACGGCGCTGGAGACACTACCTAGCCAGTAGGAGGTTTACCCTCGTCACCGACCAACGGTCGGTCGCCTATATGTTCGATAATACGCAACGGGGCAAAATAAAAAACGATAAAATTTTGAGGTGGAGGATCGAACTCTCCACCTACTCGTACGATATCAAGTATCGTCCAGGGGAGCTCAACGAGCCCCCAGATGCCCTGTCCCGTGGCACATGCGCCAACGCGCAGGAGGACCGCCTGCAAGCCATCCACAATGACCCCTGCCACCCGGGGGTTACCCGGCTCGTCCATTTCATCAAGTCCCGCAACCTACCTTACTCAACCAAGGAGGTCAAGGCCATGGTCAGGGCCTGCCAAGTCTGTGCGGAGTGCAAACCGCACTTCTATTGGCCAGACAAGGTTCGGCTCGTGAAGGCCTCGGGCCCCTTTGAGCGACTGAGCGTGGACCTCAAGGGGCCCCTCCCGTCCACCAACCGTTATGCCTATTTCCTCACCGTGATCGATGAGTTCTCCCGTTTCCCATTCGCCATTCCCTGCACCGACATGACCTCAGCCACGGTGATTAAGGCACTACACAGCATCTTCACCCTGTTCGGTTTCCCCGCTTATATCCACAGCGACCGGGGTACATGGTTTATGAGCGATGAACTGCGTCAGTATCTGCTCAGCAAAGGCATCGCCTTGAGCAGAACGACCAGTTATAACCCGCGGGGAAACAGGCAGGTGGAGAGGGAGAACGCGACAGTGTGGAAGGCTGTCCTTCTGGCCCTGCGGTCGAGAAGTCTCCCAACCACCCACTGGCAGGTGGTCCTACCCGATGCCCTACACTCCATTAGGTCACTCCTCTGCACGGCCATGAATGAGACCCCTCATGACCGATTGTTTCTCTTCCCCAGGAAGTCTACCTCCGGGGTCTCGCTTCCACCTTGGCTGATGGCTCCGGGACCTGTTCTTCTCCGGAGGCACGCGAGGAGCCATAAAACGGACCCCCTAGTTGAAAAGGTCCGACTGCTCCACGCCAACCCCAGTTACGCCTACGTGGAGTACTCCGACGGCAGGCAAGATAAGGTTTCCCTCCGGGATCTGGCACCCGCTGGATCCTCCACCACAGATGCCCCTTCCCGCGCCGCGCCCCTGCAGGACCCGTCGCCCCCTACAACACACCCCCTTCCGGCCCTACCACCCATTGGTGAGCTCCCCCTTTACACACCCCGCCGGCGCCGGCTCCGCTACCCCCGGCCCTGCCTAGTTCCGCTGCCCCGACCCGGACCGAAGCTCCGACCGCTGTGCTCCCGGATGTGCCCTCAACCGGGACGTCCGTGCCCGTTGCACCACCGCCCGAATTGAGGAGGTCGAGGAGGACGATCCGGCCACCAAGACGGATGGACCTATGATGGCACTTCACCCCCGCCGGACTCCTTTTTAAACAGAGGGTGAATGTGATGAACGGTTACTGCCTTATCATCATGTAAGGTGATGTCACCTTTAAGACCGGGTTTGGAACCCTGGGGACTCCGCCTCTGGCTCCGCCCATCTGGGAGCCATACATAAAGGCCTGCCTCATGGTCTGTATAGCAGTCAGCTCTCGTCCATAGCTGTAGCATAGTTATTAGTCTAATAAAGCCTTCTTTACAGTTTAATCTCTAAGCATCATTATTGAGGGTACCTCAGCGAACAACCTAATTATTGCATTATGATGGTATCATGCACAATTTTGTACAATTTTAAACTAAAAATGTTACTGCAAATGTTTGAATACATCTTAGAATAGGTTTTGTGTCATGGTAAATTTGTAATTTTTGTGTTAATCATAATCAATTAGAAAATACTTAAACCAAATTTGAAGTTTAACTGATCTACTAAATATAACAGAGCTTTGAGACTTTTCCATCAATGAAGCAGAAACAGGATATGCAGAGAGTCGGATGTTAATTGACTAACTGTATACTGTTAATGTTAATCACATTTTGAAGGTTTTCTCCCCTTTCCTGTGCTGATTCACAGCACACTTCATTATTGGCTTTGTTTAAAAACAGAATTGGCACTTTTCTTCTGAATTTATTTGGAGTTGGAGAATGATTTATCTTTTGGAAAATGATTTTGGCCTGAGGCTGTATTTTGAGGCAGTTAAGAACTTGTCAGTGTTAGATATTGGATTAGCAGGAATTTCCTCCTAATTGAATGCTTTCAAGTCTGAGGCCATTGTTTTTGTCCCTGCTCCAGATGCCATTTCCTAGCCGCCAATTCTATCCTGGCAACCAGCTGAGTCTGTCTGCAACCTTCGTGTCATGTTCAATGCCAAGATCATCTTCTGACTCACATTCTTGCCATTGTTGAGACCATGTATTTCCATTTCCAACATTGCTCAACTTTGTCCTATTCTCAGCTCATCTGCTAAACCCCTCATTCATACCTTGTGTACCTCTTGATTTAACTCTTCCGATGTATTCCTGACTAGTCTTGTGCATTCTACCCTCCATAAACTTGAGGTCAGCCAAAACTGGGCGGCACGGTAGCACGGTGGTTAGCACTGCTGCTTCACAGAGCCAAGGACCCATGTTCGATTCACGGCTTGGGTCACTGTCACTGTCCCCGTGTCTGCGTGGGTTTCTTCTGCATGCACCGATTTCCTCCCACAAGTCCCGAAAGGCTAGCTGTTAGGTAATTTGGACATTCTGAATTCTCCCTCCGTGTACCCGAACAGGCGGCGGAGTGTGGCGACTAGGGGCTTTTCACAGTAACTTAACTGCAGTGTTAACGTGAGCCTACTTGTGATGATAATAAAGATTATCTTAACACTTGATGCCTGTTGCCATCTTGATTTTAACGTTTTCATCCTCGTGTTGAAATTTCTCCATGTCCTCGCTCCAGCCTATCTCTGTGATCTCATCCAGCTCCATTACTCTCCGAGATACCTGCGCTTCTCTGAAACAGGCCTCATGTTCTTCCCCGATTTTAGTTGCTCCAACATTGGTGAACGCTCCTTCACTTGCCTGTGCTTCAAGCTCAGGAATGACCTCCCTGCCTCTCAACCTCACTTTCTTCAAATATTCACTCCTTTAAAACCTACCCTTTTGGTAGTCGGGCTTGGTGTCATACTTTCTTTTTTAATATTCCTGTGAAGGGGCCTAGAGTGGTTTATCATGTTAACGGTGCTATAGAAATACAAGTTCTGTTGTTGAACAGTGTCGGTGTTGTAGTTTTCTTGTGTCTTCAAAGAAATCGATTGATACAAATCAAATCCTTACAAAACACAGTGTAATAAACGTACGTCTGAGTAGTGAATTTCGGCACATTCTTATTTTAAGTAAGTTAAAGGAAAAAACATCTGTTGCCCTTACTCTGATATTGCAAAGGTGGACTTTCCAGTGGGCAAGTCACTTGTCCTTTCTATTTCTCCACCAACAAATGACGAGAACTCTGTGGCACATAACAGGATTCAAAAGATTTAACTGAATGGGAACAAAGTCTCATAGTGAGTGCGTTTAGCCGTGTGTTTCCCAGCACTCGCACCGAGGACCCGGGTTCGATCCCGGCCCCGGGTCACTGTCCGTGTGGAGTCTGCACATTCTCCCCATGTCTGCGTGGGTCTCACCCCCACAACCCAAAGATGTGCAGGTTAGGTGGATTGGCCACGCTAAAGTGCCCCTTAATTGGAAGAAAAATGAATTGGGTACTTAAAATTTATAAAGAAAAAACGTTTTTAAAAAGTGACTTCAGTAAGGACATGCTTATGAAAAAATTAGCACCCGTATTAGATTTCCTGTGATGCACTTTTTATTAAGGGTCTAAAATTTTGAGTTCATTTGACAATTTCAAAAATGCATAGTTGAGACTTAAAGTTTAGAAATTTGTTAGTTGGTCTCTAGTCGAGATGATTTGCCATCTTGTGGTGATTTTAAGATACTGCGGCAGGAAGAAGACTTTTGCCGCTGAAGCGTTTTGCATGCTCTGTCAAACTTAACATACATTTTAAAAAAAAATTTAGAGTACCCAATTCATTTTTTTTCCAATTTGGGGCAATTTTAGCATGGCCAATCCACCTACCCTGCACATCTTTGGGTTGTGGGGGGCGAAACCCACGCAAACACGGGGAGAATGTGCAAACTCCACACGGACAGTGACCCAGAGCCGGGATCGAACCTGGGATCTCGGCGCCGTGAGGCAGCAGTGCTGACCACTGTGCCACCGTGCTGCCCCAAACCTACCATACTTTATTCATTGATAGAATTGTACATGAATTCATCTCGTTTTAGTAGAATACAAAATATCTGAATGTATGCTAGTTTTGGAAACAGTCCTTGTCCTAAGGCACTGGGTGCTTCCATTGTCTCTCTCCTTTTTAAAAATAACAGAAGTTGATCCCGCTATCCTTACAAATGATCACTCAATTACCAACCTTCTCCTCCCTAAAACTGTTGAACAAGTTGCTACCTCGTAGACTCATGCCCCTCTTTCCTGCAACTCCTTGTTTAAATATCCCCAATCAGGATTTTGCTCCTGTCACAGCACTGAAATGTCAGCAATCTGTTGAACCTCCTCAACTCTCTTGACCTTCCCTCAGCTTCTGAAACAGTTGAACTCTCAATCCCCCACCAGTGCCTCTTCTCCATTGTTTGGCTGAGAATAACTGTGCTGGGTTCCACTCTCACCTATCCAGTCATTTAGAAAAACGTATTCAAGACATTTTCATGTAAACAAACAAAATCAGAAGGACCCCCCCCCCCCCCCCCCCACCCCACCCCACGCTGATCCCTCAAACCTCCTTAAAGTTATCAATAAATGGCTTCCACCTCTGAATGAACCCATCCGTCAACACCCCTCCCCTCAAGACGAACTTGACCTTCTCCAGCCTCCGGAATTCCACCACGTCGCTCACCCACACCCCCGCTTTTGGGGGCTCTTGAGTCCCGCCACCCGGGCTATCAGGGAGGCGAAGATGAAAACATCGGCCTCTCTCACCCCCTGGACTCCCCGGGTCTTCTGACACCCCAAATATCACCACCTCGGGACTCGGGACCACCCCCAGCACCTCGGACATTACGTCCGCGAACCCCTGCCAGAACCCCTTCAGTCTTGGACATGCCCAGAACATGTGGACGTGATTCACGGGCCTCCCCACACACAACCCACACCTATCCTCTTAAAAAACCTACTCATCCTTGCTACCGTCATATGCGCCCTATGTATTACTTTAACTGAATGAGGCTTAGCTTCAAACACGACGAGGACGTATCCATCTTCTACAGGGCCTATGCTCCACCAGCAGAGTCAGGTTCACCTTGTGCAGCTGCGCCCAACCCCCAGTCACCTGGATGGCCAAGTATCTAAAGCTCGCCCCCACCACCCCGAACGGCAACTCCCCTAACCTTCCCTTCTGCCCTCTCTTCTCAGTCGGGACCATCTCGTTCTTTCCCATTGTACCCGGAGAACTGGCCAAAATCCCCATAATGCCCCCAGTACAGCCCAATGGGTCAGTCCGCAAACAATGAGACCCTGTGATTGAGGCTGCCCGCTCAATCCCTCAGTGCCCTAAGCGCCGTTGCCAGCGGCTCTATCGCCAAGGTGAAAAGCAACGGGGAGAGCGGGCACCCCTGCCTCGTCCCTCGATGCAGCTCAAAATACCCCAAGCTCACTTGGTTTGTCCGCACACTTGCCACCGGACCCAGTCCCAAAACAAAACCCTGCCTGAACCCGAACCGCCCCAACACCTCCAGCAGATACTCCCACTGCACCTAATCAAATGCCTTCTCTGTGTCCATCACCTCCACCTCCTGCCCCGCCAAAGACCTCATCATTACATTAAGCAGCCTCCTCACATTTGCCGTCAACAGCCTCCCCTTCACAAATCCCATTTGGTCTTCGTTTATCACCCCAGGGACGCAGTACTCGATTCGCGAGGCCAACACCTACACCAACAGTTTGGTGTTTACATTCAGTAATTATATCGGGTGATACAACCCACACTGCTCCGGATCCTTGTCCTTGTTTAATATCAGGTAGATGGAAGCCTGTGACAATGTAGGGGGTAGATTCCCCCTCTCCCTTGCTTCATTATACACCCTCACCAGCAGTGGCCCCAGGTCCCCCCCCCCCAACCTTTTATAAAACTCCCGGCCTCCCGGCTGGGGGGGCTCAAACTCGTACAGTCGAATAGCCTTCTGTAGAACGTGTCAAACACGGCATTCACCCTCTCCGGGTCCAACACCCCACCGCTAACACCTTCGCCGACTTAGGACTCGATTGGTCCAGCTTGGCTCTATAACCACCGCCCCCCCCCCCCCATTATCCACTGGCGTGAGCCCAAGTCCGGAATCTTCCCCAACGCCTGCCTCTTAAAATCTACATCATCCCAATTTGGGACATAAATGTTTACCAAAGCCGCCAGCATCCCCTCCAGCTTTCCAATAACCATTACGATCCTCCCCCCTCGAATCTGCCACAATGTTCCCCGTCTCCCTCCCCTGCCGATCAACCATATCCCTTTTTGCGCCAGCCCCCGGCCTGTGTCACTCGATCCTCTAGGACCACCCTAGGACGTCCATCATCATTGATCCTTTTCCAACTGCGCCACATCAACCCCATCCTTATCAACAACCCCCACTCCACCTTCGAACAAAACACCAATCCCCCCCTCCCCCGGTGCCTGCCTCCTGACAACCCCCACTTCACTCCTGTTAACTAGCCTCCTACTTCCCTACCACCCCAACTGCCTTTCCCCCTCCCCCAACCATACTCCCCTAAAGAGTAACAAAAGGTGAGCTCACCCTCGATGTTTCCCCATGAAAAACCTGCCCTCCAGAAAACCCGCCATCAAAAACTTTTTAAAAAACTTTTCAAAAACACTCAAACTCCAAACTTCAATATCCTCACTCTCCTCCCAGTCCATTGTCCCTCATAAACTCCATCGCCTCTTCTGACATGCAGAAATAGTACTCTTGCTACTGGAAAGTCACCAACAGGCAGGCTGGATATAGTACCCAAAACCACTCCTCCCTTTTAAAGAGGGCAGCCTTGACTCGGTTGAACCTGGCCCTCCTCTTCGCCAGTTCTGCACTCAGGTTCTGGTACTCCCGCAGCTCGTTCCCTTCCCAGGTGCATTTCCTGGTCTGCTTCACCCACCGGAGAATCTTCTCTTTACCCAGAAAGCGGTGCAATTGCACCACCACTGCCCTCGGCGACTCACCTGCCTGCGGCCTCCTCATCAGCGCCCTGGGCGCTCGGTTAACCTCTAGGGGCCGGTCAGAGGCTCCCTCCCCCATCAGCTTCTCCAGCATATTGACAACGTACACGGCAGCCTCAACGCCATCAATGCCTTCGGGCAGCCCCACGATCTTAAGGTTTTGTCTTCTGGAGCGATTCTACAGATCCTCCACCTTCTGATTCTGCCTCTTTTGGGTCTCCTGCATTGCCCCCACCTCAGCCACCAACAAGGCCAACAGTTCCTCATGCTCCCCCACCGCCTCCTCCAATTTCTGGATCGCCAGGCCCTGGGGCTCCAGCCTCTGCTCCACTCTCTCAATACCCGACTTAATCGGTTCCACCACCTTGGCTAGGTCTTCCAGGGCCTCCTTCCTGTGCTGACAGAACTTTCCATTTAGGAACTCTATTAACTGCTCCGTTGATCACAGGGCGGGCAGAGCAGCCCCCTTGCCCTCTGCCATCTTATCCTGTGGTGCACCACAAAAGATTCTCCTGTTCCAGCAGCTCTTTTCTTCTTGCCCCACTCCTAATTCATGGCTCCATCCACCAGCCGCACCAGAGGAGGAAGACCTTCCCCCGGCACTCCTGCACCTCTTGCACTCAAATGCTTTACCCTTTGGGCAGGGAATAGACCGAAAAAATCTGCCTTGAGCGAGAGCCACCAAATGTGCAACCGTTCACTCCATGGTCGCCACCGCGTGTACCTCATCTATTCAACCAGAGTATTTCCAGCGATAGCCACTTTTCCAGTTCCAGTTCACTGCTGGAGTATCCAGCCAAGGATTTATCCTTTTGATCCCTCTTAGTCCTCATCTACATCTTTTCCCCGTAGCAACATCATCCAAAGACATGAAGCCAGTTTCCTCCAGTGTATTATAACCCTGTACAGCACCTTTCCATCGCTATTCTCAATTCTTCAATCCTCCCAATGCGTCTGCTGTCAGATTGCTTGTCTGACTTCCAGTTGTAGAGGAGCTACAAGTTCCTTCTGCTAAACATGGGGAAATTGAGCCATTGCTCCTACCCTGTGCGAGAAATATTCACACCAGCTACTTTTCTTCCTAGTGGCTCTCCGGCTCAGTCAGATTGCCTGCATATACCGCATCCCAATCAACGCCAAGCTGAGATTAGATCGCACAGCCTTTGCGTCATATTGGAGGCCTACTTTCACCTTCACGTGATTACCTTCCTCCACCAGTGCTTTAACTCACCTGCAGTTAAAACTTCATCCATTCTTTTGCCAACTTCAAGATTGACTATTCTGATGATCTTCAGGCTAGTCTTCCATCCCGATTAACACCCATGCATCCAAAGTCTTGCTGACCACATAGGCCCCCACGTCCGACCCCTCCAGCCCCTCCGGGAGGCCCAGGATCCGCAGATTCTTCCGCCTCGACCGATTCTCCATCTCATCGAACCGTTCCTGCCATTTGTTGTGGAGCGCCTCGTGCGCCTCCACCTTTACTGTAGGCCCAAGATCTCGTCCTCGTTATCTGAGATCTTTTGTCGGACCTCGTGGACCCCTTTGGGCCGTCTGGGTCTCCAGCAGCTTATCAATAGAAGCCTTCATCGGCTCCAGCAGGTCCGCTTTGAGCTCCCTGAAGCAGCGCTGGATAACCTCCTGCTGCTCCTGCGCCCACTGCATCCACGATGCCTGGTCCCCGCCCGCCGCTATCTTGCTCTTCTTCCCTTGCACTTTCTATGGCTTCACCACCACTCTTTTAGTCGCCCCGCTCCTGGTCCAAGCCATACACCGTCGGGGGAATGTTGCAGTCTTCTTCCATCACTGGCAAATGTCGAAAAAATGCCGTTGGGGGCGCTGAAAAGAGCCCAAAAGTCCGTTTCAAGGGGGAGCTGCTGAACGTGCAACTTAGCTCTGCATAGCCGCAACCGGAAGTCATCCAAAGTCTTGCTGCCTGTATTTCAATGCAAACCAGCCATCATACCGGTCCTTGCTAGCCTGCATTTTCTTCTATTTCTCCCAAGCTTCCTGCAGTCGTTCTCTGACAGTCTTGACCCTGGCACCGGAGAGACCATATCCAGTCCTGGAGTCACATCTATGGCCACAGAAACGCCTGTCTGTTCCCCAAACACAATTGCTCTTCCTTTCTTCATCCTCCTCTCCTGCATTGCCGAGCCATTCGTCGTGCCACAGACATGGCCCTGACTGCACTCTCTGAGGAACTAGTGCCCTCACCAGCTTCCAATTTGGAAACCCAATTTGTGAGCGGGAACCCAGGGGACTTCTCTGCACCACCTGCCTAATGTGGTAGTATGCATTAGGGGTCATGTGGGACTGTGAAGCCGTGATGCTATTGGCTGACAGATCCCGGGTCCTGGTTGGCTGTTGACCCCTAGCTCCGCCCTGAAGGCGGAGTATAAGAACCCGGGCTTCTCCCCGCCGCTCCAGTCTGTTGCTGAACTGCGGGGAACAAGTCACGCTTAATAAAGCCTCATCAACTTCACCTCTATTCGTCTCTCTCGTAAGTCATTGTGCGCTACAATTTATTAGGCGTGCTTAAAGGACTATGGAGCTCAGGATCGCCCCGGAATGCCTGCGGATCAGCCCCCACGCAGTGAACTCGGCAGCAGTTTTTAAACACTGGCAAGCCTGTTTCGAAGGCTACCTCCGAACGGCCCCCGGCCGGATCACAGAAGACCAGAAACTGCAGGTCCTGCACTCAAGGGTAAGCCCGGAAATTTACCCTCTCATAGAAGACGCAGAGGATTTCCCGACGGCGCTCGCAGCACTGAAGAGCATCTACGTTCGCCGCGTGAACCAGGTCTACGCACGCTACCAACTCGCAACGAGACGGCAAAGCCCCGGAGAATCGTTAGAGGAGTTCTACGCCACGCTGCTAATTTTGGGACGGGGCTGCAGCTGCCCGCCGATAAACGCGACTGAACACACGGACATGTTAATTCGCGATGCGTTTGTGGCAGGTATGAACTCTCCCCAAATCCGCCAAAGACATTTAGAAAAAGAGTCGCTAGGACTCTCAGAGGCACGGGCCATTGCAGCTTCCCTAGATGTGGCCTCGCAAAACGCCCGCGCCTACGGCCCCGACCGCGCGGCAGCCCCTTGGGCTCCGTGGACCCCCGCCGCGACAAACCCCCCCCCCTCACAGGCTTGCGCGGTTAAGACGCCAGATCATCCCGGGGGGGCCCGCTGCTATTTCTGCGGGCAGGCGAAACACCCCCGGCAGCGCTGCCCGGCCCGTGCAGCTATTTGCAAGAGCTGCGGCAAAAAGGGCCATTTCGCGGCTGTGTGCCGGTCCCGGGGGGTCGCCGCAGTCCCCGGAGAAGAAAGAGCCCAGCGCATCCCAAACGCTCCCCAACCCCCCCCAGCGCCCCATGTGCGACCAGCGGGCGCCGCCATTTTGGGTCCCGGCCACCACGACGGGAGGATGGGCGCCGCCATCTTGTGACCCCCCAGCCACGTGCGATGCATGGGGGTGGCCATTTTGTCCACCCCCGACCCCGTGCGATCCATGGGACGGCCATTTTGTCCACCCCCGGCCGCGTGCGATTCATGGACGCCGCCATCTTGGATGACAACAAAGGACCCCAGCATCGACTGCTCCACGGGGTCCGAAGAAGATGCTGAGACACTACGACCACGACTGGCCTCGGTGACGCTGGATCAATCACGGCCCCGGACGCTCCAGACGACGACAACAACGGTGCTGATCAACGGACACGAGACACCATGCCTGATCGACTCCGGGAGCACCGAAAGCTTCATCCACCCCGACACGGTAAGACGCTGTTTTTTGACCATCCGTCCAAGTACGCAAAAGATTTCCCTAGCTGCAGGATCCCACTCCGTAGAGATCAAAGAGTTCTGCATCGTGAACCTAATGGTGCAAGGGAGGGAGTTTAAAAACTACAGGCTCTACGTCCTTCCCCAACTCTGCGCGCCCACATTACTGGGATTAGATTTCCAGTGCAACCTGCAGAGCCTAACGTTTCAATTCGGCGGCCCAATACCCCCACTCACTATCTGCGGCCTCACAACACTCAAAGCTGAACCGCCATCCTTGTTTGCAAACCTCACCCCGGATTGCAAACCTGTCGCCACTAGGAGCAGACGGTACAGCGCCCAGGACCGGATATTTATTCGGTCTGAAGTCCAGCGGTTGCTGAAGGAAGGCATAATCCAGGCCAGCAATAGTCCCTGGAGAGCACAGGTGGTAGTAGTAAAGACCGGGGAGAAGCAAAGGATGGTCATAGACTATAGCCAGACCATCAACAGGTACACACAGCTAGATGCGTACCCTCTCCCCCGCATATCCGACATGGTAAATCGGATTGCCCAGTATAAGGTTTTCTCCACCGTGGACCTCAAGTCCGCCTACCACCAGCTCCCCATCCGCCAGGTGACCGCAAGTACACAGCCTTCGAGGCAGACGGGTGTCGATACCACTTCCTAAGGGTCCCATTTGGTGTCACGAACGGGGTCTCGGTCTTCCAACGGGAGATGGACCGAATGGTTGACCAACACGGGTTGCAGGCCACGTTCCCGTATCTCGACAACGTAACCATCTGCGGCCACGATCAGCAGGACCACGACGCCAACCTCCAAAAACTCCTCCAGACCGCTAACGCCTTGAACCTCACATACAACGAGGAAAAGTGCGTTTTTAGCACGAACCGGCTGGCCATCCTGGGCTATGTAGTGCGCAATGGGATAATAGGCCCCCACCCCGAACGCATGCGCCCCCTCATGGAATTTTCCCTCCCCCACTGCTCCAAAGCCCTGAAACGTTGCCTGGGGTTCTTTTCATATTACGCCCAGTGGGTCCCCCAGTATGCAGACAAGGCCCGCCCGCTAATACAGACCACTACCTTCCCCCTGTCGACAGAGGCTCGCCAGGCCTTCAGCCGCATCGAAGCAGATATCGCAAAGGCCACGATGCGCGCCATCGACGAGTCCCTCCCCTTCCAGGTCGAGAGCGACGCCTCCGACGTAGCTCTACCGGCCACCCTCAACCAAGCGGGCAGACCCGTGGCCTTCTTCTCCCGAACCCTCCACGCCTCAGAAATCCGCCACTCCTCAGTGGAAAAGGAAGCTCAAGCCATAGTGGAAGCTGTGCGACATTGGAGGCATTACCTGGCCGGCAGGAGATTCACTCTCCTCACTGACCAACGGTCGGTAGCCTTCATGTTCGATAATGCACAGCGGGGCAAAATTAAAAATGCCAAGATCTTAAGGTGGAGGATCGAGCTCTCCGCCTTCAACTACGAGATCTTGTACCGTCCCGGAAAGCTGAACGAGCCGTCCGATGCCCTATCCCGCGGCACATGTGCCAACGCACAAATAGACCGTCTCCATGCCCTCCACGAGGACCTCTGCCACCCGGGGGTCACTCGGTTCTACCATTTTATAAAGTCCCGCAACCTCCCCTACTCTGTGGAGGAGGTCCGTACAGTCACCAGGAACTGCCACATCTGCGCGGAGTGCAAACCGCACTTTTTCAGGCCGGATAGAGCGCACCTGATCAAGGCTTCCCGCCCCTTTGAACGCCTCAGTCTGGATTTCAAAGGGCCCCTCCCCTCCACCGACCGCAACACATACTTCCTGAACGTGGTGGACGAGTACTCCCGTTTCCCCTTCGCCATCCCCTGCCCCGACATGACAGCGGCCACAGTCATTAAAGCCCTGAACACCATATTCACACTGTTCGGTTGCCCCGCATATATCCATAGCGACAGGGGGTCCTCCTTCATGAGTGACGAGCTGCGCCAGTTCCTGCTCAGCAAGGGTATAGCCTCGAGCAGGACGATCAGCTACAACCCCCAGGGGAATGGGCAAGTAGAGAGGGAGAACGGCACGGTCTGGAAGACCGTCCTACTGGCCCTACGGTCCAGGGATCTCCCAGTTTCCCGGTGGCAGGAGGTCCTCCCGGACGCTCTCCATTCCATCCGGTCGCTGCTGTGTACCACCACTAATCAAACACCTCATGAGCGCCTCCTTGTCTTCCCCAGGAAGTCCTCCTCCGGAACGTCGCTGCCGACCTGGCTGGCGGCCCCAGGACCCATCTTGCTCCGGAAACATGTGCGGGCGCACAAGTCGGACCCGTTGGTCGAGAGGGTTCACCTCCTCCACGCAAACCCGCAGTACGCCTACGTGGCGTACCCCGACGGCCGACAGGACACGGTCTCCCTGCGAGAACTGGCGCCCGCCGGCAACACACACACCCCCTCCCCGACACCGATCACCCCCTCCCTGCCACCGGCGCACCCCGCGACCGCCCCCTTCCCGGGAGGATCGGTCCTCCTCCCGTGTCCGACCAGGAGTGAAACAGAAACAGACACCGAAACGCTCCTGGAGTCAACTACGCTGGAACAAGCACCTGCACCACCACCGGGGCTGAGGCGATCGACGAGGAAGACCAGACCGCCCGCTCGACTCGTGGCATCGGTGTGACACCAAGAATGTTGTTGGACTGTAACGAAAATGTTCCTTTTCTCTTATGAATATTGTAAAGAGTTCACAAACCTTGTACATAGCCCAGTGTAGGGCTAAGATTGTAATGACATGCCCAAAATTTTTCCTCCCAGGACCAGCCTTGTAAACCCCTACCACCATGCGAACCACCACCCCGTCGGGTTCATTTTTAACAAGGGGTGAATGTGGTAGTATGCATTAGGGGTCATGTGGGACTGTGAAGCCGTGATGCTATTGGCTGACAGATCCCGGGTCCTGGTTGGCTGTTGACCCCTAGCTCCGCCCTGAAGGCGGAGTATAAGAACCCGGGCTTCTCCCCGCCGCTCCAGTCTGTTGCTGAACTGCGGGGAACAAGTCACGCTTAATAAAGCCTCATCGACTTCATCTCTATTCGTCTCTCTCGTAAGTCATTGTGCGCTACACTGCCTAGTTCTCTTGGACTGCCTGGCAGTCACCATTCCCTCGCTGCCTCCAGGCTCCGAAGCTGCCGATGTTTGACCACCTCTCTGAGTGTGCTATCCAGTAGCTCTTAGCCTCACGGGTATGTCACAGTGACTCCAGCTGCCGTTCGAGCTCTGAAACCCGGAGCTCAAGTTTCTGCAGCTGGCAGCACTTCCTGTACATATGACCGTATAGGATACCAGTAGCCACATATTACAGGCCACACATGCCACTCGACGAAGCTGCCCTGCATGTCTGCTTTACTTCCCTTATAGAACATATGTTAATTTTATCTGTGGATATTTGGTTAGGGTGTAGTGAGAGAGTTCTAGTTCTTTGTCCATGGTCATGCATGCCTTGTCATACAGAAGAAGAAAACATGACATTAAGGTTCAAGTGAAATGCCATTTTATGTCTGTTCCTCCTTAATTATACACAATCCTTGATAGTTCACATTACTAAACATATGTTTATTTATCATAATGTCCATATTTATAAATTTCTATGTTGTTGATTCTCTTGAGGTTCATTAATGTCTCGTGTTTGATGTTCTTTTAGACGTCACAGACCCAATGGTTATCCCCAGAGGAAAGGGAACAGCTTCTACCAGAATTAAAAGCAGCTGGGTGGGAGGAGGTTGACGACCGAGACGCACTTTTTAAAGAATTTTCATTCAAGAATTTTAACCAGGTGCAGTATTTTGTAATCTTATAAATAGTTACTGTGACTTGGCAATAATCTGCTCAAAGACGTGTACATTTTTTCCTCTGTGTCAAGCCCATGTCAGAAATGAGGACTGGGATCTTCTGGCCCCTTTGAGGCGGGATGTGCCGTGGGACCGGATCATCCTGGCAGCCGGAAAATCCTGCCCCAGGGGTTTCTGTAAGTCCGCCTGGACAACTTCATCAGTGAATTGTTCAATAATGACTGGAATTAAATGAATAAAGGCTTGTATTGAGAGTGTGTGGGTCTGAAAGTCCTCCTGATAATTTCAGTGAAAAAAGCAAGTCTGAAGGCAGGTGTTTTTACTTGTGATTTTTACGCGGCAAAATTGCTGGGAGGAATTTCACCCCACAAGTTCTTTGTAGCTGAGGGGCTTGTTGCCAAAGAGCCCGGCTTATCGACCTCTAGCATCTGGATGTAAAATTAGTGCAGACCAATAGGATGAAAATCTCCTCTCATTGGCTCATGGGCCACCAGGAAACCCAATTGAACTTGTCATGCCCTTTGATCCTTCACCTATTTCAGAGTTAGCTAACCTCAACTGGTGCTGCAGCCAGCATCGGGGTTCCTGTGATGGGAGGGGACAAATGCATCTAGGTGGTTATACTGTTCCTGCCAGAACAGGGTATGCAAATATCTGGCAAAAACGAAGATTGAACTCAGCTCTAATTACACAAAGTGAGTGAAATAAGCTAATTGTTTAGGTTATTGTATGAAGAATGGACAGGACATCATCAAAAATTGGATTTTTATAAAACCTCTCCTTTCTCTGCTAGTTGTGCGTTTACTGAAACCAAAGAGAAAATACTGGAAAATATCAGCAGGTCTGGCAGCATCTGTAGGGAGAGAAAAGCGCTTACGTTTCGAGTCCAGGTGACCCTTTGTCAAAGACCAGCTTTCCAGCATCCGCAGTAATTTGCTTTTATCCCATTTCATTACTGAATTGGGTTCAGGGAGGTCTTAATTCAGTTTTCATGTGATATACATGGTGATGTCTCTAAACTTGGCACTAATTGCTCCTGGACGCTGTACAGTCCAAAGTAGCACCGATAGTTGGACTGAATGAAGCTGGACTGTTCCATGGCAGCCTATGCCATCTCCAAATTTGTCAAAAGACTTATGTGGGATGTTGGTCCGAAAGAACTGGAGCTGGGTGGTACTGTGGCACAGTGGTTAGCACTGCTGCCTCACGGCGCTGAGGACCCGGGTTCGATCCCGGCCCCGGCTCACTGTCCATGTGGAGTTTTCACATTCTCCCCGTGTCTGCGTGGGTCTCAGCCCCACAACCCAAAGATGTGCAGGTTAGGTGGATTGGCCACGCTAAATTGCCCCTTAATTGGAAAAAAAACCAACTGGAGCTGTAGCACAGAAATGTTGTTTTGCACTTAAGACAAACCTCGTGTTTTGTACCAGGAATGAAGGTGCTACTTTAGCCTTCCCTCAGTATTCTGTAACTAATAAATAGTCTAATGGCAAAACATTACAATCTCCAATTGAGAAGTAAAAGAGTGCATTGGAGAAGGTTGGGGCCACGCCTCAAGTTCCATGTCTCATCATAACCAAACCAAAAAAGTATGCCAAGCTTTTGGCAATCACATTAATAGACATTCATATTTTAGGAACTCTGAATGAGCTATTAATACAAAGGGAAAAGGCTGATTAAATATATATACTCTTGTATTTTGAGTGTTTTTCTAAGTAAGTCATTTTTTTTTACTCTACAGCAAGTTTAAATAAAATGGAACACAACAAGAAGTCTTTATCACAGGCATGATGAGATTAACGGAAGTTATTTTAAAGTTTCTGCCTCAAGTTACTTTGCAGAAACACTTGTAAGCAGAGCTGAAGTCTGTTAATGTCATGTATCTGAAGACTGATACTGGTGTATTCTGTAAACTCAGAGCTTTGGGCAGCTGTTAGGGTCACACAGCGCAAAAGAAAAATTGATGTGAAGTTGCATCCAGCAAAATAGCCAGGGTCCAAGTTGCATGAATCCAGATACAGAAAAAAATGGAAGTCAGCCGCACGCCAACATGTAAAGTGGTTGGAGGTAGCGCACTGTGTTCACTGAACAACAGCAATCACTGATTAAGTAGTACGACATGCCAAATTTCTTTCTCACCTCATAGATTTCTGTTTGGGCCTGGTCGTCACTGGCTGGAGCACAAGTAAGTTGACGACAGCTGTTTTGAAGCAGGTTCTCCTCACAACCATCTCACCGATTTCCCTTGAAAGTGCAGGCAAGTGGATTGCTCCTTCAAGCTCAAATTCCCTATTTAAAGCCTCAATTCACCAGAACGAACTCTTTCAAAGCCGACTCCCTCTATCTCGCCTCCTTCCGCCTCTGGCTGGTTACCATGGCAATAAATGGTGGGTTCTAGAACACTGGGTAAGAGAGTGGTGGTGGCCTGAGGCAACTGACTCGGGCAGCTTAAATGGAATTTGAGTCTGCCTTCAAGGTCCTTGCATTTAGCTGGAGCAAAAGGTGGTAAATTGATCATCATTGAGAGCTTTTCCTGACTTGGATATATCACCCTTGTGGTATGCTGGCTGTGTCAGCAAGTCCTTCTGCCAGATGTCCAATGACAATTTAATTTGGCACAGAAACCACTGCAGGTAGTTTGCATGCAAGAGAAAGGCCTGGAAGACAAAGGCTGTAGTGCGATGAATATAAGAAATTTTCATATTTTATATATTTTTTTGCAGTAATGTTACTAATGTTAAGATGCACACAGACAGTATGACTACGAGAGCTGCGATGAAGGTGTAATAAAAGTGAGGTAATCATTGATTTGCAGGTTAAGTGTTCTCCTAATAGATCTTGAGAACTATTTACATATTTACAGATAGCTAGCTAATGGGATATTGTTTACATTTGAAGGACCTTCTGGGGTGTAGGTAATTTATGAGGGATATTGGGCGCGATTCTCCACTCCCACGCCAGTTGGGAGAATCGCCTGGGCCGCCGAAATTTCCGGGGACGCCGGTCCGACGCCCTCCCGCGATTCTCCCAAGCGGCGGGAATGGCCCGGTCGAGTTTCGCAGGCCGGAGAATCGCCGGAGACACCGAAAATGGCGATTCGCCGGCACCCCCGCAATTCTGAGGCCCGGATGGGCCGAGCGGCCAGGCCAAAAAGTCGGGTTCCTCCCGGCGCCGTCCACACCTGGTCGCTACAGTCGTGGGCGGTGCGTGAATGCTGGGGGGGGCGGCCTGTGGGGGGGCGAGGCGGGATCCTGCACCGGGGGGTACCTTAAATGTGGGGTGGCCCGCGATCGGTGCCCACCGATCGTCGGGCCGTCCTCTCTGAAGGAGGACCTCCTTCCTTCCGCCGCCCCGCACGATCCGTCCCCCATCTTCTTGCGGGGCGGATTTGGACAGGACGGCAACCACGCATGCAGTTGATAAGAGGAGCCAGGTCTGTCTAAAAAGGCAGTTGGCCTTAGAATTCTCATCTAAACAGGCGTTTCAGTTTGGTCCTGAAACATTCTCTATCTTAAATATTATGATGTGGAGATGCAGGTAGAGATTCACCTGAGGAAGGAGCAGCGCTCCGAAAGCTAGTGACATTGAAACAAACCTGTTGGACTTTAACCTGGTGTTGTAAGACTTCTTAAATATTATGAACAGAGAAAGCAAATAGAAATTGGTTGTTAGCTTTATTCGTGAGTGGTATTTGAAATATATGGGCGTCCTTAATTGGAATATAGTGGCAGGTTTAGGAAGTAAGTTAAGGTTTTCTATTTTACTTAAGGACTGTTGTAACTTAACTTTAAAGCTATTTCTTTGTTCGTGTGGTTAATTTGTTGTTTAAATTCAAGTTTGTTTAGGGATCCATAGGTCTGTATTATAGCTCCTGTGGTTCCGTAACATTTCATCACAATTTTACAAATTACAAATAGGGTTCTCATCCGGGATCCTAACAGTAGGCATAGCTACTGAAAAGCTGAGTACTATTTCAACACTGTACAGAACAGACATGCACACAGTCACACACTCTGCTTGGTGTGGGGGCATGCACACACCCTGCCTCTCCCCCTCCTCCCCAAAAACCTATCCATGCTAGGCAGGGATGGGAGGAAAACGCAGGTTGAATGCCAACCTTCTTCCTTTCATATGAAGTCTGCCAAGGGCCCTGCAAACCATGTTCACGTGTTTTGGTCCTGCCCGAGGCTGGAGGTGTATTGGAGGAACGTTTTTAAGGTCATCTTGGGGGTACTACATGTGAGTTTGGAGCCAGGGCCCCTAGAAGCCACTTTTGGGGTGTCAGAACGGCTCGGGCTGCAGGCGGGTGCCGGGGCAGATGTTTTAGCCTTCGCCTCGCTGATTGCTCTGAGGCGGGTCCTGCTGGGGTGGAGGTCAGCTTCGCCGCCCTGTGCCTCGGCTTGGTGGGAGGACCTGCTGGAATTTCTGACGCTCGAGCAGATGAAGTTTTGAGCTGAGGGGGGAGGATAGATGGGTTCTACAATTCATGGCCATTGTTTATATTGCACTTTCAAGAATTGGATGCCATCCATGGATTTTCGCATGTGGAGCCTCCAAAGTCGGGTGTTTGGGTCAGTGACATGACAGTGTTTCTTAGGCTGGAGAAAATGAAGTTTGCCTTAAGGGGTTCACTGCAGGTTCAGTGTTGGCAGCCGTTCATTGACTTCTTCAGGGAAAATTGACCGCCCGGAATGTGGGGGGGCGGGGGAGAAAGGGGAGGCATGGAAGTGACAAATAAGGGTAGGGAACTAACGTATGGGTGGCTAGAGTCTATGGTTGGGAGCGGGGGGTTGGGTATGTTATTGTGGGGATTTTTGTGTGGGTCGGATATCTTTGTTAAAAATGTTAAAATTATAAATGCCTCAATAATGTTTTTCCCAAAAAAGAGAATTGGATGCCATCGAACCTTAGCGGGGGGTGGGGGGGTGGGGGGGGGTGGGGGGGTGTTGGTGGGGTTGAGTACATTGTTTATGGGAAGACCATTAATTTTCTTTTGGTGTTTTTGTTTTTGTGTTATTTGGAATGTATGGGTGATGTTTGGCTTTGTTTATTGAAGGGGATGCTGTTTGGGGGATTGATACTGTGTTTATTATTCTTGGTTGTCTTTTGTTGTGTACTTGATGAAAATGAGGGGAATACATTTTTTTTAAAGCAAACTTAATTTTCTCCAGCCTAAGAAACCCTGTCATGTCACTGACCCAAACACCCGATTTTGGAGGCTCCACATCCTTAGCTCGGCCCCAATTTCCTCCCCTCCCCTGGTGACCAAGTCTTGGGGTGTAATCTTTCTAGCTCTACTTCTTAAATGAAAAGGAAAAAAAAGATTTTATTACTTGGCTCTGATGCTTGGCACTTTTTAATGATCACCTATATTAATTACAAATTTTTTAAATGATCAATTTATGCCCTGAACACTAAGTCTAGATCATGATTTCAAAATTTGTACATAATACAAAGATTGGAAACATTGTCAGCTGTGATGAGGATAGTCTTGACTTTCAAAAGGACACATTGGTGGATTGGCAGACAAGTGGCAGATGGACTTCAATGCAGAGAAGTGTGAGGTGATTCATTTTGGAAGGAAGAATATTGAAAGAGCGAGTAAAAATAAAGGGAGAAACTCTAAAGGAGTTGTAGGAATAGAGAAACATTGGTGTATAAGTACATAAGTCAGTGAAGGTGGCAAAGTACGTTGCGAGAGCAGTTAATAAAGCATATTGTAACTTCGGCTTTATTGGATTGGGTTTGTTTATTGTCACGTGTACCGAGGTACAGTGAAAAGTATTTTTCTGCGAGCAGCTCAACAGATCATTAAGTACATGGGAAGAAAAGGGAATAAAAGAAAATACATAATAGGGCAACACAAGGTATACAATGTAACTACATAAGCACCGGCATCGGATGAAGCATACAGGGTGTAGTGTTAATGAGGTCAGTCCTTAAGAGGGTCATTTAGGAGTCTGGTAACAGCGGGGAAGAAGCTGTTTTTGAGTCTGTTCGCGCGTGTTCTCAGACTTCTGCATCTCCTGCCCGATGGAAGAAGTTGGAAGAGTGAGTAAGCTGGGTGGGAGAGGTTTTGATTATACTGCCCGCTTTCCCCAGGCAGCGGGTGGTGTAGATGGCGTCAATGGATGGGAGGCATGTTCGTGTGATGGACTGGGCGGTGTTCACGACTCTCTGAAGTTTCTTGCGGTCCTGGGCCGAGCAGTTGCCATACCAGGCTGTGATGCAGCCCGATAGGATGCTTTCTATGGTGCATCTGTAAAGGTTGGTAAGGGTTAATATGGACATGCCAAATTTCCTTAGTTTCCTGAGGAAGTATAGGCGCTGTTGTGCTTTCTTGGTGGTAGTGTCGACTTGGGTGGACCAGGACAGATTTCTGGAGATGTGCACCCCTAGTAATTTGTAACTGCGAACCATCTCCCCCTCAGCCCCGTTGATGGGGCATTGGGTACAAGAGTGAGGAGGTCATGTTGAACTTGTATAAGACACTCGTTAGGCCTCATCAGGAGTACTGTATCCAATTCTGGTTGCCATACTTGAGGAAGTATGTGAAGGCATTGAAGAGAGTACGGATGAGATTCACAAGAATGATTCCAGGGATAAAGAACTGCAGCTATAAGGCTAGATTGGAGAATTTGGGGCTGTTTCCTTGGAGAAAAGAATGTTGAGAGGAGACTTGATAGAGGTATTCAAGATCCTGAGGAATATGGATAGGTTAGATTGTGAGAAACTGTCCCCTTTCAAGATAGCACTGAGAGCTAGAGGGCAAAGATTCAAAATAATTGGCAAAAGGAGCAAAAGTGATGCGAGGAAAGAATCTTTCACTCAAGAAGCTGTTTGGAGTCTGGAACAAACTTCCTGAGAGGGTGGTGGAGGCAAGTTCGATCGAGGTATTCAGAAGGGAAAACCTCTGCAGAAAAATCATACAGATTGGAAACATTAACTCTGTTTCTCTCTCCACATCAGACCCGCTGAATTTTTCCAGCATTTTCTATTTTTAATTCAGATTTCCAGCATCTGCAGTATTTTGCTCTTATCCAAAAGTGAAATGGATTGCTACCTGACAAGACAGAATGTGAAAGGTTATATGGGATTAAGATAGGGGCGTGACTTTAGTTCCAATGCTCTTTCAGAGAGCCAGTGCAGACTCAGTGGGCCGAATGGCCTCTTGCTGTACTGTTGACAATTCTGTGATTCTTACTGCATTGAAATTGATTTTATTTTTGGCTGAGCAAGATATCTTGTCCAGATATCGTAGCTTTTTTTTTGTTGTTCATGTTTAATGTTGTGCAAACCAGATCGTAGGCAACTACTGCTGGATTTCTGGCTGACGAGGAATGAGAGGCTCATGAGGAGGCTGGCAGAATCGGTTACTTTTTATTCCAATAGAAACGGGAAGTGTTGTAAATGCTCGGCACGTCTGGCGGCATCTATGTGGAGAGAAACAGGACAGCGAACCTTGGTCAGAACTGGTGCATATCTTGGCCCTGAAGCATTAACTCTGTCTCTCTCTTGCCACAGATGCTGTCTGACTTGCTGAGTATTTCCAACATTTTCCGTTTATATTTCACATATCCAACACCTGCAGTACTTTGCTCTCCTATTATATGCTCATTGCTGGGCATTTCTAAGTGTGGCTAGGTTCAATTTCAAATGAGAAAATATTTATCCCTCAATGTAAAATGTAATTTCTCTGTTACATTGGTTGCTTATTTGCTGGAAATGTTTGCCATTTTTAAGTTTGGAAGTAAAACCAGGAGTTATAGGCCAGTAGAATATGTCACCGTTAGTTCAAAATATTCTCATTTGTACATAGGATTGTTGTTTACAGTGCTTGTGATGTTCAGGTCTTTTGGATGTTGCGGTCTGCCTATTGAATAGGGTTTGGTTCGAAGAAGCAGAGCTGGTTGCAAAATATGACTGACCAGGTTGTGTGCAGTTGTCTTAGAGAGCCTTGGTTGTAAAGTGTAACATACTGAAACCTGAGCTTTCAATCGGCTTTCCAAATAGAACCTTGGCATGCAAAAGCCAAGAAGCTCTGCTAAACCTATTTAAAACAGCTTGAACCAACTGTGACTATAGTTCCCAATGCTGGGAACCTAGGGGGAGGGTTCCAAGTGTGGTGGGGGGAATTAGGGGCTCTGAAACAGGAGAAGCACCAGGGCCCATGATTTCTCTACCTGGCCCTGGGCTATGGACCAAGAACTGGAAAATGAGATCAGTCTGGATAACTTTCCCAGCTGGCAAAGATATTGTTCAAATGGCCTCCTTCTGTGCCACAGTCTTTTCATGTTTCTAGTTGAATGAAGTTTTAAAGCTGCTGAAATTGATTCGCTGGATCAGATGAACTGAGTTGCACAAATGGATACATTCCAGTAAGTTAATTCCATCAACTGCTCTCGTCCACCTCTGTCTTCTCTCGGGCTGTCTCCTTGAGTTTCACGAAAGAGATGTTGGGATTTGTAAATGTTATACTGCTTACTACCCCTCTCCTCCATGATCCAGTGAAACGTTTCTGGCCACCTGGGATTCCTGATTGCAGTAACACTGCAGTCTGACTTTACATTTTAAATTAGTGATGCTGATTTCTATGCTGTTACACATACAAAGTTTATACGATGGTTATGCTTTCTCTTTAATTTAGGGTAAAATGCACTTACTCTGAATCTTGTCCGACAACAAGCTTGGGTGGCTTGAGTTGTTCAGGTTAAAGGGGGAGGGGGTGGGTCCCAGATTGTTTTACTGAATGAAAGATGCAAGATTCACACCTGTAGACAGTGTCAGGAATATATGTGCTGACTGTGGGTGGATTGTTTTTTTAAATATATATTTAGAGTACCCAATTAATTGTTTCCAATTGAGAGGCAATTTTAACATGGCCAATCCACCTAACCTGCACATCTTTGGGTTGTGGAGGCGAAACCCACGCAAACACTGGGAGAGTGTGCAAACTCCACACGGACACTGACCTGGGACCGAACTTGGGACCTCATGCCATGAGGCAGCAGTGCTAACCACTGCACCACCGTGCTGCCCAACTGCGGGTGGATTGTTGGTCTCTAAATTTCATAGGGTTTTTTTTCGGAATGAGAGGCTTTTCTCAACGGCCATACTTTAAACTGTCTATTTAATTTCAACATAGAGTCTGGGACTAAAGGATAGCTAATTAGCTTTCTATCTGTATCCAAGACCCATGTGGTTCCCCTTGCCATGGGGATAGGCTTTGAGAAAGAAAGAGTCCATAGCAAGCTTTTGTAGCATTGTATTACAGGATTATCTGAGATATAACCTGAAAACTGAAAGAAATATGCCAGTGTGCATGAATCTGAGAGGGAGAGAGCAGAGAATCGAGGAAGCCAGTCTCTGTTGTTCTTCATGTAGAATGAGGGTGGGAACGTGCGCTCAGATTGAAGAAACCAAGTTTGTGAGGATTTAAATGGGGCTGGAAAATTCACCTAGCCTTGGGTAGAGAGAGGAATCGCCAGGGTAACCTCACAGTGAAAGTCAGTATGGCGATTAGAAGTTATCCAGCTGAAAATGGAAAAGAAAACAATTCATCAGTTCCTGGGGACTGAATTGTCCACTTAATGGGTACGATAAAGTATAACCCAGGAGGGAAAATTTTGGTTGTTTTAAAAGGAGGTCTTATCTGTAGTGTAGAATAAACGTTGGCTACGAAAAGTGTTTTGTCACTGTTGTCTTTAGTTTGGTTATTATAAAAGCCTTAAAACCTGAAGGGCACGATTCTCCAGAAAGATTTCAAAGTGTGGTAGCGAGCGGGAACTGCCGTGAGCTTCCTGGTGCCCGGCCCGGCAAGGCTGGCAACGCAATACAATGTTAATTGGTCCACTTAACTAGGCGCCACAGTTTCACGCTGCAAATGAAGGCTCGTCAGCCGATTTCACCAGGACCGCGCTCGCCAGCCCCTCCCCTGCTAACACGGAGAAACACTTAAACAGCACTTGCACAGCCAACCCCACTTAGCTCGCAGCCGTGGAGCCGTGACGCCGCCCCCAAGGTTTGCAGACGCGGACCAGGGGAGGCCTCTAGATGCGGTTGAGGCCAGGAGGGATGTACTGTTCTGCCGAGGGTCCCAGAGAGTGCCACAGGGCTGCCAGAAGGCCAATGACCTACACCGGGCTGCACGCCCCCCCCCCCCCCCCCCAGCAAACGTCCATTTACCCCGCAACCCTTCCTTCACCACTCCCCTCACCAATGTGAACTGCATGTGTGGCTAACAATGCCATCTCCATCTCCGCAGAAGAATCTGTCCCACAATCGCCGGGGGAGGATGCAAACTGGCAGAGGGGTGCCATACATAAGAATCCTCATGACCTTGACCTTCGAGGAATGGGCCCCGGAGGTGACGGCTGTGGCCAAGGACAGAGCGGCACCCATCCTCCCACTAACCACATGGTCATTCTCCCACAGGTCCTCCAGCCGGCGACGCCGGCCGATCCCGGGTGGTACCCTCCCTTGCCCCCCAGGAGACCAACTCGGAGGAGAGCTCCGAGGATGCCGCAATTGATGCGTCACAGCTGTCATCCCCACCCTCCACCAGCGCAGAGACATACACCTCAGTGGGAAACATTAGCAGACAGACGTCTGGCGCACAATCTGGTGAGCACCACACAATTGCTGATGCACATCAGGTGGAGGCAGTAACGCCCAGGTGAGACAGCAGTCGGTCTGCTGGATCCCAGGTCCCATCTGGGTCCCAGTCAGATGCTGAGCCTCTGGAACAGGCTGTCCCAGAGATGGAGACATTGGGGAGTAGCCAGGACTTTCAGAGGGAGATATCAGCGACACTCCAGCAGGTCCCTAGCCGACTGGAGGACTCCCAGAGGCTACTTGCGCAGGAGATGTTGTCGGCAATGCGTGGCACCGAGGCCATCACTACTAAGCTGGCGACAGCAGTGGAGAGCCTGGTGCACGACGTCGGCAGCATTAGTGGAGGTGACCAAGGCGTGGCGCAGTCATTGACGACCGTGGCTCAGAGCATCGGTAGAATGTCCGACCGCTGGGGATGTGGCCCAGTACCAGGCTGACCTTGATGAGGCTCTGAGGGGCATGGCCTGGTCTCCAATGAGAATGGCTGAGGTGCTGCAAAGCTTGTCCCAGTTGCAGGTGGGCATTGTCAAGGGTCTGTAGAACATGGCCTAATCACTGAGGAGCATCGTCGAGGGCAGCAGCACCATGGCGGAGACAATGAGGGGCCGCCAAGGCTGGCAGGGCTAGATGTCACCGGGGCAGCCAGGGCTCAATACCACTGCCCCCGCCCCGAGGTGAACCTCCAGGCCCAAAGGGCATGGAGCGGGAAGAGGGGGCGCAGAGTGGCAATCCGGACCCATCCTATGGACTGACGACAGTGGCCACTAGCTTCCCGGTGCTCCACCCCTCTGTTGAGGCCTCATATCGCAGCCAGCACCTGGAACAGGGCGGCACGACGATACTTGTGCTGCGGATAAGTGTGGCGGTGCCCTGTGGCCCCAGAGCTCCCAGAGGGCACTCGTTAGGGGCATCGAAGGCGACAGGACGAGGTAAGCATCTGGCTGCCTCCACCTCTGATGTGCATCCTGGGGATACACCGAAATGTAGCGCGAGAGCTAGGAAGGCCAAGCACATGGTGGATCACTGAGAGGGCACTGGGGGTCGTGGAATGGTGGGCAGGTAAGGAGTGGAGTGTATTGGGGGGGGGGGGGGGGGGGGGGGGGATAGTGGGGCGGCACCATCGGGAGAGTAGGGCAGTGGTGTACACTTGCATGTGGAACATTAAAATACTCTCACCACAACCAGAATGACGCCTCTGGCTCTTTGATCTGCGATGTGGGCCGACCACCAATCCCATACTCCACTCCCCCCCCCAGACATGACGTCCTCCCTCTCCTGTTCCCCCAACCTGACACGCCCTGCCCACAAACACCCGGTTGCGGACATGATCGAAGGTTGGCCGCTGCGTCGGTGGTGCTGCCTCCCGCAGTGTTCAAGCACAGTGTGATGTTCATGCATCAAGGTGTTATTGAGATGCTAGGCAATGAGCCCCACATGCTACATGGCCCGTCCACCCATGGAGATCCATTTGTGATGTGTGATGTGCTCACTTAATCTCGATTGCCAATTCCCATTAGCAATAGTCTTCAACCTCAAGGCCAGAGGCCTCCGCGGTCACTAGGAGTTATGGGTGGTCGGTGGACCAACAGGCAGGGACTAGGGTTGCCCCCGGAACGGGGCACATGGTCCAGGGGTTGGCATGGAGGACCCATGCACGCTCAGCCCCCCATGGCAGCCCACCACGCACCGGGTCTGCACCTCCCCCCACCCCAGCCAGAGCACAAGGGCTGCATGCCCAGTGTCCTTGGGCTCATTGCCTGTGAGTGAAGATGGTTACTCACCTCAGCTCCCCGCAGCCACCCATATGCCAAGTTCACATTTTTCAAAAGGAGTACTAATCGGCGCCAGCGTGAACACTTGCTGGATCGTGGGATACCATTGGATATGGGGTAGCTCCTGTTAATTATATGGAAATAGGGCTTAAGTGGTGATAATTGGTTTCTCGCCACGCTATGGCGGGATCCCGATTTCGCCTATGGGAGTGGGCGGCTTGCATTGCAAGCTGTTTGACGCCTGATGCGGTACTCATTTTCGGCCTTTCCCACTATTCACCAGTCTTGTTGCGCTCTTGCTTGAGCGAAACGAGGCCAGAGTATCACACCCGAAAAGTTATGAGGTCTTTGCAGTCAGCAAGTGGAAATTCAGATATCTTTTTAAAAGTTATTTAGGTCTACGGATTTCAACAATGTTTATTCTGCACTCAATATTTCAATAGCAAATAGGCACGCTTTCATGAATGAATAATATAACATTCCTACAAATGTCTACTGTAGGTATGCGTGGTTATATATCTTGTCTCCTACCACCAAGCATTCATTAAAATCTGTTGCGTTGCTTGGATAAAAGGCAGATAATTTGTGAATCGGTTCGGGATAGGTTGGAGTTTCTTTAGTTGATAGAAGAATTTTCACACAGTCGACCCCTAATGGTAGCAAGCTTCTATTATGCCTTTGAGGAATTTTCTTCAGTGTCACAATGGCTGATGTACGTGGCTTACAAAAGAGAAACGGGCACTTATCTAATGCTTTTCATGATCACTGGATATATCTTGAAGCACTTGACAGCTAATGAAATACTTTTGTTGTAATGTCGGAAACCTGGCGGCCAATTTGCACACGGCAAACTTCCACAAACAGCAATGTGATAATGTCCAGATAATCTGTTTTTGTTTGATGATGTTCACTGGGGGCTAAATTTTGGCCAGGACACTGGGGACAACTCCCTTCTTCGAAATAGTGCCACGGAATCTTTTACACCACCCGAGCTGGCAGATGGGGTTTAACTTCTGATCCAAGAGACAGTAGACTGGAATGTCGGCCTTGGACTTTGTGCCTGGACCAGGACCCCTGTGACTCCGAGGCGAGGGTGCTACTTTCTGAGCCACGTCTGATAGTTTGATCGGATAAAGTTTTTGCCTTGACGGTTCTTTCAATTGAACATCACATCACTATCGCTGGTTAAGCTATCAGTCAGAGTCAGACATTTGCAAGTATGGGAATTTCAAAAGGATTAGTGTTCTTGGATTTTTATTCCCCATGGCAAATTGTTTCAGGTTTTTGTGATCGGAAATAAATATCTTAGGCTTGCAAGAAACTGCTGTGAATACCATTAATATAATTTTATCCGCTGAATTAGAACCCATACTATATGTTGATGGTGCCAGTGAGTAAAAGTCAAAGCTATACATCTGTGGAATGCATTCGATTTCTTGTACTGTGTAAAGAACATGAAAACTAGGTTTAGTCTCCACCTGCGCATGTGGCAAGAAAGAACATTTATTTATATATTGCTTTATTATTCTAATATGATTCACAACCAGTGAATTACTTTGTACTGTCATGGGTAAGGATGGTATGCATTTTACAAGGTCCCATAAACAGCATTAGTTTGAGAATCACACGCAATGCACTCTGTAATCTAACCAAAAAACGAATCAGAGTCCATTCTGGGCAGGATTAGTGGGGTCGCATTGGGAACAACCCCACTATCTAACTGCACTCTGTTGCTGTTTTGGGCCCGGCGGGGAACGCTCACCCATGGCCACACTTAGCGTCATTTCCTGCACTGGGTAGCTCCGACGAGTGGAGCTTCTCGCTGCAGGTAGAGATCAGGACGCTGTTTTGTAAATGGTGTGCTGATCACAGAACCCCGGATGCCCTCCACTGCCCCAACTCATCTGTTGGGGAGTCCTGGAGCGCCCCCCCCCCAATCCTGCACCCAAGCACATACCAGCATGGCACCCCTGGGCCTGATCCCTGGTGCTGGCAAAATGCCAGCTTGGCACTGCCACCCTGGAATTGCCCTCTGGGCATCTTGGAAGTGCCAGGCTGGCAGTGCCGTGGTGCCTGGGTGGCACCAGAAGTAGCATCGTGCCAGCCTGGCCAAAGGCCGACCACCGGTGGAGTCCGATTGCCTGAGAGACCCCCTTAAGTGCTGGTACTCCTGGTCCCCTCTTGTGGGGATCAGTTCTAATCAACGCTCAGCTTGGCTCTCCTCGGCGAGGCCAATATATGCCGGGTGGCCGTTCGATAGACGTCAGCATGGCTAAGTGGGCTTTAAACTTCATTAACTCTTGGGTGAGGTCCAGATCGTAACGTCTCGCGAGATCTGGTGAGATGTCACCAGGCAAAATGGTCGTCGGGAATCCGGGGCAGCCTCTCCCGGGATCTACTGGCCATGTCCCACCCCGATTCTGGTGTACAGGGCTGGTAGATTGCGCCCAATGATTCAGCATGCTTATTGATTTAAGGCTGAAATTGATGGGACAGTTTGAGATGGATGTAGTCTAGTCACTCCTTCCTCTCCAGACAAAGGCAGTCTGTGTGATGACTGCAAAATTTCAAAATATATTACTTTTTAATGGTCAAAACAGTTCTTGAATTTTGTCCTATGCAGAGAACAATAAGGTGGTTGGATAAAATTTGCTTATAAGTTAGAAACATAGAAAGTTCACAGTATAGAAGGAGGCCATTTGGCCTGTTGTCTGTGCTGGCCAAAAAACAGCTATCCATCTAATTCCAATATTCAGTTCTCAATCTGTAGTCCTTGAGGGCATATCCTTCAAGTGCATATCCAAGTATGCTTGAAATGCAGTGAGTATTCTGCCTCTATTATCCTATCACGCACGCTGGGTGAAAAAGATTTGCCTCGACTTCCCTCTAATGCCTCTAATGCATTAACTTTATGCTCCCTAGTTGTACATGTACCTGTCCAATTCAGAAACTTTAACCAGCTCCTTAATCAAAGTTTACCCAGATGTCTTTATTTATGAGGAGAATAAAGTACGGACACAGATATAATGCAACACGCTTTATTAAATATAGTAGTTAACCCTTAAATTACCCACTATATATACAAGAAACACCCAGGATTCACTATACCAGTGTTTTTCAAACTTTTTCCAGGGACTCATTTTTACCAACCGGCCAACCTTCGGGACCTACGCCGGCTGACCTTCGCAACCCCCGCCGGCCGACCTTCGTGACCCCCGCCGGCCGACCTTCGTGACCCCCGCCGGCCGACCTTCGTGACCCCCGCCGGCCGACTTTCGCGACCCCCGCCGGCCGACTTTCGCGACCCCCGCCGGCCGACTTTTGCGACCCCCGCCGGCCGACCTTCGCGACCCCCGCCGGCCGACCTTCGCGACCCCCGCCGGCCGACCTTCGCGACCCACGCCAGCTGACCTTCGCGACCCACCATTTTCTCTTACCTTGTTTGCTGCTGACAAAATCGAGGAATCGCAATCGCGCCCAAAGCACGTGATGTCGACTTTGGGAGACGTGACCTGATCTTTGCCTCCCTTCAGGCAGGAACATGACATTAAATTTTGAAAAAACAAATCGTCTGCTGCGTCTCCGATTGCGCAAATGTGCGTGCTACAGCCAGCTTTTAACAATGCCGGCTGCGAGTGGCTGTCAAAATGACGGCCGCGACCGTATACAAAAATGCGGGCGCACTGCGCATGTGTGCCCGCTTAGTCGTGCGCATGTGCAGAAACACGTTGGTTCTGCATGTGTGCCCCTGTGAGTGGGCACGCATGCACAGTGCGCCTGCATTTTTGTATATGGTCGTGGCCGTCATTTTGAGGGCCGCTCGCAATCGACATTGTTGAAAGCTGGCTGCAGCGGCTGTTGCGCGCAAATTGCGCAATCGGGAGCACCGCGACGGACGGCTCCACGACCCTCCTGACTTTGAAAATGCCTGCACTATACTCCCCGCAAAAGGGGTTTGGTGTGCTGTAGATCCAATCCCTGAGTCCTTCTGGTTCCTCTTTGCGGAGGTGATTCTCGCTGGCTATTTCTTCCTTCCTTCCTTTCTGGTCTACTCTAGATGCCCCCCCCCCCCCCCCGCCCCCCCCCCCCCCCCCCCCCCCCCGACTCGAGTCTCCGCTTCAAGTCTTCACTTCCTAGATGTCCAGAATGCCTATTTTTATCGCCCTGTCGTCATCCATCTCCTTTTCTACCTGCCCTTGGCCTTTTGTCAATGGAGTCTCGGGAAGCAGGGTCTCAGCACCCAATGATCTAGTTGATGCCCTGTTGACAGGGCACCTGAGCCCACCCCAGGAGGAGCGATGATTACTTGATGGGTTATCAGGGTCTGCTCCGGACATGGCCCGGCAGCCTGTCTGAGTTCTGTATATTCGGATTCAAGTCTGATATTCTGCAGGCTTCTTGCTGGAGCGTACTGTGGTTTAAAGTACCCAATTCTTTAATTTCGGATATCCAATTTAATTGGCCTTAAAACTAGGCCATGTTAATCTGCCTGTTAATGGAATTAGGTGCTTCCTATCCTCTCCATATTACAATCTGTTCTCCTAACAGAACACACCGGAATGATCAGGCTGGTAAAACCTGTTTCAAGGAATACATGCCAGTATGGGGTGGTGCTGAAGCACAGATCTTAAAGGGCCAAGTTTGATCCTTGGTCTGTGTTGAGTCACTTGAGACAGCAGAGGGGTGCTGCAGTTGACTTTGATTTTTCCCAACCCAGAGTTTTGCCCTGACTGCCATTTAGTAACTTCTGCCTGATCTCTGCGGGCATCAGTGAATTGTCTGCCATCCATCTTCAGTTAAATAACTGTCTGGGTGAGTTACCAGATGCTATTGGTGCGTTTTGAATTACTGACTTCGGAATTGTAAATCAAAAAGGAATATTACTCTGTAAACCTTAAAGATTTTCATTTTGTGTTTCGTTCATGGTTCAGAGCGATCAGCATGGCTACATTACGATAGGAAACCAAATCATGAGGCTCTTATTTTCGACAAATTTGGTCATGGCAAGTGAATCTCTTGCTAATTATCAAAGGCTGGGTGATGATTGGTTGCAGGTGTAACCCACATGGATGGTACTTGACCCCTCACGGTAAACTAAATAAATTCACTAATTTTAATCAAGGTTTGGTTAAATTATACAGACTAATAATAAAAAATATGATTATCCTTTATATGTAGGATTCAATGTTTTTTTTTAACGGATTCTCAGTTCTACTTAAAAAGGTTTGACTTTAAAAAAAAAAAAAAATCTTGTCCGCTCCTTGCTGATGAAGTATTCCAAACTCTCTGAGATTCAGCGCACTCTTGTGTACAGTCAGGTTTCTTTTTTGAAATCACAATCCCGTTTTAACCTTTCACTCTGCCGCGCTCCCTGCACAGATATTTTCAGTGCAGTGCGTAGGCGAGTGCAATGATGTTTCAGTCTCGGTTGAGACGCTTCTTGGCTGATTCTTATAGAAGCTCGCAGGCCAATTATGACATGTAGGCAAGCGTGCTTTACGTTTTTGCTGGACGATAACATTTCTTGTCTATTTTAATTAGGTAAAAGCAAAGCCATGTTCCTTTGAAGTTGAAGTTTGAGTTGGTGGTTTTTGTTTATGGCCAATTCCCTTTTCTAAAGTCAAAGCAGCTTTAGGCTGACTTGGAGTTTGAAATTACACTGTTGTGGGGAAGAAATAATGTAAAAATGTGTAAACGTGTTTATCGGAAATTCTTCACCGCATGGAGAGGTTTTTTAAAAGGACAACTGCGCTAAATAACAGAAATACAATGTAGACATCATAATGCTAATTTTGTTAGAACTGTCAAAATTGACCTGAAATTGACAATTTCATAATTGGTGCTTTAGCCTGCACCAGCAGAGTTTGGACACAAAACTGTGCCCTGTTGCTCCATGCTCCGGCACATTGTACAGGGAGCGGAAGATACCTTTGGGTTGGAGATCCTTTATCAAATCATAGGCTGATGGAGCCAGAGCTAATGCGAACTCCAATCTCTGCTTTGAAAGCTTTCAATTGTGCGCAGTACATGAAATAACATTTTAGCATTGATTTTGCCAAATCTCAGCCATTTCTAAATCTGATCACATTTTCAAATTGTCTCCTCTTTCCCCGTCTTTTAAAGTGGACACACATGTTGGGGTACTGTACTGTAGGTGCGCCAATCTATCTGTGGTGCTGTGCATCAATGTAAATGCATGTAGAGAAGCCCCCCAGTGTGGAAGCCTGGATAAATGACATGGCAGGGTTCATTAAGCTGGAGAGGATAAAGTTTGCCTTGAGAGGGTCTGCGCAGGGGTTCTTCAGGCGGTGGCAACCGTTCCTAGACTATCTCGCGGAGCGTTAGAATGAGGTCGGTCAGCAGCAGCAGCAACCCAGGGAGGGAGGGGGGAGGGGAGGAGAGGAGAGGGGAGGGGGGTGTCTCCTTCGGGGGGGGGGTATTTGGGAGGGCGGGGAGGGGGTTTTCCTAGGGGTACTTGTAAAAAAAAAAAGCATATGGGAGGGTTAATATGTGCGGGAGAAACCCATTGTATAAGTTCTGTATTATGTTTGATTGATATGTTTATGTTCTGTTCTGTTTTTTTCTCTTTTTCTTTTCTGTTACGGGGGGGGGGGGGTTTAATTGGTTGAAAATTTTTGTTGGAAAAACTTTGAATAAACATATTTTTTTTAAAAAGTAAATGCATGTAGGCTAGCTAGACACTAGATGGAGCACCCGAAACATCACACACACACACTCAACCAATAGATCAGATAGATAGACACGACCAATGGACATTCACGATGCACACGGAGGTGACACGACCACAGGGGGGGCATTACACCAACCCATATATAAAGGACACCACACACATGATCTGCCTCTTTCCAGTGGAGACAGTCAGTGAGTAGAGACACAGGGTTGATTCAATATTACACCCACCACGTGGATTGCAGCAACTGGTTAGTCAGCCTGGGTAGCTATAGTAGGATTAGCAGTAGTGTCAAACCTGAGTAATAGAAGTGTAAATAGTTTAATAAACGTGTTGAAGTTATCTGCACGTCTGAACCTTCCTTTGTAAAGTGCACCACAAGGAAGCCGCTTATGTTACACCGACAACATAACAAATTACTATCCAGTACATTTCTCAGGCTATTTCTTTATGACATTCACTTTTTTCTTTCAAGAGGCCGCTAAGCAATCTAGAGCAAGAACCGATACTCGTATTCTTTTACCCTTTGATTTCTCGAGCTTGTCATACTGAAATTAGTTATAGTGCCCACATGGTCAGCTCTTGCAGCTGAAGCACCCCTTCTGAGGTTACAGCGCCATCTGTATGAGTAAGCCTTATTCACAGCCTGAAATAGCGGGACGGAAGTTAAGAGATGGAATCGGACTAGAGTCGGCAATATTGAAATCAGGCCAAGTTAGCAAAACTCAGGTATGCTGGGAATGAAAGATAGAACAGGGACTGGGACACGCTTGAAAGAAGTCCTTATTTAAAAAACGCGATCATGTGTAAGAATATGGTGGAGAATAGATTAAACCTGCAGAGACCGGCTGCTTTAGACTGGAACTAGTCCAGCTGGTTTTAATCAAACTGACTGAAACTGCTTTTTGTAAAAAAAAAAGTAGTCAATATCCCAATGTGCCTTTTTTTAAAGAAAAGAAAAAAATCTTAAAATTGCCTCAATTTCTACAAGTTAATTTAGCTTGGTTGAGTTTTCAGTAGGGTCCACCATTAGACTTAGCTTGCTGATTCATTCAATTTAAAATGGAGCACATAATACTGGCATGTTGCTGTATTTCAGCCTGCGATTGGTGCCAGGTGTTGCATTAACTGGAAGTGGCATAAATGAGAACGCAATACTGACATGTCATACCGTACCCAATGGTGTTCAAGAACATAGATTACAACCGAGCAATGCGTGCTTTTCAGAAATTTGATTGACTTGATTGTATTTCAGAGTTAAAATGTACTGTTTAATCTAGCAGCATGGCATATTTCTTAAATTTAAATACCTTCTCAAGACAGAGAGAAATTTGCTACTTTACCAATGCAATAAGGAATGGTTTAGCTGAAACCTATTTCCAACTATGGTAATAGATTATTAAATGCATTCCAGGGGTAACTTGAGACGACATCACTTGTCCGTTTGCACCATATGTACTTATGATACATTTTCCACATGGACGTTTTGGTAACGTACTGTGTTGAATTAAGTTACAGCTGTTCTAGACATGGAATGATATCAAATGTTGTTTTATCTGTTAAAGCAGCTTGTAGAACTGATTACCAATTTAGCTATTTCGCTATTGAATTGTTTCATAGGTGGTGAATAACATTTTAACAATACTTTTCCTTTATAAATTATAAATCTCCACAGAGATACCATAACATTTTTTTCTGAGATACTACCCCGTGATCAGGTTGAAGCGAACTTTGCCCCAGCAATTTCTGTGTAAGATTATCTCCGACTTTCTTTTTCTCCATATAACAGGAATGTCAGTAACTCTAGCTAGGGTTCCCATAAATCAAATTGTAGAATGATTGCAGCACAGAATGAGGCGGTTCGGCCCATTGAGTCCATGCCAGCTGTTGAAAGAGCAACTCAGTTCGTCACACTCCTTGCCCTTTCCCCGTAGCTTGCATTTTATTTTCCATTTGAGTTCTTATCTAATTCCTTTGGAAAGCCCTGATTGAGTTGAATCTGCCACTCTTTAAAGTAGTGCTTGTTATAATCACTCACTGTGTGTAAATCGTTTTCCTCATGCCATCTACTTTTGAAAACTCACCACTATTCTTAGAAGTCCCCCTATACCAAAATGGGCCGACATTCTAAATGGCGAAACAGGGATTCTCACTCCCCGACTCCGATGCAGGCTTCAGTGGGTGCTATTCAGGTCAAACTATATTTTCAAGTTATCCCCCGGTATGACCCATACCGTCACCGAAGATTTCATCTACTTACCACTTAGTAACATCGATCCTGGGTCCCGCATTGATGATGATCCAACTTCAAGATGGTTTCATTTTTCAATTTTGCACCATCCACTAAGAAATGCACACAGTAAATATACATTTTCATGTAAAGAAAACAACACACGCAAACAGGTATAATAATATAGTCCATTTTTCTTTGCTCTTCTTCCTCCACCTGAAATCCTTCTCGATTGACAGTCTCTTTGAACATAGTTTTTGCACGATCCATCCATTCCTCTACTCCTCGGCATTTTTCTTCAGAATCTGATAATTTAGTTCAATCTGACCACAGAGTCCCTTGTAATTCTCCAATACAGGAGCATTGGTGACCACAGCTTTCAGGCAGTTAAATGCCTGTTGAAAGTCCGCTGTCCCTTTAAACTTTTGACGTTTCTTTAGCAAATCCATCAGTGGAGTAATCACGTCACAAAACTTTTGCACACATGTTCGATCAAATTCATTCATGCTAGGAGATTGCATTATTTCCCTTTGTCTTGAAGGTATCGAAAACTCCGCAAGGAAAGTGATTTGGGCTTCTCCAAATTCACTTTCGGCTAGGTTCATCACCAAACCCGGCATCTGAAGTCGATCGAAGAACTCCATACGATGGTTTAAAGGTTCTTTCCATGCCTGGAAGTTGGAAATAAAAGCAGATTGTCCCACTTTCTCAATGCAATCCTTCAATGGTGGGCCAGGATAAGAGTCCGTTCTTGTAACTGCATTCACCTTTCTATAGTCCACACACAACCGTTGGGTACCGTCTGGTTTAGGTACCATAACTATGGGTGAGCTCCATTGGCTGCAACCCACTTCAATTATGCCATTCTTCAGCATACTCTCAATCTCTCTGTTAACCTGTGCCAATTTTAAAGGATTAAGTCTGTATGGATGTTGTTTGATAGGAACAGCATTTCCCACATCTACATCAGATATAGCCATTTTAGTACTTCCCAATTTATCTCTACAAAATTGCCCAGGTGATATCAATAACTCTTTCAGGTCAGTTTGTTTTTCCTCTAGAAGGTAATTTAACAATTCATCCCAATTTTTAAGAACATCCTCATTTTCCAATTGAATTTGAGGAATGTCAAATTCACAGTCATCTGGGTTTGGTTCGTCACTTTGAGTTAAAATCATTAAAACCTCCTTTTTCTCCCCTTCCCTTTCAAAGTACCTTTTAAGCATATTCACATGCCACACTCGGTGAGTCTTCCTTCTATCTGGTGTTTTTACCACATAATTCACCTCACTTAATTTCCTTTCAATCTGATACGGTCCACAAAACCTAGCTTTTAAAGGCTCACCTACCATTGGTAAGAACACTAAAACTTTATCCCCACTGGCAAAACTACGAACTTTGGATTTCTTGTCCGCTATCCGTTTCATCACATTTTGTGCAACTTTCGAATGTTGT
This sequence comes from Scyliorhinus torazame, assembly GCF_047496885.1. Lineage (NCBI taxonomy): Eukaryota > Metazoa > Chordata > Chondrichthyes > Carcharhiniformes > Scyliorhinidae > Scyliorhinus > Scyliorhinus torazame. The sequence continues at coordinate 265,482,948 of NC_092713.1, read as the reverse complement.
CTATCCAATTCACCTGCTCTATTTAATTGTTCCCTAAAATTTGACACGTAATCCAATAGTGCAATTTCCGATTTCTCACCCACCAATTTCTCCTTAATCAGTTAAAGTGGTCCTCTTACCTCATGACCAAAACTTAGTTCAAAAGGACTAAATTTGGTAGACTCATTAGGTGCACCCCTAATTGCAAACAATATGAATGGAATTCCTTTATCCAACCCTCTGGATAATCTTGACAATACGCCCTCAACATTGTCTTTAATGTCTGATGCCACCTTTCTAACGCTCCCTGTGATTCTGGATGGTACGCAGTTAATGTAAATTGTTTTATTCCTAAGCTTCCATCACTTCTTTGAATCACGTTGAAGTTCGTTCCTTGATCCGATTGAATTTCTGTGGGCAGTCCATATCTGGTAAAGAATTTAAGTAGCTCCTCCACAATCCTTTTAGCTGTAATATTACGTACTGGAATGGCCTCTGGAAACCTAGTAGACACATCCATTACAGTCAAAAGATATTGATTCCCACTTTTTGTTTTAGGAAGTGGTCCTGCACAATCGATTAGGACCCTTGTAAAAGGTTCCTCAAATGCTGGAATGGGTATTAAGGGCGCTGGTTTTATCACTGCTTGTGGTTTCCCCATCACTTGACATGTGTGACATGATTGACAAAATTTAACTACATCTTTATGTAGTCCAGGCCAATAAAAATGTTTCTGGATTTTAGCTTGAGTTTTCCTTATTCCTAAATGACCTCCCACTTGTACCTCATGTGCAATTCGCAACACCTCCTTTCTATACCCTACCGGCAATACTACTTGATGAACTTCTGCCCACTTTTCATCCGCCCGCATATGTACAGGTCTCCATTTACTCATTAAGACATTTTTACGGTAATAACACTCTGGTATACTCTCAGATTCCTCTTCCGTATATTCTTTCTGATATATCCGATTTATTTCTACATCTTTCTGTTGTAACTCCGCCAATTTTCCTGAACTAAAAATATCCGCCTCATCCTCCAACCTCATTCGTCCTTCAACACTTCAGTTGTCTGATTTTCCACTGGCTTATCAACCACAGTAGGCATCACTCCCACCTGCGATCTAGCTATATCATGACCCAAGATAAACTGTATTCCTGGACAAGATAGTTTCTCAATTACTCCTACTACCACTTCACCACTCTTCACTGGACTTTCCAACCTTACCTTATATAATGGAACGCTACTGCTCTCACCCTGAATTCCACATATCACCACCTTTTCTGGCAACATTCTTCCCAAACTACATAATTCCTCCTCTCTTATCATTAAAGATTGACTAGCCCCTGTATCTCTTAAAATTGTGACTTCTTTACCTGCTCCTCCGATACACATGAGTAAACTTTACCCACACAAGTAAATTCTTTAAAGACATCTGGCACCTTCTTAACAATTACTTCTTGAACAGGCTGTACAATCGTTTGCACCTCCTTCGCTTCCCTAGGTCTTTCCTTTACCACTCTAACAAACCCCACTGTCTTATTCTGTTTTACCACATCAGCCTTCCCAGTGCTTTTCTTCAACCACCAACACTGTGACTTTACATGGCCTAGTTTATTACAGTGAAAACATTTGAAACTTTTCATTTCTTTTCCACCCTCCTGGATTTTAAACAAAATCTGAAATACACTCTCTTTATTGTCTCCCATCAGATCACCTTTACCTTTACCACTTGAGTATTTCTCATGTCCCCAGTTTCTATCCCTCACCGGCTGAAACTGATGTCGGAAACCAATCTTTGATTTATGAACTAATTCATAATCATCTGCCATTTCCGCTGCTAATCTCGCAGTTTTAACCCTCTGTTCTTCCACATGAGTTCTCACTACATCAGGGATTGAATTTTTAAACTCCTCCAAAAGTATAATTTCTCTGAGAGCTTCATACGTTTGGTCTATTTTCAAAGCCCTTATCCACCTATCAAAATTACTCTGTTTGAGCCTTTCAAACTCCATGTATGTTTGACCAAATTCTTTCCTTAAATTTCTAAACCTTTGTCTGTAAGCTTCAGGCACTAGTTCATATGCACTTAAGATGGATTTCTTCACCTCCTCATATGTTCCAGATACCTCCGCCGGTAGTGATGCAAACACTTCACTAGCTCTACCTACCAGCTTTGTTTGAATCAGTAATACCCACATGTCCTGTGGCCATTTCATTTGTTTCGCTACCTTCTCAAATTAAATGAAAAAGGCGTCCACCTCCTTCTCGTCAAACCTTGGCAATGCTTGGACATATTTAAATAGATTCCCACCAAGCCTTCGACTATGACTTTCTTTCTCACTATCCTCATCACTATCATCCAACTGTACGTTTCCCTTTACGTCTGCCAATTTTAACTGATTGTCATATTTCATGGCCATTTTCTGAAGTTCAAATTCCCTCTCTTTATCTTTTTGTTCTGCTAGGGCTATTCTTTCTTTTCTCCTTTCTTCTGTCTCCTTTTCTTTTTCCTCTCTCTCTTTCTTTTTCCTCACTCTCTCTTTCTTTTTCCTCTCTCTCACTCTCGTATGCCAGCCGCTTTAATTCTTTCTGATGTTCCATTTGTTTAATTTGCAACTGAATTTTTGCCATTTCCAATGAGTCAAACTCTATCTCAGGCAACTTCAAATGCTTAACCACCGCCATAATTACCTCACCTTTTCGCATTTTATCAGGGAAGGTTAACTGCAATGTTTTTGCCAAATCTAACAGTCTGCGTTTCGTTTCTGCCCGCGTAAAGTACTACGTGTGACATTCTCCACCCCCAGAAACCTCTGAGCCTCTGAAAGAGCCATTGTTCACAACACTCTCCCCACTGAAACTAAAATACCACACCGGAAAAGCAACAATCCTTCACTGTCTTTAAGTTCACAAAAGCTAATCCAATAGATAGACTTTTATCCCCCTCGAGCCCCCAATTGTTATGGGCGAGGTTTTTCAGAACCCCAAAATGTATCATGGAGTTCTTTAATGGATTTGTTGCTTTTACGAGCACACGGCTTTTTTCCTAGGTGTGGGATTCTGTAGAATGGCAGAGACTGTCACAAACTGGCTTTCTACTTTTAAACTGCTCTCAGCAAAACCAGCCAGGCACTTTTTAGCTGCTCTCAGCAAAACCAAACTGCAAAACTTGCAGCTCTCAGGAAACACACAGACACTGCTTTTAAACTGAAACTAAAATCCTGCAAAATGGCTGACCTGAGCTGAGCTCCACCCACTCTATGACATCACTGTTTTCTTAAAGGTACATTGCTTAAACATCTAGTTCTTAAAGGCACTCTCGCATGACATTACATACAATCGGTCATGCACCATAAACACTATTACTAAGACAACCTGTACTTAACTTCGGGCACCCGGTTTAGCTCAGGAAACAGTGGCCGCTGTTCAATTCTGGATCTCTTTTGGGTTCGAAGTGATAACTGCTTCTCAGCTGGGCTCATCCGTCTGGTAGCGGGCGTTGAACTCGAACTTGCTTCTGGTGTTGCTGCAGTTGGCGATGGTCGTGACCGGGGTACCAAGGCCAAAAGAGAGCGAATATATGGCGAACTCTTCCTTTTTACCGCAGTCGTGCTTCATGGTCCATAGGGAGGTTGTCAGGGGGGTGTCGCTATCGTCGGGTGGCGGGTCAGGTTCTGGATTGGGTAGGTAAATTGTTTCAAAGGGGCTGATTGTATCGTCGTCGGGGTGTTTGGGCCTGTAGTGACTGGGGCCTGGTTCGAGGGATCTTTGTTCGGGTCTCTCAGGGGCTTTGGTAGCGCTGTCGCTAGCAGCCGAATCAAGCGTCAGGGTGAAATTTGATTCTGGGGGCGTGGTCAAGGTCTTGTTTGTGGACGTGCTGCTGCTGCTGGGGGCGGAGGAACTCGGTTGTCAGTGGGCAGGTCCTCATTGTCTGCCATCGCCAATGAGAGATGGTGCGAGTGGCTGCACTGAGTTAGAATCATAGAAGTTTACAGCATGGAAACAGGCCCTTCGGCCCAACCAGTCCATGCCGCCCAGTTTTTACCATTAAGCTAGTCCCAGTTGCCCGCACTTGGCCCATAACCCTCTATACCCATCTTACCCATGTAACTATCGAAATGCTTTTTAAAACACACAATTGTACCCGCCTCTACTATAGAGTTCCATAAACCTTAAGCTGATTTACATGGAACCATCCTGATTTTCCGTTTGGAAACGTGATTTTATAAACCGAGGGGCTTGCCTTGTCTGAAACTGAATAGGGTCCTGCAAATTTAGGTGAGAGGAACGAACTAGGCTTGTACAAGGTGATCATTACCTGCTGCCCGTCTGTACACTCCGTCGGGTGTACTGTTTTGTCAAAGCAGGCCTTACTCTGCTTTCGTTTAGCGCCTAGTTGAACAGCTGCAGCGAGCTGAGCTGCTTTAATATTCTCTGCCATCTGCTGGACTGCTTTCTCATGGGTCAGGGCGGTGACTGCGGGGCTGGCCAAATCAAGTCCGAATAAGTATTCGGTACCCTTCCTGGGTCGTCCGGTCATGAGGGTATGGGGGGTATATCCTGTAGAGCTCGACACTGTGTTCCTAATAAACATCAGTGCGAATGGGAGCACTGTGTCCCATGTTGTGTTGTGCTGCTGCACCATTTTCCTAAGGGTGGCTTTTAGCGTACAATTTATGTGCTCCACAATGCCGCTGAACCGCGGGTGATAGGCAATGTGGAACTTTTGTTTAATTCCAAATATTGTCATAACACTTTTCATGACCCTTCCCGTAAAGTGGGAACATTGGTCCGATTCAATACTACGGGGGGTCCCCATCTCGTAAAAATCTGTTCTGTTAAGACCTTTGCAGTGGCCTTGACTGTGTTTGTTCTCAATGGGAACGCTTCTACCCATTTCGTAAATGTGTCTATCATCACTAACGCATACTTGTAACCATTTCTGCAGGTGGGGGAGAGGACCAATATAATCCAATTGGAGGTTTGTCCACGGGCCATTTACAGGGCGGGTGTGTCGGAGCTGGGCTTTTTTCGCATACCTATCGGGGTTGTTTTGAGCGCAAATTAAACAATTTTCGACGGAGTGGGACACGTCAGTTTTCAACTCGGGCCACCAGCAGAGAGGTCTGAGGTGGGCAAGGGTGGATTCAATCCCTTGATAACCATGTCCGTCATGGAACTTACAGATTATCTCATTCCTGTCCTGGGTGGGGACTACATAAACTCCATCTTTTAAAACGATTCCCTCATGGACCGTCAACAAATTCCTGAACTTTTCATAGGGAGCTGGGAAGTTTCCTTTTAAAATCTCCTTTAATGCTTTGTCTTCTTTTTTGTGCCTGGGCTAGGTCTTGGATGTTGGTCTGTGAGACCTGAACTGCGTGTACTGGGGCACTCTCAGGGGGTGTTGCCAAAAGTGGCCATGTTGTGAACCTGCCTTCGCTAGGACGGCAGCTTTCACATTACCGGGTGGGGAGGAACGATGGTGACTTCTTACTTTGATGATGCCGTATTCTCTGCCTTTTGCTGTCTGGAGGATATGTTTGAGCAGTGGGGCTGAGGGTAGAGGTTCTCATCCGCAGAAATACAGCCTCTCGATTCCCACAGGGGTAGAAATTCTGTTAGGCTGCAGCAGACGTATAAACTGTTTGAATATATGTCTGCAGGGGTGGGGAATGAATCGGGGTGCTGGACAATGTAAGCAATGGCCGCCAACTCGGCTGCCTGCGAACCTAAGTGTCCAGGCAATTTTAAAGCTATCTCTTCTAAAGCGCGTCCTCTACATAAATGCCACAGCCTGTTATCCTTTTTTCCTCAAGGACTGTGGAGGATCCGTCTACATAAATTCTCTGGGGCTTTGTCTGTGGGCTGGGGTCCGGTACCTGTCTTTCTTGGTACCGACTTTGGAACAAAGGGTCCTGTGGTGTGTTTTGGGGCTATGATCGCGCATTCATGTGGGGTCCCTGAATAATGCAAGTTATCGACCACAAACGTGTGTGTTTTGGTCCGTTTGACTGTGATGTCGCGTCCCTGTAGGAGTAGGGTCCATCGCGCTGCTCGAATTTGGCTTACTGTGCCGTCTTGTAGTCTGCCGTCCAGTAAAAGCTGTGTCGAGGTGTGCTCGATCAAAATGGTTACTGGGTTGAGTCCGGTTATGAACGAGAAGAGGGCACGTTTCAATGTATCCATGGCATTTTTGTGCTGTGGAAGCCATTTCCATGGTGCCTGTTTCTTTAGTAAATCGGAGAGTGGGGCTGCCTTTGTGGCAAATCCGTCGATTATGGTTCCGACAATAGCCAACCAGTCCTAAAAATGACCGGAGGGCCATAACGTTTTGGGGCATGGGCAAATTTACAATGGAATCAATCCATTTGAGTTCTATTTCACGCTTCCCATGCGTGAATCCCAATAATTCCGAAAGAAGCGAGATGTGCTCTTCCTTGGTGTCAGTCTGTAGGAGCAAGTCGTCCACATACTGAACAAGGCATTCAGGGCGGGAAAATTTAGATAAGCCATTTGCCAATTGTCTGTGGAGAATGGAGGGGGAGTTGTGGAAGCCTTGTGGAAGGCACATCCATGTGTACTGCTGTCCCTGAAGGTGAACGTAAATTTATACTGGCATGCTTTGTCCAGTGGTATGGAGCAAAAGCCATTACTGATGTCTAATACCGTAAAAAATGTCATCTGGAGTCCCTATCTCAACATGGTCTCGGGACTTGTGGCAACGGTGGGGGCTGCTAGGGGAGTCACTTTGTTCAATTCTCTGTAGTCGATGGTCAGTCTCCATGATCCATCGGGTTTTCTTACGGGCCAAAACGGGGCATTATTTGTCGAAGCAATGGGTCGAATCACGCTTTGCTTCAATAAGCTTTGAATTACCTTGGCTATCTCTCCCTCAGCTTGCTGGGGGAAGCCGTACTGTTTCTGGGGCTTGAGATCAGGACCTGTAATGTTTACAACACCTGGGATTTTACCGCAGTCGTGATTGTGCTGGGCAAATGCTGTTTTATGTTGTTTCAAGACCTCTCTAACTACTTTGGCTGTGGTAATGGTTTGTGGATCAAACCAGTACTCTCCTACTGAGCTGATTCTATGGGCATAATCTCCTACTGTGAGCGTGGCGGGGGCTCGCGCAGCTCTAGCCATTTTCCAGATGCATCGGTTAACTGGGTCGAATGAGAGGTTGTGTGTACTCATGAAATCGATGCCCAGGATGTGTTCTGCTGCCTGGGGCAAGTCTACTAAAACAACCAAATGTTTTGTTCTAATATTACCGAGCTGTACGTCCACAGGGGCTGTGATGTGTCCCTGCTGGAGGTGACCTGTCAAGCCACTAAGGGTAATGGTATCCGTAGTGGGCCAAATCTCTTTCCTGGAACATGATGGAGGAGTTTAACGTGGTTCGGGTCCCTCCTGTGTCCCAAAGGAACTTAACGGGATGTCCCTGGACTGTGCCTGCGACTACCGGACTTATCCCAAAGGGTATCGCAGACCCAAGCTGGGGAGCCCGAACACCGTCAATCAGTGCCACTCATGGCCGAGTTATCTGGTCGGGCGCTAACACTGTGAATGGGTCAGGTATTGTTTCTGGAGGGGGGCGTTTGGGTGCTGATTCCTTTGCTGCTTCGGGGGGGGGGGGCTTGATATTCTCGGGCGTAGCGTCCTTTCTGTCCACAATTGTAGCATTCCTGTGTCTTGGGGTGCTGCGCTGTACCTCTGCCTTCATTTACCCATGTGGGGTCTTGGTGTGCCTTTACTGGGTTCATGGTGGCGTCTACTCTCTCATGTTCTTTTTTTTTTTTTATAAATGTTTTATTGAAAATTTTTTCCCAAACAACAATTTTTCCCCTCTTACAAAGCAAACGCAACAATAACAATACAGAAATTTTAAACAATACACAAGTAACAAAACCCCTTTATCTTTGACCTAAACTAAACCCCCCCTCCCCCCCCCCCCCCTCCCCCTGGGTTGCTGCTGCTGGTCATCTGTCTTCCCTCTAACGTTCCCCTAGGTAGTCGAGAAATGGCTGCCACCGCCTGGTGAACCCTTGAGCCGATCCTCTCAGGGCAAACTTTATCTGCTCCAGTTTAATGAACCCCGCCATATCATTTACCCAGGCCTCCAGTCCGGGGGGTTTCGCCTCCTTCCACATGAGTAGGATCCTGCGCCGGGCTACTAGGGACGCAAAGGCCACAACGTCGGCCTCTTTCGCCTCCTGCACTCCCGGCTCTTCCGCAACTCCAAATAGAGCTAACCCCCAGCCTGGTTTGACCCGGGCCTTCACCACCCGCGAAATCACTCCCGTCACTCCCTTCCAATACCCTTCCAGTGCCGGGCATGCCCAAAACATATGTGCGTGGTTTGCCGGGCTCCCGCCACACCTCCCACATTTGTCCTCCACTCCAAAGAACCTGCTCAATCTTGCTCCCGTTATGTGTGCTCTATGTAGCACCTTAAATTGAATCAGGCTAAGCCTGGCGCATGAGGAAGAGGAATTTACCCTGCTTAGGGCATCAGCCCACATACCCTCCTCTATCTCCTCCCCTAGTTCTTCTTCCCACTTTCCTTTTAGTTCGCCCACCGACTCCTCCCCCTCTTCCCTCATCTCTCGGTAAATCTCTGACACCTTGCCCTCTCCGACCCACACCCCTGAAAGCACCCTGTCCTGTATCCCCTGTGTCGGGAGCAATGGAAATTCCCTCACCTGTTGTCTAGTAAATGCCCTCACCTGCATATATCTCAAGAAATTTCCCCGGGGCAACTTATACTTTTCCTCCAATGCTCCCAAGCTCGCAAAAGTCCCATCTATAAATAAATCTCCCACCCTCCTAATTCCCAACTGGAACCAGCTCTGAAATCCTCCATCCATTCTTCCTGGGGCGAACCTATGGTTGTTCCTGATTGGGGACCCCACCAGGGCTCCCCGCACCCCTCTCTGTCGCCTCCACTGTCCCCAGATATTTAATGTTGCCGCCACCACCGGGTTCGTGGTAAACTTTTTAGGTGAGATCGGTAGCGGCGCCGTCACCAGCGCCTCTAAACTCGTCCCTTTACAGGACTTTCTCTCCAGTCTTTCCCACGCCGCTCCCTCACCCTCCATCATCCATTTACGTATCATTGCCACATTGGCGGCCCAATAGTAATCGCCCAAGTTCGGTAGTGCCAATCCTCCTCTGTCCCTACTACGCTGAAGGAACCCCCTCCTTACTCTCGGAACTTTCCCTGCCCACACGAAGCTCGTGATGCTCCTGTCTATTTTATTAAAAAAGGTCTTAGTGATTAGGATAGGGAGACATTGAAATACAAATAAGAACCTCGGGAGGACCATCATCTTAATTGCTTGCACCCTGCCCGCCAGCGATAGAGGCTGCATGTCCCACCTCTTGAAGTCCTCCTCCATTTGTTCTACCAACCGTGTCAGATTAAGTCTGTGCAAGGTTCCCCAGCTCCTAGCGATCTGAATCCCCAGGTATCGGAAGTTTCTTTCCACTTTCCTTAGAGGCAAGCCTTCTATCTCTCTACTCTGGTCCCCTGGATGTATCACAAATAATTCACTCTTCCCCATGTTTAGCCTATACCCCGAGAAATCCCCGAACCCCCTCAAAATTCGCATAACCTCTATCATTCCCCCCGCTGGGTCCGACACGTATAACAATAGGTCATCCGCATATAACGAGACTCGGTGTTCTTCTCCCCCTCTAATCACCCCTCTCCATTTCCTGGAGTCTCTCAACGCCATGGCCAGAGGTTCAATTGCCAACGCGAACAACAATGGAGACAGCGGGCATCCCTGTCTTGTTCCCCTATATAGTCGGAAATACTCCGATCTATGTCGACCTGTAACTACGCTTGCCGTTGGAGCCCCATAAAGAAGTCTAACCCAGCTAATAAACCCGTTCCCAAACCCAAACCTCCTTAACACTTCCCATAAATACTCCCACTCCACCCTATCAAATGCCTTCTCTGCGTCCATTGCCGCCACTATCTCTGCCTCCCCCTCCACTGGGGACATCATTATCACCCCTAATAGTCGTCGCACGTTAACATTCAGTTGTCTCCCTTTTACGAACCCTGTCTGGTCTTCGTGCACCACCCCCGGGACACAGTCCTTTATCCTCGATGCCAGTACCTTTGCCAACAATTTGGCGTCCACGTTCAACAATGAAATGGGTCTATAGGACCCGCACTGCAACGGATCTTTATCCCTCTTCAAAATTAACGATATCGTCGCCTCCGACATCGTCGGGGGTAGAGTCCCCCCTTTCCTGGCCTCATTGAACGTCCTCACCATCAACGGGGCCAACAAGTCCACATATTTTCTGTAATACTCCACCGGGAATCCGTCTGGTCCTGGGGCCTTCCCTGTTTGCATGCTTCCCAGTCCCTTAATAACCTCGTCCACCCCAATCGGTGCCCCCAGGCCTACCACCCCCCGCTCCTCCACTTTCGGGAACCTCAATTGGTCCAGGAACTGCCGCATCCCCTCCTCTCCCTCTGGGGGTTGAGACCTATACAGTTCCTCATAGAAGGTCTTGAACACCTCATTTATCTTTCCTGCCCTTCGCACCGTGTCTCCCCTTTCGTCTCTAATTCCTCCTATTTCCCTCGCTGCTGCCCTCTTTCGCAATTGATGAGCCAACAGGCGACTCGCCTTTTCCCCATATTCATACCTCCTCCCCTGTGCCTTCCTCCACAGTACCTCCGCCTTTCTGGTGGTCAGAAGGTCAAATTCCGTCTGGAGTCGTCTCCTCTCCCTGTACAATTCCTCCTCCGGGGTCTCTGCAAATTCCCTATCCACCCTTAAAATCTCCCCCAGTAATCTTTCCCTTTCCTTGGCCTCTGTTTTCCTTTTGTGGGCCCCAATGGAGATCAGCTCTCCTCTGACCACCGCTTTTAGTGCTTCCCATACCACTCCCACCGGGACCTCGCCGTCGTCATTGACCTCCAGGTATCTCTCAATACACCCCCGCACTCTTGCACACACTCCCTCATCCGCCATCAGTCCCACATCTAATCGCCAGAGTGTTCTCTGCTCCCTTTCCTCTCCTAATTCCAGGTCCACCCAATGTGGGGCATGATCCGAAACCGCTATGGCTGAGTACTCAGCTTCTTCCACCCTAGAGATCAACGACCTTCCCAAAACAAAAAAATCTATCCGGGAGTACACTTTATGGACATGGGAGAAGAAGGAATACTCCCTAGCCCTAGGTCTAAGAAATCGCCATGGATCCACTCCCCCCATTTAGTCCATAAACCCCTTAAGTACCTTGGCCGCTGCCGGCCTTCTTCCGGTCCTTGAGCTGGATCTATCTAGCCCCGGGTCCAGCACCGTATTAAAGTCCCCTCCTAAAATCAAGTTTCCTACCTCCAGGTCCGGTATACGCCCCAGCATCCGTCTCATAAATCCCGCATCGTCCCAGTTTGGGGCATACACGTTAACCAACACGACCTCCATTCCCTCCAGCCTGCCACTCACCATTACATATCTACCTCCGCTATCTGCTACGATGTTCTTTGCTTCAAATGCGACCTGTTTCCCCACCAAAATGGCCACCCCTCTATTCTTTGCGTCCAGTCCTGAGTGGAACACCTGTCCCACCCATCCTTTCCTTAGCCTAACTTGGTCCGCCACCTTTAGGTGCGTCTCTTGGAGCATAACCACGTCTGCCCTTAGTCCTTTCAAATGCGCGAGCACTCGGGCCCTTTTTATCGGTCCGTTCAGGCCTCTCACGTTCCACGTGATCAGCCTCACTAGGGGGCTACCTGCCCCCCTCCCGTGTCGACTAGCCATTACCTTCTCTAGGCCAGTCCCATATCCCGCCTCCGCGCTCCCGCTCGCTCCCCCAGCGTCGCACACCATCCCCGCCCACCCACTCTTTAGCCATTTCCTTTTGGATTTCCGCAGCAGCAACCCAGTTGTCCCCCCCCCTCCCCCGCCCCCCCCCCCCCCCCCCGCTAGATCTCTTTCTAGCGTGATTGCTCCCCCCATATTACTTCCGTAAGTCAGCTGACTTCAACTGACCCCGGCTACTCCTGCTCACTCCTCGACCCCCCCCATGTGGGGAACTCCCATCCGCCTTGCGCCTGTCTTCCCGCTTTATTCTTTCTGGTGCGGGAACATCCCTTTACCTGACCCGCCTCTTATGGCGCAGCTCCCTTTCCCCTCCCCCTCCCCTTCCCCATTCTCCAACTATGTCCCGTCTTTCCCCCCTCACCGGCGCCCACATTTCCCCAATGTCTCCCCCCTTCCCTGTTTACTTCTCAATTAACTTCCACCGTAACATTAACAATAACATTTCCTGCAGCATCAGTCCCTCAGTTCCGATCCAATTTCTCTTCTTTGATGAAGGTCCATGCTTCCTCCGCCGTCTCGAAATAATGGTGTCTCTCCTGATACGTGACCCATAGTCTTGCCGGCTGCAGCATCCCGAACTTCACCTTCCTTTTATGCAACACCTCTTTGGCTCGGTTGAAGCTCGCCCTCCTTCTCGCCACCTCCGCACTCCAATCCTGGTATACCCGTACCACTGCATTCTCCCATCTGCTACTCCGCACCTTTTTAGCCCATCTCAGGACCTCTTCTCTATCCTTAAGGCGGTAAAATCGCACGATTATCGCCCTGGGTGGTTCCCCCGCTTTTGGTCTTCTCGCCGGAATCCGATTTGCCCACTCCACCTCCAAGGGGCCCGTAGGGGCCTCAGCACCCATCAGTGAGCTCAGCATCGTACTTGCATAAGCTCCACAGTCCACTCCTTCCACACCCTCAGGGAGACCCAGTATCCGAAGGTTCTTCCTTCGCGCTCCATTTTCTAGGGCTTCGATCCTTTCAGTACACTTTTTATGAAGTGCCTCGTGCGTCTGTGTCTTAACCGCCAGGCCCAGGATCTCGTCCTCAATATCTGTCACCTTCTGCTCCACCACACGGAGCTCTGTCTCCTGGGTCTTTAATGTCTCCTTGAGCCCCTCAATTGCCTGTAGCAACGGGGTCAGCACCTCCCTCTTCAGCAGCTCCACGCACCGTCTCACAATTTCATGCTCAGGCCCCCATGTCGCCTGCGCTTTCTCCGCCGCCATCTTGTACTTCTCTCTTTCTGACCCTTTGGTCGACGATTCCTCGCGCTGCAGCCGCCGCCGCCGGTTTTTTCCTCCTTCGTTTGGGGGGGACTCCCTTCTCACACGCCCCACACCGGGTTGCGTCGTCGAAAAATTCCCCGTTGGGGCTCTTAAAAGAGCCCGAAGGTCCGTCGGAGCTGGAGCCGCCGAAGCGTGCGGCTAGCTAGGCATCACCGCAACCGGAAGTCCCTTCAGTGGCCTTGATGAGGTCTTTTCACAGTTGTTCCCTCTGCTGCTAGAATTCACCTTTGATACAGGCCCTCAGGTCAGCTTGCAGCTTTAAGCTTGCCCTTCCCCCGCCTGCATGCTGGAAGAGGCCCTGTTTATCCTGTAGTTGCAGCCAAATCTTTCACTGTTTCTGCGTGTGTCTGGCAACCAAGAGACATACCCTTCCTGGGGGACACTGTCGGGGGAATATTGCCGCCTTCTTCCCACACCGGGAAATGTCAAACAAATGCCGTGGGGGCCCTGTAAAAGAGCCCAAAAGTCCGTTCCAAGCAGGAGCTGCCGAATGTGCGACCTAGCTCTGCATAGCCGCACCCGGAAGTCCACTCTCTCATGTTCTGTCCTTTTCTGTACCGACTGTTCCCAAGCTCTGGACAATCATTTCAGAACCCACACTTCATTATGCGCTGGGTCTGAGGGGTCATAATTGGCGCAAGCCTTCTGTCCTGCCTCTGTGGCGTGAGACACTAACGTACGGGTCCGTTTGGCCCTATTGTCTGCTGATAAATGGGCGCAGGCTAACTCACCGAATCCCGCAGTGAAATGGATCCAAAGGCATCCAGCAAACGCTGTTGGATGCTCTCCCTTTTTCTGGCTGCACCGGTTGAGATCTACCGGATCTCCTCTGTTATATCCTATGGCGTCTAAGATGGCCGTTTTCATTTCTTGGAGGCTACCTCCTCCTACATTTTGTAGGTCGGGAAGGGCTGAACTAACTGAGGGGTGTAAGCACATAGCTATGAGCTTAACCTGTTCCGGCTCGTCTAAACCATACATCAGGGTTTGTTGTTTTACTAACTCAAAAAAGTGATGTGGGTCCGATGTGGGGTGGAAAGTATCTATCTTTTCTCCGGCGTCTCGTAACTGGGTGATCGATAATGGGGTGGTGTACACAAAATCGGGTTGGTCTTCCTTGGTCACCCTGCGCTGTGTGGTGATGGGGTTCATTGGGTTGGGTGCTGCCTGTGCAGTCGGTGGTGCGGGTGCTTTTCTCTTCGGGGCCTGAGGGGCGCTATTTTGATTCTCGGTCTCGCTTACGTACCGTTGGCCGTTTCACTGAGTTCCTGCCAATCGGGGCCGTCTTCCTGGTCTCGCTGTGGGCTAAAGGTGTTTCTAAACCCCTCCTGAACTGATAGCAGGGATTGCAACCTCGCAATTTGCTGCCTGCATTTGGCATGGTCCACCGAACTCTGTCTCTGTTCCGTGGAGGGCTCGAGGGCTGCTTTTAAATCATTGCATTGTTTCTTTAAGATCTGTACCTGATTCTCTGTCTCTTCTCTTGCCAGTATAGCACGCTGTGTGTCCTGGTAGGCCTTATCTTGGATTTGGAAGCTGCTAAGGTGGGCGAGACAGGATTGATGTGCCCTCTTGACGTCATCCATTTCCTTGTCCTTCACTGCTAACTGCTCCCGGAGCTGTACATTTAATTTCTCGAACTCACTTAAATCTCCCTCTCTACTTTCCTCTTTCTCCTCTAGCTGCTTGCGGAGCGTCTTCACGACCTCTTCTGTGCCTCGCAATTGTGCCAGACAGGACACGATTGCCATCGGCTTACGGACCTTAGTCAAACTCTTTTTATGTATCTCGGTCAGGCTCGCCCACCAAGTCTGTCCTGTGCTGCCAGGACCTGTCTCTTCATTCGCGCAAAACACAGACCATAGGGGCCATCCTTTCCCCTTTAGGTATTTCCTGATCTCTTCTTCCCATACGGGACACTGTTCTGATCTATTGGTCGCTGTGACCTCGGGCTCTTGTGGATGCATAAGGCATTCCATTGCCTTCATGGCCATCCCTACAAATATTCTGTCTCTTACTGGAAATTTGGAACAAGGGGGAATAAAGCGGTGGTGCAAACACGGGTACGGCTTAAGCTATTTTCCGGTTTACGCGACTCCCGAAAGTTTCACGCAACAAATCTATCGAGTTTATCTTATATCCCTTTGTTAGTACGCATGCAAATTACACACTTCCGAATTCTGGAGGTTTGATCGATACTGGTTTCGCTTGTGGTTTCTTTTACTTTGCCAATTTGGATTCTAATTCAAACATTTTTGTGGGTTCTCTCGGAGTGACACGTTCACTTCTGGGTCGAGTCCCGTCAGATATCGCCAATAACTGTTGTTGATTTATCTCTACTACTTGGTCTTTTCTGTGGCTCTGTTCCAATTAGGGCAATCAGTGGATTTGCCTTCTTTCTATATTATCAATGTCCAAATGCTTAGAGTCGCCAGGTATCGAATGATACCACCACAAGTTTCAACCGGCTATCGATCAAAGAGCCAAACACCAGTTAGTTAGTTCAAGGTCAAGGGTACTTTATTTACATACAATCAGTCATGCAACATACACTACTAGTTAACTACACCTATTACTAAGACAAACTGTACTTAACTTCGGGCACCCAGTTTAGGTCAGGAAATAGTGGCCGCTGTTCAATTCTGGATCTCTTGGGTTCGAAGTGGTAACTGCTGCTCAGCTGGGCTCATCCGTCTGGTAGCGGGCGTTGAACTTGTACTTGCTTCTGATGTTGCTGCGATTGGCAATGGCCGTGACCGGGGTACCAAGGCCAAAAGAGAGCGAGCAAATGGCGAACTCTTCCTTTATACTCGGGGGTTTTTGCGCTCTTTTGGGCAGTCCTACGATTTGGGCCTTACTAATTGGGTGATCCCTGATCACTCCGTTCGATTCCTTAGCCAATAAGTGGGCGGGGATTTGGATGGCTGGGCTTGTCCCAAGCGGTCATTGACCCCGTTGTTTGTGCTTCCCTTGGACAGGGAGTGGCGCTGTGATGTCTGGGACTGTCCTGGTTGCTGGAGTACCAGCCCTTTGTGTTGGGGGAGATGGGCCATCACCTGCTAATCAGCCTGATTAACATGCTAATGGGACGGAGTTTCGATGCCATCTGGTCTTTGCTGACAAATATGCATTTCAGGCTCTGAGCCTGACTCTTGGCTTGTCCATTTTACCCATCATAGAACATAGAACAATACAGCGCAGTACAGGCCCTTCGGCCCACGATGTTGCACCAAAACAAAAGCCATCTAACCTACACTATGCCATTATCATCCATATGTTTATCAGTCTTTGCGAGTGGCTCTGTACCTAGTTGGAAGTGGCCATCCCCGATGGCTACAATATATAAATGATTTGGAGGAAAATGTAAATGGTCTGATTAGTAAGTTTGCGGACGACACAATGGTTGGTGGAATTGCGGATAACGATGAGGACTATCAGAGGATACAGCAGGATTTAGATCGTTTGGAGACTTGGGCGGAGTGATGGCAGATGGAGTTTAACTCGGACAAATGTGAGGTAATGCATTTTGGAAGGTCTAATACAGGTAGTGAATGGTAGAATCCTCAAGAGTATTGACAGTCAGAGGGATCTAGGTGTACAGGTCCACAGGTCACTGAAAGGGGCAACACAGGTGGAGAAGGTAGTCAAGAAGGCATACGGCATGCTTGCCTTCATTGGCCGGGGCATTGAGTATAAGAATTGGCAAGTCATGTTGCAGCTGTATGGAACCTTAGTTAGGCCACACTTGGAGTATAGTGTTCAATTCTGGTTGCCACACTACCAGAAGGATGTGGAGGCTTTAGAGAGGGTGCAGAAGAGATTTACTAGGATGTTGCCTGGTATGGACTGCATTAGCTATGAGGAGCAGTTGAATAAACTTGGTTTGATTTCACTGGAACGACAGAGGTTGAGGGGCAACCTGCTAGAGGTCTACAAAATTATGAGGGGCATAGACAGAGTGGATAGTCAGAGACTTTTTCCCAGGGGGCGGGGTCAATTACTAGGGGGCATAGGTTTAAGGTGCGAGGGGCAAGGTTTAGAGGAGATGTACAAGGCAAGTTTTTTTTACACAAAATGTAGTGGATGCCTGGAACTCGCTGCCGGAAGAGGTGGTGGAACCAGGTACGATAGTGACATTTAAGGGGCATCTTGACAATACATGAATAGGATGGGAATAGAGGGATACAGGCCCCGGAAGTGTAGAAGATTTTAGTTTAGACGGGCAGCATGGTCGGCGCAGGCTTGGAGGGCTGAAGGGCCTGTTCCTGTGCTGTACTTTTCTTTGTTCTTTGATGCGTACAACTCCAACAATCCTGAAGCTTGACACCATCCAATTAGCAACCAATCCAACACCTTAAATGTTCACTCCCTTCACTACTACACACAAGTGGCAGGAGCGTTTAACATCTAGAAGATGAACTGCAGTAACATCAAAGATGGCGATAAGGGAATAGTGTAGATGGGCTTTAGAGTGGTTTCACAGGTCGGCGCAACATCGAGGGTTGAAGGGCCTGTACTGCGCTGTAATGTTCTATGTGCAGGTTAGGTGGATTGGCCATGCTAAATTGACCCTTACTGTCCAAAAGGTTAGGTGGGATTACTGGGTTACATGGATAGGGTGCAGGCATGGCATAGGTAGGATGCTCTTCCCACGGGCAGGTGCAGACTTGATGGGCCGAAAGGCCTCCTTCTGCCCTCCTATGATTCTACGAACACGCCAAGGCTCCTTTGACCCGTGACTTCTATCACTCGGAAGGACAAGGGCAACATCACTACCAGCAAGTTCCCCTTGAAGTCACACATCAGCCAGACTTTGAAATATATAACCGTTCCTTCACTGTCACTCGGTCAAAATCTTGGAACTTCCTCATTAACAGCACAGTGGGTGTATCTATACCACATGTATTGCAGTGATACAGAAGGTGGCTCAACACCATCTTCTCACAGGCAATTAGGGATGGGCAATGCCAGCAATATTCATTTCATATATGGGTGAATTTTTTAAAAATCCTTTCCGAAGTGTTGTGTCTAAAAATGGACACAATACTCCAGCTGTAGTAAAACTTGTGTTTTATAAAGGTTTATCATTCCTTGCTTTTGTACTCCAGTCCTTGGATTCCCTCCGCCTTTTTAACCACTTTCCCAATTGTCACCTTCAATGATTTGCGCACATGTACCCAGGCCTGTGTCCTTGCACCCCATGTAGAATTGTACTCTTTAATTTATATTGTCTCTCCTCTTTCTTCCTGCCCAAGATATATCAGTTTGCACTTCTCTGCAGTAAATTTCATCCGCCGCATATTGACCATTTTTCTATGGATTTCAACTTTGCTGACAAACTAATTATGCGGTATGATATCAAATGCCTTTTGGAAGTTGAAATATATTGCATCAATCAGGTCACCCTCATCAGCTCCTCTCTGATACAGTCTTTTAAAAAAAAATCTCCAATCAAGTCAGTTAAACATGGTCTGCCTTTAACAGATCCATGCTGGCTTTCTTTAATTAATTCACACTTGTCCAAGCGACACTCAATTATTTTCCTGCATTACCATTTGTAAAAGCTTCCCCAATTCAAGAGGTTAAACTAGCTGGCCTGTAGTTGCTGGTAATACCCATGCACTCTTAGGCTGTATCATTTGCAATTCTCAGATCCGACTCCTCAATGGTTCCCTATATACTGCACGGTACATCTGTGAGCAGGTTAGTTGAGCATAGGATCAGACTGGTAACTGCTGAAGGTTTTACATCAAGAACGGTCACTTTTAAGATAATCAGGACTGCTGACACCGGTGGAAATGGATCCTAATATGAATCCATGCCTTTGGTGAGTAGAGTAGAAAATGGAAGGAGATACCTGTCCCCTAACACCACTTTTTTTTAAAGCACAAATATCTCTCAGTAGGCCTAACATTTCTGGACTGGAGAGGATATTTCCAATGTGCAAATTGCAGAAAAGGTAGGTTTTGGGTTGGGGTGCAGTTTTGCTGGCTCCCTGCCTTTGTTGGATGAATGTTCTTTGGCCAGAATGCTGACCTTGTTTTGGTGTTCTGGTTTGCTTCATAACATGTTATACTGAAATGTGACCAAAATGGACTTCTGGTGGCAGCCATAGAGTGAGTGGTCGCACACAGGGCAGCTCTGGCTTGAAGGTGTTGACTTGAGCTTGTGTTACCCGAAAGCGGGGGAATTTTGACAGGAGTGTGTAGCTGAAGGTGTGAAGGAGAAGATCCCCTCCAGGAGTGGCACCTTTGATGGTTATCAGACGTGGCCAAGGAAATGGAAGAGACCTTGTGCAGCAACAGTTGGAAAGATGGCAGGGGTGGGTCACATGTTGGAAAATCCCAGATGGAGCAGCTGAGGGCGTTCATCAGAGCGGAGTTCTGCCAGCAACGAAAGGAAATGCAGGAAGACTGATCGAAGACCATCGCAGGAGCACTTGCACCCTTAAAAGGCTCAATGGAGAGAGCTGAGAAGTGCCTGGAGGCTGAGGGGTCGCAGATCCGGGAGATGGAGAGGGTGATGTCCGACCACAGTGATGGGATGGTGGAATTGGACGTGGAGGTGGGGCTCCTGGGAGACCTTTGCAAGTCGCTAAGGGCAAAGGTAGAGGAGCAGGAGAACAGATCCAGAGGGCAGAACCTGTGTTATCATTGGCCTGCCTGAAGTGTGGAAGGTACGAGTGCTACAGATGCGTCTCGAGGATGCTGACAGGGCTGGTGGCAGACGGGGTTCTGGGTGGCAGAAAGGGTGCTGGACAAGGCCCCAGAGGTGGAAAGAGCGCACAGGCCTCTAAGGCAGAAGCTATGAGCGTGAGAGCCGCCACTGGCAATGATTGTGAGGATCCACGAGTTTGTGGGGAAGGAGAAGATCTTGTGGTGGGTCTGGGAGAAGTGGAACTGCGAATGGGAGGGGAGCAAGATCCGAATCTATCAGGACGTTGGAGCGGAGCTGGCGAAAAGGTGCGCCGGGTTCAACAAGGCCAAAATGGTTCTTTACCGAAGGCAGGTCAAGTTTGGGGTGCTGTACCCGATGAAACTGTGGGTGGCTTTTGAATGCCGGGAGGACGATTTCGAAACCCCAGGGAGGCCAATGACTTTATTAGAGATCATAAACGTGGGGAGATCTGAACGTTAATGGGAGACGGAGGGGTCGGGACAACGGAGATGCGGATAATCTGGGGGGGGGGGGAGGTTTTCTTCTCGGGTGGGGTGGTTTTGGTTTTGTTGTTGTGATTGTTTGTTTAGGGGCAATAAGCTTGTCAGCACCCCCCCCCCCCCCCCTCCAGCACAGGAGGTGACCTGTGGCTTTGGATGTGTCTTTGATCATGTGGGGGAGGGTGGGATCCACAGGGAGCTATTTGCAAAGAGGGAGAGGTGGGGTGAAGGAGGATCCTTCAAACAGGAGCTGTCACACTGGTAATGCTGGTGAATGGAAGTGAGGTGGGGGAGGTTTAGGAACCCAGGGGCGAGGGAGTACTCCTTCTCGCACGTGTACAGGGTATACTCTAGAATTGATTTTGTTTTGTGGGGGTGGCGTATGCGGGAATTGTGATTTCTGACTATGCTTCTGACTATGCACCGCATTGGCTGGAGGCTGGACTTCGCTCGAGGCAAGAACAGAGGCTGGGATGGGGTTTCGACCTGGGCTTTTAGCGGACAAGGGGTTCTGTGATAAGGTGCGGTCGGTGATTAAGGACAGTGTGGAGCTGAACCAGAATAGGGAGGTATCGGCGGCCATATTTTGGAAGGCATTGAAGGCAGTGGTTGGGGAGAGATTATCTTGTTTAAGGCACATAGAGATAGGAGAAGGATGAGGGTGAGTGTTCAATACCTGGAAGAGAGGTTTGTAAGTCTAGATGAGTTTCGGGAGAGGGTAGAGCTTCTGAAGGGAAGCAAATTCAGGTATATGCAAGTGAGGGATGGAGGGGAGGGAGTGAAAAGGGGAAAAATCTGTGAACCATGGGATGTGGAGAATGTTCTCCGAGTTTTTTAAATGTTTTTATGTTTTTGTACTTTTGAATATGTTTGGAATAAAATACATTTTTAAAAATGTGACCACAATTGCACGAGGAAAGGGAAGTGTAATGAATGGTGCTGCCTCTAGTGCTTGGCTGACACCAGGTTGAAGAACGCCTAAACCTATATGGATTACTGGATTGCACTTCCAACTATAAACCTTTGTCCTGTAAAAGGAATCAATCTAAATAATTACCTCTTGCATTAGTCTTAGCAAATGAGTAATACAGTGAGCCTAAAGTCCCCAAAATCCTTCTCATTTGGCATGGAATGGAACCCTCAGCTACCCATGAGCCAACACCTCATTCCAATTTATATGAAGGGGGCCATTTCAATGGTTGAATGGGTCATTGGCACCTGCAAATGTGCTCAAAGAGTGGCATCTCCGTTACTTGCCTTTGTAAGGTGAAATGAACTTCAGTCACTTTTGCTCCAGGTGCTTCAAGGTCTTCTGGTGTGAAGAAAAGAAAATCCTCATCTGCAGCCTTTTTTCCTTTGGTCTAAAATAAATTGTACCCCTTGACAAAGTGTTCTTCTGTATTGAACAGTATTGATATTCAGATTTGACAATGTTAATGGTACCCAATGATTTAATCTTTGAATTGAATGACAAGTAGTCTGCTCTGGAGGCTTTTTTTATGTAACTGTGTAATGGAATCCTAGTATGAATGTTTGGCTGAGTTTCAATCCCCATGAATGGATTCAGCTCAGCAGAGAGTGTTGACATAGCTGTCAAGAGGATTGAGAGTTGATTTATTTAAACATTTTCTTTTGACCCAGCAATAGTGGAGGAATAACGATTATTATATCTTTCCAAGTCAGAATGGTGAGTGGCCAGGAGGGGAATTTCCAGGTGATAGTGCTCCCATGTATCTACTGTACTTATCCCTCCAGATGGTAGGAGTTATGGAGTTGGAAGGCACTGCCTAAGGCGTCTGTGTGAGTTTTGTAGATGCCATTGTTCATCAGTGGTGGAGGGAGTGAATGCTTGCAGAAGGGGTGCCAATCATGCCTGCTGTTTTGTCCTGGATGGTATCAAGTTCATGAACGTTGTTGGAGTTGTACTCATCCAGGCATTTCAACATACTCCTGACTTGTGCTTTGTAGTTAGTGGGCAGGCTTGGGGAGTCACAGGTGAGTTAATCGCTGCAGGATTCCTTGGCTCTCAGTGCTGCCTCATGCTGGTTAGGACCCGGGTTTGGTCCCAGCCCCGGGTCGCTGTCCGTGTGGAGTTTGCACATACTCCCCGTGTTTGCGTGAGTCTCACCCGCACACACAAAAGGGTGTGCAGAGTAGATGGATTGGCCATGCTAAATTGCCCTTAATTGTCCTGAAGAAAGTCCAGAGTGATTCTCCTACCTGAAGGGCGCTAGCAGGGCCCCGGAGTACTCCTCGCAGCTCTGGCCGCCGATACGGGGCCCTGGTCGGGAGTCCGCGCATACGCACGGCAGCGGCCTTCGGTGGCTGCCCCGTGGGACATGGCGGACTCGCACCGCAAACCCGGCCCGAAGATATAGGCCCCCCCCACCGAGATCGCGCACGCTCTTGGATCGGTGGCCCACGATCGCTAGCCTGGCCGTCTGTGAGGCCCCCCGATGAAGGATCCCCCCGCCCCCACCAGGGCGGCCAGGGAATGACTCCGCAGCCGCCACTGGACGTTTCCGACATGCAAATCGTGGTTAGAACCACGCCATCAGGAACTCAGCCAGTTTTCGTCAGAGAATCGCCACTGGGGTTTCTGTCAATGGCCCCCTACACGCGCCGTGTAGACCACGTGCACGATTCGCGGTGATTCTCCGGTCACTGGAGCAGCGTCATGCCCGATTTGGGCGTCAACGCCCATTCTCCGCCCGCGCCGATCGCGATTTTGGCGCGGAGGCTCGGAGAATCCCACCCTACGTCTGTAAGGTTTGATTCTGCGAATGTGACCTAGAATCATAGAATTTACAGTGCAGAAGTAGGCCATTCGGCCCATCGAGTCTGCACCGGCCCCTTGGACAGAACACCCTACTTAAGCCCATGCCTCCACTCTATCCCCACAACCCAGTAACCCCATCTAACCTTTTTGGACACTAAGGGCAATTTATCATGGCCAATCCACCTAACCTGCACATCTTTGGACTGTGGGAGGAAACCGGAGCACCCGGAGGAAACCCAAGCAGACACGGGGAGAACGTGCAGACCCCGCACTGACAGTGACCCATGCCGGGATTCGAACCTGGGTCCCTAGAGCTGTGAAGCAACTGTGCTAACCACTGTGCTACCGTGCTGCCCACAGTCATGTCAGGCTGTTGCTTAACTCGTCTGTGAGGCAGCTCTCTTAATTTTGGCACAAGCCCTCAGATGTTAGGATGGAGTAGTTTGTAGGGTTGAACATAGAACATAGAACATAGAAAATACAGCACAGAACAGGCCCTTCGGCCCACGATGTTGTGCCGAACCTTTGTCCTAGATTAATCATAGATTGTCATTGAATTTACAGTGCAGAAGGAGGCCACTCGGCCCCTTGAGTCTGCACCGGCTCTTGGAAAGAGCACCCTACCCAAACTCAACACCTCCACCCAACACCAAGGGCAATTTGGACATTAAGGGCAATTTATCATTGGCCAATGATAAGGCTGAGTTTGCTGCCTTTGTTTCCCATCTTCAGTTGATGCCGGGCGGTCCATCCGTTTCATTCCTTTTAGACTTTTTAGTGGTTTGATAAAACTGAATGGCTTGCTGGGCCATCTCAGAGGGCATTTAAGAGTCCAGCACGGCCCGCTGAATTATGCCCCGTAGTGTATTACTAGGGCTTTTTCAGACTTTGCGGAGTTGGCCTTAGTTAACTCTTTCGTGGGTGGACACTAATTGTCATCTGAATCCCTTAATGGACAAGCTCCTGGTTACTAAAAATACCCCCACTCCGCAGTAGAGCACTGGCTTTGGCATGTGAGAAAATGGGATATATGGGCATGTGGAGGACATTGCATCTGAGAGATAGGGATTTTTCTCATTTTGCAGCCCCCCATCAATGCCACACTAGAACTGACTAATCTTTTGTGCCTAGGACTCTCCTAGATTTAATGTCCTCTTGTTATATGGGAGGCATTGTCACCTCTGACCATGGTCCCATCTTCGTAGAATTTGTGCTTGAGGTCACCCCCCAGTCTTAAGTTATGGCGGTTTGACGCCTCCCTGCTTGAGGATAAATAGTTTACTACATAGTTTAAGAAGGAGTTTGAGTTTTTTTACTTGGTCAATTCCCTTTGTAATGTCACTCCTTCTGCTCTGTGGGAGACCTGCAAGGCCTATCCTAGGTGGTTGGTTATTTCTTACAGAACTAACAGAAGGCAGAGAATGCTGTAAAATCGGCGCTGGTTGGAGGTTTGTTTGGTTGTTGCAGAGGAGAAGTACAGGAGCGCTGTGAGCGGAACCCGGGGAGGTAGGAGGTTAATGAAAACTGAAGATATTAATGGATGATTTAGGTTATTTTATGCTGAATTATATAAATTGGGTCAATCTGGTGATATGATCGTACCTATGGAACATTTCTTCTCTTTCCTCGAGCTCCCTGTGTTTTTGGAGGATCAGCGTTTGGCCCTTAGTGTTCCTATCTCTAAAAATGAAGTGGCTGTGGCCATCAAGGAACTTCAGCTGGGCAAAGCCCTGGGGCCTGATGGTTTTGGGTGTGAGCTTACAGGGAATTTAAAGCACTGTAATTGTTGGTATGTAGTGTCAGTCCTGTGAAACAGGTCTGCTGCCACCAATGCTTCGGGAGACAAACATCTCCCTGATTTTGAAGACAGGCAAGGCCCTGGAGGAATGTGTCTCTTACAGGCCAATTTTGCTTCTGAATGTTGGATTGAAGTTTATATCTAAAGTGTTGCTGAGGTGTTTAGAGGGAATACTTCCGATGATTGTTCAGGAGAGTCAGACTGGGTTCATAAAGGGTAGGTTTTCCAGCAACAATGTTAGAAGGTTATTGAATGTCAGCCAGGCCTTCCAGAATCTGGCACTAAATGTGCTGGTGATCTCCTTGGATCCGGAGAGAGCCTTTGATCGTATGGAATGGAATTATCTGGTGTAAGCACTGTGGAGATTTGGGTTGGGTGAGAAATATATCAAGTGGGTTCAGGTGCTGTACTATAGGCCCTTGGCAGCAGTACTCATGAATGGTTTTAGGTCCGAGAACTTTGGACCAGACGGGAGTTTCCCCCTGTCACTCTTGCTGTTTGCATCGGCTATAGAGCCTCTGGCGAGGCTGTTAGGTGGAACCACTTGATATTGGGGTTGGGTTGCGGGGAGAAGCAGCATAAGATTATACTTTATGCGGATGACGTGATACTGTTTGTGTCAAAGCTGGATGCCTAGGTTCCCACTTTTATTGATGTGGTGGATAGGTTTAGTGCCTTCTCTGGTTATAAGATTAATTTTACAAAATTGGAGGCTATGCCGGTGGAAGATTTGAGGGGTAGACTTCCCTCTTGCCAATTTTCCTTTTAGGTGGTCTTCATTGGGTTTTCAGGTATTTCACCATTGGTGGTACCATTGATGGCTCAGTGTCACAGTAGTTAGCACTGCAGCCTCATAACGTCAGGGACCTGGACTGTCTGGGTGGAGTTTGCACATTTTCTGCGTGGGTGTCCTCCGGGTGCTCCAGTTTCCACCCACTGCCCAAAGATGTCCAGGTTAGGTGGATTGGCCATGATCAATGTGCAGGGTTACGGGGATAGGGTGGAGGATTGGGCCCAGGTAGAGTGCTCTTTTGGAGGGTCAGTGCAGACCCGATGGGCCGAATGGCTTCCTTCTGCACTGTCGGGAATCTATGAGAATTACCCTTCGACATACCCTTCATTATATGGCGCCAACTTTCCTTAGTTCATTGCTTCTATTAGGTGAGATTTGATGCCTTGGTCTTTCGTACCTGTCTTCATTGCTGGGCAGGATTGCCTTAATTAAGATGAATGTGTTGCCTAGATTGCTATACCCTTTGCAGATGTTGCCAATCTTGTTGTTAGTGAGAGACTTAAACAAGATTAATGGAACGATCAGTTTGTTCATTTGGAATAAGAAGAAGCCTAGTCTAAGTTTACAAGCTGCAGCTCCTTGGTTCCAAGGGGGATGTGGGTGTCCCGAATATTAGGCTATATCAACTGGCCTCTCATCTTAGATTTGTCAGAGACTGGGTTATGAAGGACCCTGCCTCCATTTGTCTCTATGTTGAAGCAGATCAGTCGGTTTACCCTTTGCAGGTCTTGTTATTTTATGGGAATAGGACAGGTGCCAGATGCGGAAATCCAATTTTTGTTAATATTTTTAAAGCGTGGGTCTCATATGGGTTTTATGGACCATGGATTCGATACTTGGAGAGATAGAGGCATTTGTAAGCTGGGAGATATGTTCAGTGATGCTCATTGATGTCATAATATCCACTCATGTATATAATGAGATGCAGACAGGTAGTGATTGACACACAGGATAACCAATGAACACACACGACACATAACAACCAATCACCAGACAGGACACCACCACTACAAAGCACACAGGGCATTAAGACTCTCTCTCTACAGGACACAGCGACTGAGATAGTAAGAGCGCACATGCCAGTGAGCACAAGCCAGTGAGCACTATCACCATGAGGTAGAGAGTTAGTCTGGTCAAGCCAGTAGGAGGTTATCAGTTAGATTGATAGAGTGTCAACTCACAGCAGACTATGTACAGCAATCAGGAAGTTCAATAAAACAGTGTTGGACCATCTCCTGTGTCAGAAGCCTGTTTCTAGTTTCACTGCATCCAGTTGCAGTCAACGTTGAACCAACTTACTTAACACATCATGGTACCAGAGTGCTATTAATCCTAACGAACCTACCTCGAGTGCATCTGCAACGACCAGCAAGCAGCCATCCAGCGGCATGGAAAGGATCCAGCCTCCTTCCCAACTCCGGATCTCCGGCAACCTCGGCGCCAACTGGAAAGTCTTCAAACAAAAGTTCCTCCTGTACATCGAGGCCTCCGACCTCGAGGCAGCATCGGATGCCAGAAAGATCGCGCTGTTCCTGTGACTGCGGGGGATCACGCCATCCACATCTATAACTCGCTTACATTTGCCAATGGCGAAGACAAGACAAAGTTCAAGACAGTTCTGCTGAAATTCGACAGCCACTCCGACATTGAGGTGAATGAGAGCTTTGAACGGTACATCTTCCAACAGAGGCTTTAGGGTAAGGATGAACGTTTTCAGTCCTTCTTGACCCATCTCCGCATCCTAACGCAGTCATGTAATTATGATTCGACGACTGATTCCATGATCCGGGATCAGATCGTTTTCGGGGTCCAGTCCGACTCCCTGCGGGAGCAGCTCCTTAAAATCAAACAGTTGACCCTCTCCGTTGCCATCGAAATGTGCGTTGTCCATGTGCATGCCAGAAATCGCTACTCCCGCATCAGGGCGGCAGAAACTGCAAAACTGGCCTCCCATGAGGCAGAAAGGGTGCAGGCCATAGCAAAAATGCAAGGCCTGAGCATTGAGGAGAGCGGCAGCTTCGCGCGCTTTTCTCGGGTCTCCACGCATGCGCGCCACGACCGGGCAGCACGGTAGCATAGTGATTAGCACAATTGCTTCACAGCTCCAGGGTCCCAGGTTCGATTCCGGCTCGGGTCACTGTCTGTGCGGAGTCTGCACGTTCTCCCCGTGTGTGCGTGGGTTTCCTCCGGGTGCTCCGGTTTCCTCCCACAGTCCAAAGATGTGCAGGTTAGGTGGATTGGCCATGCTAAATTGCCCTTAGTGTTCAAAATTGCCCTTAGTGTTGGGTGGGGTTACTGGGTTAGGGAGGTGTGCGGTTGGGTAGGGTACTCTTTCCCAAGAGTCGGTGCAGACCTGATGGGCCGAATGGCCTCCTTCTGCACTGTAAATTCTATGAGGCCGAAAACCCTGAGGCGCATGCGCGAACGTCGGCTGACCGCACTGCGCATGCGCGATGGCACACAGAACGTGCTGACGTCAGCGTCATGACGTGTACGAATTGTGGCTCCGCCCATTTAAAGCGGCAATGTCCAGCCAAAGGCAGGCAATGTCTACAGTGTGGAAAGCCTGGCCACTATGCGGCCTTCTGCAGGTCCGCTCCACCGAACAACAGCCAGCGATCCCAGCTGCAGTGCAGACGTGTCCGCTGCGTACAACAAGGCATGCAGGATTCTGATCCAGACAGCCCAACGGACCCCGATGCTGACTGACTCGAGTCTCCATATCGGGTGGGCATCATCACCACACGCGAGTTGGTCTCTACCGTGCCTGCCAACCGCCTTTTGATCCTCAGTGTGGATCCTGACGACGAGTGGTGTGCCATCATCACGGTCAACCAGTCTCGCATCCAATTTAAATTGGACACTGGCGCGTCTGCGAACCTCATATCACAGTCGGACCTCGACAGCATCCGACACCAACCTAGCATTCTTCCACCAGCCTGCCAGCTCCTTGACTACAATGGTAATGCCATAGCTGCCAGTGGGTCGTGTCAGCTAGGTGTCTCTCACAAGGCAATCAAGGCGCCATTGAGATTCGAGATTGTCCGGCCTGACAAGGCATCCCTGCTCGGTGCTCGCGCATGCAAACTCCTAAATCTGGTACAGCGGGTTCATGCCATGTCCTCGACACCGGCGACGGCCTCGTCCAATGCGAATCTCCAGGTTGAGATAGACGACATTCTCACACAATACCACAGTGTGTTTGATGGGATGGGCACGCTCCCATATCGCTACAAAATATTGCTCAAGCCGAATGCCACCCCAGCCACCCATGCACCACGCCGGGTGCCGGCTCCTCTCAAGGATCGTCTGAAAACACAGCTACGAGATCTCCAAGACCAGGGCATCATCTCAAAGGTCACGGAATCCACAGACTGGGTCAGCTCCATGGTCTGCGTCAAGAAACCCTCTGGCGAATTCCGCATTTGCATTGATCCCAAAGACCTGAATCGCAACATCATGCGAGAGCATCACCCGATCCCGAAGCGTGAAGAATTGACCTGTGAGATGGCTCACGCCAAATTCTTTACCAAGCTGGACGCCTCCCGTGGCTTCTGGCAAATTCAGCTGGACGAGTCCAGTTGGAAGCTGTGCACTTTTAACACTCCGTTCGGCAGGTATTGCTACAACCGCATGCCTTTTGGTATCATATCAGCTTCCGAAGTATTTAATCACATAATGGAGCCAATGATGGAGGGCATCGAGGGGGTGCGAGTCTATGTGGACGACGTGATCATCTGGTCCACGACGCCCGAGGCTCACATTGCTCGCCTCAAAACAGGTTTTCCAGAGGATTCATGAAAATTGCCTCCAGCTCAACAGGGCCAAATGCTCATTTGGTTGGTCCGCGATCAAGCTTTTAGGTGACCACATTTCACAGCAAGGTGTGCAACCTGACGCCGACAAGGTGCTGGCAATCAATGCCATGAAGACGCCAGAGGACAAAAAGGCGGTCCTCCGTTTCCTCGGGGTGGTACATTTTCTCAGAAAACTCATTCCCAACATGGTATCCCACACCACGGCCCTCCGGCATCTCGTTTAAAAGTCGACAATGTTCCAGTGGCTTCCCGCACATCAAGCGGAGTGGCTTGAGCTGAAGGCAAAGCTCATCACAGCCCCAGTACTGACGTTCTTTGACCCAACCAAGGATACCAAGAATTCCGCAGACGCAAGCCAGGACGGCATTGGGGCGGTGCTCCTCCAGCGAGACGACTCCTCGTCCTGGGCTCCAGTGGCATATGCCTCCAGGGCCATGACTCCGACCGAACAACGGTATGCCCAGATCGAAAAGGAGTGTCTGGGTCTCCTGACAGGAATAGTCAAGTTTCATGACTACGTATACGGTCTGCCGAAGTTCACGGTGGAAACAGACCACAGGCCTCTAGTCCACATAAACCAGAAGGATTTAAATGACATGACACCTCGGCTGCAGCAAATTCTTCTTCGTCTCCGCCGATATGACTTCGACTCGTCTATACACCGGGCAAGGAGCTGATCGTCGTGGGTGCCCTATCCCGATCCATCACCATGCCGTGTGAACCGGGCGACTTCATTCGCCACATCGAGGCACAGCTGCGGTTGTGTGCCAGCAACCTCCCAGCCACTGATGAACGAGTTAGAACATAAGAACATAAGAACTAGGAGCAGGAGTAGGCCATCTGGCCCCTCGGGCCTGCTCCGACTTTCAATGGGATCATGGCTGATCTTTTGTGGACTCACCTCCACTTTCCAGCCCGAACACCATAACCCTTAATCCCTTTATTCTTCAAAAGACGATCTCTTTATCTTAAATAAAAATTTAATAACGGAGCCTCTACTGCTTCACTGGGCAAGGACATCCATAGATTCACAACCCTTTGGGTGAAGAAGTTCCTCCTAAGCTCAGTCCTAAATCTACTTCCCCTTATTTTGAGGCTATGCCCCCTAGTTCTGCTTTCACCCGCCAGTGGAAACAACCTGCCCGCATCTATCCTATCTATTCCCTTCATAATTTTATATGTTTCTATAAGATCCCCCCTCATCCTTCTAAATTCCAACGAATACAGTCCCAGTCACTCAACCTCTCCTCATAATCCAACCCCTTCAGCTCTGGGATTAACCTAGTGAATCTCCTCTGCACACCCTCCAGTGCCAGTACGTCCTTTCTCAAGTAAGGAGACCAAAACTGAACACAATACTCCAGGTGTGGCCTCACTAACACCGTATACAATTGCAGCATAACCTCCCTAGTCTTAAACTCCATCCCTCTAGCAATGAAAGACAAAATTCCATTTGCCTTCTGAATCACCTGTTGCACCTGTAAACCAACTTTTTGCGACTCATGCACTAGCACACCCAGGTCTCTCTGCACAGCAGCATGTTTTAATATTTTATCATTTAAATAATAATCCCTTTTGCTGGTATTCCTACCAAAATGGATAACCCCACATTTGTCAACATTGTATTCCATCTGCCAGACCCTAGCCCATTCACTTAGCCTATCCAAATCCCTCTGCAGACTTCCAGTATCCTCTGCACTTTTTGCTTTACCACTCATCTTAGTGTCGTCTGCAAACTTGGACACATTGCCCTTGGTCCCCAACTCCAAATCATCCATGTAAATTGTGAACAATTGTGGGCCCAACACTGATCCCTGAGGGACACCACTAGCTACTGATTGCCAACCAGAGAAACACGCATTAATCCCCACTCTTTGCTGTTGTCCATATACGCGAAGAAACTGCCAAAGATCCTCTACTGCAGCACATGATGCAGCACCTTGCCCATGGCTGGCAAAAGGGGCAGTTCCCCCAGTTCTTCAACATTAAGGACGAGTTAACGGTTGTCGAGGGGATCCTTCTTAAACTCGATAGAGTCGTCATTCCCCAAAGCATGCAAATGGCTCAGACAGATCTATGAGGGTCACCTCGGGGTCGAAAAATGTCGACGCAGAGCTCGGCAGGCAGTCTACTGGCCTTGCATCAGCCAGGACATTGCCAACACGGTCCTCAACTGCACAACCTGCCAGAAGTTTCAACCAACTCAGCCCAAGGAAACACTGCAACAGCAAGAGATCATGACTTCTCTGTGGTCCAATGTGGGGATAGACCTCTTTCGCGCAAATGAGCGTGATTACGTGCTCTTGGTTGAGAAACACGGCGTGGAAAATCCCCTCCCAACTTTTGTTTGCTGTACACCAAATTGCTTGCTACTTTTGCTTTGTTATTTTGCTCCCATTCGTTTCTCCTATAAATTCCATGCAGTATTTCCTGGCTTGAGAGAAACTGGCCTTTGTTCATTGCTTTTCTGGAAATAGTTGTTAGTCGGCATGTTTTTTTTTTTAAAAAGTGACCCAGTGTGTCTCTCCTCCAATCTGTCTCTCTCTCTCACTTCCTCTGGTATCTATCTCGTGTCACATTGCCAGCACAGCTGAGGCTATGTACATTCTGCAAATAACCATAGATTTAAAACCAATATCTAGACACATTTTGGGGTGTGCTATGCAATGTCATAATAGTTTATGTGTCTCCATCATAAAAAGCTCCAGATAATGTCATAACAAAGCTGAGGTAACATACATCTGGCTTGCAGTAATTCTCCCCCACCCCGTTGCAATTTTTTGATTACAGCTCTGTTTCTGTAACATTGAGTTATTGTGTCTGATTAACCAAATTACTTCAATTATATCTTGGTGATTCAATTATATGTAAAAGGCCACATCAGCAGTTTTGCTGCTTGGCTGGTGTTTTGATCACAACTCTTCAAGTGACCGGTAGCCAAATTTTAGCTCTTTATGGTTTGAAATGTGATCCTTCAGTGTACCTCAGATGGGTACTGATGCACCATGACTGAGCATTTAATAATTTATAGCTTCTTAAATTTTTATTTAATCAAAGTTGAAGAAGTACAGGCTGCAGCCAAATTAAGAAAGGTCTTGTTGCCGGAATCCTACAATTACTATAATTGGGTCTCAAGACAGATACCATGCAAAGTAATTACACTTAATGATAGATCACATGACAAGATGTGAAAAATGTCAAACATCATTAAGTATGAAACGCAAGTACAGGACTGTATCTGAATGCTCTTTCCTTTTTATTGCCAGCTTCACTCAATGAAGTTAGTATGTTGGTACACTGCAAATATTTAAAGGATAATAAGACACCACTTAAATAATAGGCTTCTAATTTACCTGATTAGTGTAGGAATTCATCCAGGGTCCATTGGCCAAAAGGTACCTTCTTGAGGCACATTAAACATGAGACTGCCGTGAGAATTGCTTTGGGAAATTAGTCTTTAAATTGCTGGTGCTCATTTTCTTGGTGGGAGTTATTTTTGTGAAAGACTCTCCAACCAGCAAATTGATACACAGGCAAAAATGAAGTAAATCCCAAATTAGCGAGGGTGGGTGATGCCTACTTAGCGCGATCGTCTGCGTGAGTTCAGTTCAGATTTCTACAGGGCAGGAAACCTGAGCATTATATGGGAACTAGGGGTGGGTGGGAAGATGAATTCTCCTATATCTTTGCACTTTTGATAAATGGGTGTGTGGAAAATATTTAGAGAATATACCATATATGACATCATGCCGCAGCTCTACCTATTAAAAATTGGAACTTTAAAGTTTTCCGTTACCGTTCCCTTATTTGTGAAAAGTGAACATTAAGCACATCTTCTTCTTTGGGCTAATGGTTAGCTATTTGCTGAGGTTAATGCAATAAGGAATTCTGAGTTTACTTGCGTTGTGTGTCAGCAGCATCTATGGTTGTGAATGCCAAATGAGAGTCTGACCTATTGATTGTGACATTATTCTGTGAGTCTTTTGAGGAGTACTTTCCTTAAAGAATGATCTTTATTATTGTCACAAGTAGGCTTACACTAGCACTGCAATGAAGTTACTGTGAGAAGCCCCTAGTTGCCACATTCCGCCGCCTGTTCGTCTTTCGGAACCCGTAGGAGGAAACCGGAGCAGCCGGAGGAAACCCACACAGGCACTGGGAGATCATGCAGATTTCACACTGATAGTGACCCAAGCCGGGAATCGAACCTAGGACCCTGGCGCTGTGAAGGAACAGTTCTAACCACTGCAGGATAATATCTGTAACTGTCTTAAAATATTTGGAGCTGATCTCTTACCTGGCCTTGTTTACAGTGTGGGGAGGATGTTCCATGGTTATGCATTCCTCTCCACCCTTGACCTTTCTTTCCAGGCACTGGTATTGAGCAGCATGGTATGTTGTTTTGTGCAGGATTTGGCAGGGTTAGAGAATTGACAATGGAACATTTCAGAAGAAAGTTACATCAAATCCACTATTTTGCATCATTCCGTACCCGTGGTTTGATTATGATTATTTTGCAACTGTGCTCAAAGTACTTTCCTTAACAATACATCTGCTTGTATTTACTGTATGGTTTTACAAAAATGTCCCACACTACATGATGGATTTTGGTGCAATATACCCCTGGTAACTAACTGTGTACAACAACAGTGTAATTATTAGCTAACCTAGAAATCCAACAAAAACTACACATCCTCTCATCATGCAGTTGCGCAACATTTGCAATGGAAATCAAATGCATTGCTTGGCTTGGGAAGGGATTCCACTATCTTTTAAAAACTTGTGAATGTGTTTACATTTGTACTGTGTGACTCATTTTTCATGACTGGAATCCCTTCGTTTTGGAAAGCTCTTATTTGGAATGTGTCCTACAGTTGTCACGACGTTAATTTACGTTGGTGCTTCTGCTTATGAAAACACTTTAAAACAAAATAAGTTGAATTGCAAAGAGTTTTGATCTCTTCCCTCGTGGAAAGTATTTTGGGGTTGAGTTAGAGTGTCTTTTGCAATGTCCCACAATGCTTTACAGCTAGTCAAATCTGTTGAAATGTGATGAAAGACATGTTATGTTTTAAAACAACTTATATTTGCACAGGTTTTAAATAAAGGTCACAGGTAGCAGGTATTAAACAATCCGTACTGAAGCCAGACAAACCAAACTGGGACTGGCATAACTCTGCCTCTTCCGCAGTGATATTATAAGCAGCCCGTCTCCTCCCTCACCTTGGGTGGCCAGGGATGTGAAATAATTTATGACTGTGTTGAGGCTGGCCAAAAGCACTGAGACTGTCATGAGGGTAATTCTATTCATGTGGGTATGACAAGGTGTCTGCAGACAATATATTACTATGAGAATGTATAGATGACCTGGTTGACAGACGTGCTAGCAATTCCCTACACATTGAGGTATGAGATCCTATTGTCTTGATTCCTGGTATAAAAATTAATGGAAAGGAAGGTAACAAGTGTTATTTTGGGGGATGACAGAGTGCTGTTAAGCTCTGAACAGTGGTCTGACGCACAGCCCTTAGACTGGACCTGGAAGCTAAAACGTAGGAGGCTAGGTCTTATAGTTAGAAATTGTTTAGACTTTAAAGCCATATTGACCAATATCAATTGTTGATGTCATTTTAGCCATGTGCACTAACTTTAAAAGGAAATGCAAATAATGCAGGTAAATTCACTTAACACAGATTGTTTGTGAAGCAAAGATGCATCTCTAAAGTTTGTGTGTGCAAGGTAGCATGTGGCGAGCTACGATATCCAGTTCACATCACAAGAAGGCCCTGATGTTGCACGACTAAGTTATTACATAGTTAGACATTGGAAGCAAGGTGTTCAGATTCTTTGGGACAGTGAGTGACTGGCTTTGCTGTACCTGTAAGAGTCCCTAAGGGAATCCTTAAAGCTGTAATAGCCATAATAGTGAAACATGGGAAAACAAATTGTTTGTAATTCAGTCATCAAAGCAGATTGTGATTTAACCATCTCTGCCACCTCAGAATGGCTTATTTAGCACAAATAGAGACAAGTAATGAACTTGACTTTCTATCCATTGACAATGAATGGAAATTTGATCCAGGTATTATAAAGAAAATAAATCTATACTTTGGGAACAAAGAATAGTTTGTGCTATAACATTGAAATTGATTCTATGGATATTTGAAGCTTCCTGAAAGTATACTTGCATATCCAAATGTAATTGCCAGAAGGTTCTTTGGCCAGTAATTACACAGCAATCACTGGAAAGCTAGTCAGCAGCCACATTTGAGGGGACGGGATGAAGACAGAAAAGCTTCTAGTACTAGATAATGTTTCTGTTATTAAAATAACTAAAAGCGCTTATTTGGTTGGAAGTACTTTTTTTGATCGAGGTACTTTTATTTCAATGATGATAACTCCAGTCACATGGAAGTGAATGAATAAGGCCTTAACGGCGGTGTGCAATAATTTAACACTGTAGTACTATAAGCAAAAATCAGTGGTGTAGTAATCTAAAACATAAAACAGAAGTATAATAGATATCAAAATTTAGTTTTTAATATTGAATGTAATACCCATCACCCTGTGCTCACTAACTTGCATTGGCTCTCAGTTAAGCAAGACCTCAATTTTGGAATTCTTGTTTTCAAAACCCTCAAAGGCCTTGTCCTTCACTATCTCTGTCATCTCGCCTCTCTGATGGCGTCTTCAGCATCCTCGATTTTAATCGCTCCACCTTTCGCGGCCGTGCCTTCAACTGCCAAGACCCTAAGTGCTAGATTTCCCTCCTTGAGCTTCTCTGTGTCTTTCCCTCTTTTCCATCCTTTTAAGATGCTCCTTCAGGTGGTGCAATGGTTAGCACTGCTGCCTCGCGGCGCCGAGGACCTGGGTTCGATCCCAACCCCGGGTCACTGTACGTGTGGAGTTTACACATTCTCCTCATTTCTGCGTGGGTCTCACCCCCACAACCCAACGATTGCAGGGTAGGTGAATTGGCCATGCTAAATTGTCCCTTAGTTGGGAAAAAATAATTGGGTACTCGAAATTTATTTTTAAATAAAGATGCTCCTTAAAATGTATCCTTTTGACTAAGGTTTTCGTTATCTGTCCTAATGTCCCCTTATGCTGCTTGGTTTGTTTGGTAATGCTTATGTTAAGTGCCTGGAGATGTTCTACTACTTTAAAAGTATAAATAAACGTTGTCATTGCAGTGTTGAATGTTAATGAAGGGTGGCACGATAGAACTGTGGTTGGCACTGTTGCTTCACAGCACCAGGGACCTGGGTCAATTCCCGCCTTGGGTCACTGTCTGTGCAGAGTCTGCATGTTCTCTCCGTGCCTGCGTAGGTTTCCTCCGGGTGCTCCGGTTTCCTCCCACAGTCCAAAGATGTGCAGGTTAGGTGGATGGGCAATGCTAAATTGCCTTTAGTGACCAAAAAGCCTAGGTGCGGTTACTGGGTTACGGGGATAGGGTGGAGGTGTGGGTTTGGGTAGGGTGCTCTTTCCAAGGGCCGGTGCAGACTCGATGGGCCGAATTACCTCCTCCTGCACTGTAAATTCTATGATTCTATGATTAAAACAATTTATATACCTTAGATAGCTTGACACGAATGAGCTTAATTATTAATTTTTTAAAATGCTTTCATTACTTCCGATTTGTTTTTAAAAATGTGTCTTGTGAAAAAGGAGCTTGGATATGTTGCCAATTTCTTGGTGTAAAGTAGTGCATCTGTAGAAAAATCACTGGTGCATTTTCTTACAATTATTAACATGTCGGGCGGAATTCTCTGGCCATTCTTGCTGGCGGGATCTTCTGGTCCTGCTGATGGCAAACCCAAGCGGCGGGTTTCCCGGGTGGGCAGGAGAGGGGGGTTCCATAATGCATGCCTGACTTTCAGGCCCATTTTCAATTTAAGCTGGTAAAAATAATAAAATTCTAATCATTTGAAGTCATGCAGGTGATCTTAGAATAAAATTAAAATGGCTGCACATACCCTCTAACTACAACTTCTGTTTTGTTAAATTGCCTGTTTTTTTTGGTTTGCTTTCCCTCGGAATTGTGTTTATTTTGTTTCTAAAATGCTGTTTTGAATGTGATATTGAACGGGGAAACAATTGTCTCAGTGAACCAAAATTAACCAATTTTGGTGAACTAATTTTGACTAGAATAAAGCTTGTTTGGAGGGTTCATATTTTCCCACAGATTTACAAATTAGAGGGTCACTTACCCCAGCCTACTCTTTGTGGCGGGTCTCAATGGGAGCAATCTCAGAAGGATCCAGTCTGCTCTATTGGGTGAAGATATTTTGTGGTGCAAGGAAATTATTTAATAAGGGTAAATGTGTCTGGAAGGAAAACTGATGGAGTTTATGAGTTTGCCCGGTGAGAAAATCAGTGCATACTGGGCTATTCAGCAACATTGGGCAAATACATGGCAGACAAAATGTAACATTGAAAGGTACGATGCATTTCAGTACAAAGAATGAAGAGACATAATATAAACTAAATTTTAAAGGAGGTTCTGCAATGAAGAGACCTGGGGGTATGCATGAACCAATCTTTGAACATGGTAGGACAAATTGCGAAGGCTCCTTGGGGGGAAAAAAACCTACAGGATCCTTGACTTTAAAATAGGAACTGTCTACAAAAGCAAAGAAGTTAGGGCAGCACGGTGGTGCAGTGGTTTGCACTGCTGCCTCACTGGGCCGAGGTCCCAGGTTCGATCCCGGCTCTGGGTCTCTGTCCGTGTGGAGTTTGCACATTCTCCCCTTGTCTGCGTGGGCTTCGCCCCACAACCCAAAGATGTGCAGGCTAGGTGGATTGGCCATGCTAAATTGCCCCTTAATTGGGAAAAATGAATTGGGTACTCTAAATTTTTTTTAAAAGCAAAGAAGTTGAACTGTTTTTAAAAGATTGGTTCGGGCAATAAATTGATGGGCAATAAATGCCTGCACAGCCTGCAACGCCCACGTCCCATGAACAAATGTTTAAAAAAGCTGGAATATTAGGATGAGTTGTTTAGACAGGATGTCAAGGCCTTGGAGAGGGTGTGGATGAGATTTACGAGAATGTTGCTGGGCATAGAAAATTTGAGATACACGCAGAGACTTTAGAAACTGGAGTAGTTGTCCTTCGAGCTGCGAAGGTGAAGTGGAGATTTTATGGGGCTGTTCATAATCAATAACAGTTTTGATTGAAGAAGTAAGGAGAACTGTTTCCAGTGGCAGAATCATTGATAACCACAGCACTGCCTGATAGAAAGCAGATTCATTAATATCTTAAAAGGAAATTGGATCAATGTTAGAAGGGTTGAAACTTTCAGGGTTAAACGGCTTTGTCTTGTTTATCATTCTATGAAGTTGTCAAAATATTTACCTTTTTTTTGGTGCCCTGAGCAAGTCATTCCTATAGTTAACCTGATGGTTCAATTTGATTGCCAAGACATAATTAATTAAGCTCCTTATTTTGTAGACAAAAAGGAAAGATTAAATTAGAGTTTCTGCTTTGGTTGCAATTGTTGATTTCAGCGCACAGGTGGCTCATTTAAAAAAACTCATGGAATGCCAGAGCCATTGTCAAGGCCAATATTCTGTTGCCCATCCTTAACTGCCCTTGGAAAAGGTGGTGTTGAGTCAGATTTTTGAACCGCTGCAGTCCATGTAGTACAGGTGCACCCACAGTACTGTTAGGAAGAGAGTTCCAGGATTTTGATCCAGTGACAGTGAAGGAACAGTGATATATCTCTGTGAGAGCGTGGCCCCTTTAAGGGGCCGGGCTTTGTGTCCACATGACTGGCTCGGGACTAATTGCTTGGGACAGTGCGAACCATGACCAATAGAGAGAAAGTGCGGGGCCCTGGGAGCAGGGGCGCCGGGCAGTATGGACCCCGGAGCTGGAGAGTCGAGACCTAACCATCATTCCTCTGTGTCTGTATATAGTTGCCTTTGCCCACAGTTAATTAAACCCCCTTTGTTGTTACTGGAAGTCTCCGGTGTATTGTCTTGAGCCAACACTTTAATGACGCGGTAAATGGTTTGATTGTTAGTCTTCTTCGAGGCGGGGCAGAAGAAGCCTCCAAAGACAGATGAGAATCGGGAACCATCGACGGTAGCACCCAGAAATTGAGTGAAGGTGCCAATGATCGGAAAGTTAGACTCGTTCGATCAGTAGCCGAAGACTGGAGCCTGAACATCGAATGGCTCCACTATTTTTTCATACTGAATGAAATATCAAGGAAAGACGAGCAGAAGGTGATACTGGGACGTTTTACAGGCCTCAAACCTACAACCTGGTTTTAAAAAAAAATCTTACGTCCCCATACTTGGTTCCAAGTGGATGCCACAGGTCCGCACCCACCCGAAGAAAAAGTGAAAGACATACGAGAGGTTCCAGCACCCAGAAATGCGCCGAGCTTCCTGGGAATGGTGAACTATTATGGCAGGTTCATACCAAACCTGGCCACGAGCAGCAAGATGAAGCTGTTCGCTTAATAAAACAAGCTCTGCAACCGTAGAAACTTTTAGTTCATTTCGACCTGGAGAAGCCAATTGTTGTCGCATGTGACAGGTTCCCATGTGAGATAGGGCAGTTCTATTCCGTAAAATGGAGGACGGATCAGAACAACCAATTGCCTTTGCATCAAGGACTCTCTCTCAGAAGCTGAGCGAAATTACATTCAATTCAAAAAGGAGAGACTAGCTGTCCTCTATGGTGTTGAAAAGTTCCACCAATACGTTTACAGACGTTGTTTCGTAATAATAACTAATCATGAGCCGCTATTGGGTCTTTTGCGAGAGGACAAGCCAATGCTCCCAAATGCCTCCAGCAGGCTGCATCATTGGGTCTTGCTGCTAGTTTCCTACAACTATACTTTTCAGCACAGGCCTGGCACCCAAACCTCCAATGCGGGTGCATTGAGTCGGCTCCTCTTGCCAAAGAACTTAGTGCCACCCACGGTACCCCAAGTAATCATTTTGGAGCAGAACCTCTTGGACACCTTGCTGGTGTCGTCCGGACTCGAATGAAATTGGACCCAACGAGATCCAGTATTATCCAAGGTGAAACGGAAGATACAAACAGGTTGGAACCACATGAAGTCCGAACAGTTGAGGCCCTTTTTAACCGCAAGGAAGAACTCCCGCCAAGGATGGAGTAATACTTTGGGGCTCTCGAATCGCTGTTCCACCCCCAGCGAGAGAATCCCTCTTACAAGAATTACACAGCACCCATCTGGGCCAAACAAAAATGAAGATACTGGCTCACAGTTATATCTGGTGGCCGGGAATTGATAAAGCTATTGAGGAAGAGGTACGGTGATGCATCCCCTGCCAGGTTGAACAATTGTTATCTCTTTTTGCCTCCGGATCTCTCTGGTTAGCTGATCGTATCGTGTCCCAGTCTGTGGTAAATGTCACTGGAAGGTCTGTGCAGAACCATGTCGACCACATGAGGAGCCCCAATTCCAGAACAGATGGGTCCAACTAGTGCCGCTGCTGCTCCTGTGGCTCTTCCAGAACTGAGGGAGCCGGGAGTTTCCGAGTCAGCCCTGGCAGAATTCCAGGTGGGAGCTGGCAAGGTGAGCAGCCCTACAGTAGAGGTGGAGTCTCCTGAACCATTGTCTTCTGCAGACAACAAGTCTACCTTGGAGCCGGTGGAGCAGCCTGGGGACTAAGGACTCCCCGGACAGGCTGACTCTGTGATCAACTCTTTTCCCTTATGTCACTTGACCTTGTATATGACTTACTTTGTAAAATGTAATGAGAGACTTAAAGGGGGGGAGGGGTGTGGTCGCACACACCCTTTACGGGGGTGGACTTTGCATTCCATGTGACCGGCTCGGGACCAATCGTATGGGAGCATGCAGACCCCAACCAATAGAGAGAAAGTGCGTGGCCCTGGGAACAGGGGCCCGGGCAGTGTGGACCCCGGAGCTGGAGAGTCAGGACCTAACTATCATTCCTCTGCACCTGCATATGGTTCCCTTTGCCTTCTGTTGTGAAGTCCTTTTGTTGTTACTGAAAGTCTCCAGTGTATTGTCTCGAGCTGCCACTATTCCCAATTCAGCATCGGGTGTGCTGTGAGGGGAACCTGCAGGTGGTGGTGTTCCCATGCATCTGCTAGAGATTGTGGGTTTGGAAGGTGCCGTTGATGAAGCATTAGCGAGTTTCTGCAATGCATCTTGTATGTAGTACATGCTTTACTGGTGAATATCTGTTTACCGAATTAGGCAGCAGAAGACTTTCTGATGATTCACATCTCTTTTATTGTGATACTTTAGTTCAATACAAACACTGGTTTCCACACTACCCTTCTGTACCTTCTCCTTGTCCAGAGCCTCTCCAAGTGGGGAAAAAAATCCAGCTCTTAAATATGTGTTTCATTGAACATCACCTGCTCTGAACTCCCTCTGAAGCAAGACCTGGTTTGCTCTTAAAGGGACCTGCATTTCTAATATTGTCAGTACACACTGCTGTCAGTGGTGGACGGAGTGAATGTTTAAGTTGGTGAAAGTGGTGTCCAGCAAGTGGGCTGCTTTGTCCAGAGTATTTTGAGAAATAGTTTTTTTTTCTCAACTTACTGCTCAAAGTCATTTGTCTTTTGAAGTCCTGACGCCCAAAAGAAAAAAAAGACTAATTTTAAAAGCACCTCAAAGGCAATTGGCAGACTCCTGTCCTGGTGATTAATCAAATATAGGGCCAGGTTTATGGACATAGCCAGCTTTTAGCATGATGCCTTTTAAACTAGCAGAGGTGATAATGGAAAGTAAATTTGCATTTAAAATTCCATGATACTCTGTACCAATTTTGGGGCAGTGACACTAATTAGAAACCAAGCAACCCGAGCAGAAACTCTAGTACAGCTATGTTTACGTGCTGTTGACAAATCATAGGAATTGGTCTGTGAACAACCAACTGGGGCTTTTAGTAGCAAATCGTCATTAGTTTTTCTGGATTTACGTTTGTATCAGATGTCAGCATACCAGAACTGGTCAATATACTGGGTTTTCTTCTCAAATATTTTAATGCTGCAAAACAGGTCCTTGTGCAAATAGGCTGAAAATGCATATTTATTAGACTTAGTCCAGTCACGTGGGCAGTAAAAGTGGCTGGGACGTTGCAGTAATCATGATGTTGAAACTGTCTGCATTCGCTGAACCTGGCAGCAACTTGGTGTTCCCTCCCAAGCTACGACGTGCGTGGCTGTGCAGCAATCTGTACTGTGCCGTGCTGGAAACAAAACAGACACGCACGCGCAAAGCAATGTTCCCTTTAAGGAACTGCACAATGCCACAAGCTGCTTGGGGACAGCAAACAAATTTAGAGGGAGCGTTAGATGCTGTTAGGTATCCTCTATGCATTTCTCCACAGGGCGTGATGTTGAAGTTCTCGTAAATTGCAAACAATTAGGAATCACTGAATTGATGAGAACCTGCAATTTTATGCTCTTAATCTAGCTGTGGGGGACACAGAAAGTTTGACAAAGTTAAACTTTGTTGAATAAGGTGAATCTGGATTAATGGACATGTACTAAATATGTAATTACTGCTGGAAACCCCCTCTAGCTGAAACATTATTAGAAAACAAATTCCTTGTTTCAAAAATACTTTTAAAGTTTATTTTTTATCTTTTTATTTCTCCTTTGATCCATTCATTTATATCAAACTATCCTTCACTTTTAATATTGTTTTAAATGGTGCATTTTACTTTCTGATGTGCTGCCTCAGAATCCTTCAGTGTGATTGGCTACATACTGTTTGATAACATCACTGTTGCTAGAAGCTTGGAGATTCCTTGACTTGCTCCCAGATCGAAGCTCCCATTGGAATAGGGGAAACCATACCCCACAGTTGGCTATATTTTCATGGTCAGTGCAACACTGACCACAAAATCCAGGTCATATTGTTTCCCACTCAACTGAACTATGAATGATTAATTTGAGAAGCTCAGCATCAAAATAATTGAATCCTGCAATAGTAGCAGCAGACAAAGCCTGGAAATGTTGATCTAGCATTTCATGCAAAAAAAAAGTCCTCCATATTCATTTTTTTGGGTAAATATTTTTTATTCTCCTTTTTCACATTGTCTCCTAAATTTACACCCACCAACAATAAACGATAATCAGTAACAAATATGTCAATCCCCATATCGATAACAACGATCCCATCCTCCCACCACACCCCAAACATTAGCCCTCATGATCACACAAACAAATGACAAAAAGGAATTAGGGATCACCCATAGTTGCCATTAACACACACAGCCCCCCTCCCCTCAACCCTCCCACCCACCTGCCCCAACTAATGTTCGATGTTATCCAGTTCTTGAAAGTGCATCATGAATAATGCCCATGAATTGTAGAACCCCTCCGTCCTTCCCCTCAGTTCAAACTTAACCTTCTCAAGAGTCAAGAATTCCAACAGGTCCCCCCACCACGCCAGGGCACAGGGTGGAGAGGTTGCTCTCCAACTTATCAGGGTCCACTTTTGGGCGATCAACGAGGCGAAGGCTACAACATCTGCTTCCGCACTCGTTTCCAACCCTGGCTGGTCCAACACCCCAAATATGGCCTCCCGGGGGCCTGGGTCCAGTTTCATGTGCACCACTTTAGAAATTACCCTAAAAATCTCCTTCCAGTAATCCTCTAGCTTTGGACAGAACCATAACATATGAACGTGAATAGCGCGCCCCCCCCCCCCCAACAACGTTCACACACATCTTCTACTCCTTCAAAGAATCGGCTCATCCTCGCCCTCGTGAGGTGTGCTCTGTATACCACCTTCAGCTGTATCAGGTCCAACCTCGCGCACGAGGTGTAGACATTCACTCTCCGGAGCACCTCACACCAGAACCCCTCCTCCATATCCTCTCCCAACTCTTCCTCCCACTTTGCTTTGATCCCTTCCAGTGGTGCCTTCTCTTCCAAAATAGCTCCGTAAACTGCCGACACTACCCCCTTCTCCAGGGATGCACGATCAATTGCACAGAGACGAGAGTTGAATACAACTGAGGCTTTATTACTCTAAGATGTGTGGCCTCCGACAGCAGCTGGCGAAATGGCTGCTGTATAGGGAGCACACATATTTATACTCCGCCTTCTGGGCGGAGCCAGCAGGCAGGGACTACCCCCGTAGTACAGGGCCTTACCACACATCTCCTAATATATATACAACAGTGGTGATTACCACATTCACCCCCTGTTAAAATTGAGTCCGGCAGGGGTAGTGGAGAACTATATACAGAGCAAGTTTAATATACACAAGCGAAAAAATATTTCTTTCTGAAGTCCAGTACAAGGTGGTTTGATAGTCCCGAACCAGTTATAGATTTAGCTGGTCCGGGGCCTTGATGTGGCATTGGGAGCGACGCAGTGGTGGCGGCGATTCCGGTGTTGGTCTGGTCCTCGGTGATTCCGGGAGTGTGCCAAAATCCTCTTCATCCTC
This sequence comes from Scyliorhinus torazame, assembly GCF_047496885.1. Lineage (NCBI taxonomy): Eukaryota > Metazoa > Chordata > Chondrichthyes > Carcharhiniformes > Scyliorhinidae > Scyliorhinus > Scyliorhinus torazame. Next base: position 265,438,065 of record NC_092713.1, on the reverse strand, counting down.
GGGCGTGGGCAGGGGGAGGACGGATGGTCCTGGGGGGGTTGCTGCTGCGTGCGCCGGGGGTTGGGGAGGTGGAGCCGGGCCGGTGGGGTGTGTGTGTGTGGAACGTGCTGGTGCCAGGTCCCTGAGGGAGACAGTATCCTGGCGGCCATCGGGGTACGCTACGTAGGCATACTGGGGGTTAGCGTGGAGTAACTGCACCCTTTCAACCAACGGGTCAGCCTTGTGGAGTCGGACGTGCCTACGGAGGAGTACGGGTCCTGGAGATCGGAGCCAAGCTGGGAGCGACACCTCGGATGTGGACTTCTTGGAGAAGGCAAAGAGACGTTCATGGGGTGTGTCGTTAGTGGCGGTGCATAGTAGTGACCGAATGGAGTGCAGTGCATCGGGGAGGACCTCCTGCCAGCAGGAGGCCGGGAGATTTCTGGACCGTAGGGCTAGTTGGATGGCCCTCCAGACCGTCCCATTCTCCCTCTCCACCTGCCCGTTTCCCTGAGGGTTATGGCTGGTCGTCCTGCTGGAGGCAATACCCCAGCTGAGCAGGAACTGACGCAGCTCATCACTCATGAATGAGGATCCCCTGTCACCTTGGATGTAGGCGGGGAAGCCGAATAGAGCGAAGATTGTGTTGAGGGCTTTGATGACGGTGGCAGACGTCATGTCGGGGCATGGGATGGCGAAGGGGAATCTGGAGTATTCATCGACCACGCTGAGGAAATACGTGTTACGGTCGGTGGAGGGGAGGGGCCCTTTGAAATCCATGCTGAGGCGTTCAAAGGGGCAGGAGGCCTTCACCAGGCGCGCACGGTCCGGCTGGTAGAAGTGTGGTTTGCACTCCGCACAGACCTGGCAGTCCCTGGTGATTGCCCTGACTTCCTCGACGGAGTAGGGCAGATTGCGGGCTTTTATAAAATGGTACAACCGTGTGACTCCCGGGTGACAAAGGTTGTCGTGCAGGGTCCGGTGTCGGTCTACGTGTGCGCTGGCACATGTACCTCGGGATAGGGCATGTGAGGGCTCGTTGAGCTTGCTGGGGCGATACAAAATCTCGTAGTTGTAGGTGGAGGGCTTGATCCTCCACCTCAAGATTTTATCATTTTTGATCTTACTCCGCTGTGTGTTATTGAACATGAAGGCTACCACCCATTGGTCAGTGAGGAGAGTGAAGCTCCTGCCGGCCAGGTAATGCCTCCAATGCCGCACAGCTTCAATGATGGCTTGGGCCTCTTTTTCGACGGAGTAGTGCCGAATTTCGGAGGCATGAAGAGTTTGTGAAAAGAATGCCACAGGCCTGCCTGCCTGATTGAGCGTGGCGGCTAGGGCGACGACTGATGCATCGCTCTCCACTTGGAAGGGCAGCGTCTCGTCGACTGCGTGCATCGCGGCCTTGGTGATATCGGCTCTAATACGGTTGAAGGCATGGTGAGCCTCGACCATCAGGGGGAAAAGGGTGGACTGGATGAGTGGGCGGGCCTTGTCCGCATAGTTTGGGACCCACTGGGCGTAGTATGAAAAGAACCCAGGCAGCGTTTGAGGGTCTTGGGGCAGTGGGGGAGGGGGAGTTCCATGAGGGGGCGCATGTGGTCGGGATCGGGCCCCAGAACTCCGTTCTGGACCACATAGCCGAGGATGGCTAAATGGTTTGTGCTGAATACGCACTTCTCCTTGTTATAGGTGAGGTTTAGGAGAGTGGCGGTGTGGAGAAATTTGGCACGGTTGGCATCGTGGTCGTGTTGATTGTGGCCGCAGATGGTGACATTGTCCAGGTACGGGAAGGTGGCCTGCAACCCATACCGGTCGACCATTCGGTCCATCTCCCTTTGGAAGACCGAGACCCCATTGGTGACGCCGAAGGGAACCCTGAGAAAATGGTAGAGGCGGCCATCTGCCTCGAAGGCAGTGTATAGGCGATCCGCCTTAGGGATGGGGAGCTGGTGATAGGCGGATTTGAGGTCTACAGTTGAAAAGACCCGGTACTGTGCAATCTGATTGACCATATCAGATATGCGTGGGAGGGGGTACGTGTCGAGCTGCGTGTACCTATTGATGGTCTGGCTGTAGTCCACGACCATTCTGTGTTTCTCCACAGTTTTCACCACTACCACGTGGGCTCTCCAGGGGCTGTTGCTGGCCTCGATGATGCCTTCTCGAAGCAGTCGCTGGACCTCGGACCTGATGAAGGTCCTGTCCTGGATGCTGTACCGTCTGCTCCTGGTGGCGATGGGTTTGCAATCCAGGGTTAGGTTTGTGAATCGGGAAGGTGGGTCGACCATCAGGGTCGCGGGGCCGTACACAGTAAGGGGTGGTAGGGGCGCGCCGAATTTCAAGGTTAGGCTCTGGAGGTTACACTGGACGTCCAGGCCGAGTAGCAAGGCAGCACAGAGGTTGGGGAGGACGTAGAGGCGGAAGCCGCTGAATCCTATGCCCTGGACCGTAAGTGTGACTTTACAGTACCCCCGGATCGCCACGGAGTGGGATCCGGAGGCCAGGGAGATTCTTTGATTGGCGGGATGTACCGCAAGGGAGCAGTGCCTTGCCGTATCTGGATGGATGAAGCTTTCGGTGCTCCCCAAGTCTCATCAAGCAAGAGGTCTCGTGCCCATCGATTTTCACGCTTGTCGAGGAGGTGGCTAGATTGTGCGGGCGAGACTGGTCGATCGTGACCGAGGTGAGTCGTGGCTGATCGTCGCTGGTGTCGAACGATGGGGTGTCCGGGGGCATGGGTCCTGGAACAATGGTGGTGCCCATGTGCTGTGGGGATGACAAGATGGCGGCGCCTGATGATCCTGGGGTGGACAAGATTGCGACGCCTACGGGCCACAGGTGGCGGGGGTTGAAAAAGATGGCGCGCCCACTGGCCGCACGTGGTCTGAGGGGAGAAGATGGCGGCGCCCAATGGCCGCGCGCGGTCTAAGGGGGAGAAGATGGTGGTGCCCACTGACCGCGCGTGGTCCGGGGAGGTGAAGATGGCGTCGCCCATTGTCCGTCCACGAGGAGCGTCGGGGCAATAGCGGCGACTGAGCGGGCCTGGCACACCGCAGCGAAGTGCCCCTTCTTGCCGCAGGCCTTGTAAAGGGCGGTGCGAGCCGGGCAGCGTTGGCGGGGTGTTTCTGTTGCCCGCAGAAGTAATATCGGGGGCCCCTGGGGTTGGCTGGCTGGCACGTGGCACAGGCGTATTGGCTGGGTGTGGCCCCCGATGGGGCTGCCGTCTGCGGAGTCCACGATGTGTAGGAGGGGTGGGCCGCGCGGCTGGGGGTGTAGGCCTGAATATTGCACGAGGCGACCGTCATCGATAGTGCCAGATCTTCTGTTGCTGCAAGGTCGAGCGTGGCCCCCGCTAAGAGTCGCTGGCGTATGAGGTCTGACCCTATCCCCGTAATGAAGGCGTCCCGCATGAGGAGGTTCGAATGTTCCGTGGCCGTGACGGCCTGACAGTCACAGTCTCTGACCAGGGGAATTAAGTCACTCCAGAAATCTTCTACAGACTCATCAGGGAGTTGACTGCGAGTCGAGAGTACGTGTCTGGCGAAGAGCGTGTTCGTCTGCTGGGCGTAATTCTCTTTCAGTAGCACCATGGCTTTGTCTTAGTTCGGCGCATCCTGGATAAGTGGAAAGACGTTGGAGCTCAGCCGCGAGTAGAGTATCTGGATCTTCTGAGCTTCCGGGATTGGGCCTGGTGCAGACCTGATGTAAGCTTCGAAACAAGCTAGCCAGTGTTGATAGTCCTTTTTGGCGTCGCTTGATTGCGGATCCAGCTGCAGGCGATCCGGCTTGATGCAGAGGTCCATCTTCTGAAAATCTTAGAGTAATAAATTGATGCACAATCAATTGCACAGAGACGAGAGTTGAATACAACGGAGGCTTTATTACTCTAAGATGTGTGGCCTCCTACAGCAGCTGGCGAAATGGCTGCTGTATAGGGAGCACGCATATTTATACTCCGCCTACTGGGCGGAGCCAGCAGGCAGGGTCTTCCCTCGTACCTGTAGTACAGGGCCTTACCACACATCTCCTAATACATACAACAGTGGTGATTACCACATCCAGTCCCCCTGTGGTCAGCACCTCCTCCAGCAATGTGGAAACTCTGTATCTCCTTTCTGGCAAAGTCTCGAACCTGCATGTATCTAAACATTTCCCCCTGCTCCAGCCCATACTTCGCTTCCAGCTCCTTCAATCCTGCAAACCGACCCCCTAGAAACAAATATTTTAGTGTCTTAATCCCCTTCTCCCATTTCCAAAAATTTCCATCCCACCTCCCTGGCTCAAATCTGTGGTTCCCCCGAATCGACATTTCCCTTGACCCTGGCCCCAACCTGAAGTGTTGGCGAAACTGCCTCCAAATTCTCAATGAAGCTATTATTCCCGGACTCCCTGAGTATTTCCCCGGGGCCATCGGGAGCGGAGCTGTTGCTGGTGCTTTCAATCCCGACCCCCTGCACAAACTCTCCTCCATCCTGACCCACTGGGAATCAACCCCTCTGACCCAGCTCCGCACCTTCTCCACATTCGTCGCCCAGTAATAATACATCAGGTTCGGGAGACCCAAACCCCCTGCCTGCCTTCCCCTATGCAGCAGCACCTTTCGAACTGGCCACCATCCCTCCCCATATGAATGAAGTAATCCTTCCCTCAATCTCTCTGAAAAAAGCCTTTGGCAGGAAAATCGGCAGGCATTGAAAAATAAACAGAAATCGCGGCAACACGTTCATTTTAACCGCCTGTACCCGACCCGCCAGTGACAGAGGGAGACCATCCCACCTTGCCAAATCAGCTTGCACTCTCCCCACCAAACTAGAAATGTTGTACCTGCGGAGCACCCCCCACTCCCGGGCAACCTGCACCCCCAGGTACCTAAAGTGAGTCCCTGCCCTACGGAATGACAGCCCCCCCCCCACCCCTGGCCGAGACACCACAAAATACCCACTCTTGGCTAGATTTAGTTTGTACCCCGAGAAAGACCCAAACACTCGAAGCAGCTCCAATATTCCCCCTATTGACACACTCGGTTCCGACACGTATAACAGCAAGTCATCAGCAGATAAGGACACCCGATGCTCTATTTCCACCCCCCCCCCCCGCCCCCCCCACCCCACCCCCGCACTATTCCTCTCCATACCCCCGAACTTCATAATGCGATGGCCAACGGCTCAATCGCGAGTGCAAACAGCAGGGGGGACATAGGACATTGGGCAGCACGGTAGCATAGTGGTTAGCACAATTGCTTCACAGCTCCAGGGTCCCAAGTTTGATTCCCACCTTGGGTCACTGTCTGTGCGGAGTCTGCACATTCTCCCCGTGTGTGCGTGGGTTTACGCCGGGTGCGCCGGTTTCCTCCCACAGTCCAAAGATGTGCAGGTTAGGTGGATTGGCCATGATAAATTGTCCTTGGTGTCCAAAATTGCCCTTGGTGTTGGGTGGGGTTACAGGGTTCTGGGGATAGGGTGGGGGTGTGGGCTTGGGTAGTGCGCTCTTTCCAAGAGCTGGTGCAGACTCGATGGGCCGAATGGCCTTCTTCTGCACTGTAAATTCTATGACATCCCTGCCTAGTCCCACGGTGGAGAGAAAAGTATCTCGAGCTGATGTTGTTTGTGCGGACACTCGCCCTCGGCTCCTTATATAGTAGCTTTACCCAGTTCACAAATCTTGGTCCAATCCCAAACCGCTCCAGAACTGCCATCAAGTACCCCCATTCCACCCGGTCAAACGCCTTCTCAGCGTCCAATGCCACAACCACCCCTGTTTCCTTCCCCTCTGCCGGTGCCATAACAACGTTCATTACCCTCCTAATGTTTGAAAAGAGCTGCCTCCCTCTCACGAACCCCGTCTGATCTTCACCTATCACCTTCGGGAGGCACTCCTCCAGCCTACCCGCCAGTACCTTCGCCAATACTTTTGCGTCTACATTCAGAAGTGATATGGGCCTATACGACACACACTCCGGCGGATCCTTATTTTTTTTAGCAACAGGGAAATTGATGCCTGCCCCAAAGTTTGTGGCAACACCCCCTTCCCTATCGCCTCTTCAAACATCCCCGCCATCAGCTTATCCTTGAATTTTTTATAATATTCCACTGGAAACCCATCCGGCCCTGCCATCTTCCTTGACTGCATCCTCCCAACCGCATCATTTATCTCCCACTCCACTATCTCTCTTTCTAATGTATCCCTGTCCCCCTCCCCTAACCTTGGGTACTCCAACCTATCTAGAAATTCCTGCATCTCCCGGTCTCCCCCAGGTGGCTCTGAACTGTACAACCTCTCATAAAATTCCTCAAAGACCTTGTTGATCAGATCCGGAGCCACCACCAACTTCCCTGCCCTATCCCTCACCTGCACAATTTCCCTTGCCGCTGCTTCCCTCCGGAGCTGACCTGCTAACATGCCCGCCTTATCTCCATGTTTGTAAACTGCACCCTTATATGTCTCAGTTGGCGCACCGCCTTCCTGGTAGATATTCGGTCAAAGCTCGCCTGTAGTTCCTTCCACTTTTCCAACTTCGCTGGGTCCCCATCTTCTGTATAACTCCTATCTACCTCCAACATCTCATCTATTACCCTCTGCCATTCCAACCTCTCCTCTTTGTCCACCCTGGCCTTAAACAAAATCACCTCACCCCTCACCACCGCCTTTAGAGCCTCCCAGACAACTGCCTTCGACACCTCACCCGTACAGTTGAAACCTACATATTCCTCAATTACCTTTTCAATTTTGTCACAGAACCCTTGGTCCCCCAAAAGTCCCACATCTAATTTCCACCCCGGCCTCTGTGCTACCCCCTTCTCCAGCACCATATCCACCCAATGCGGAGCATGATCTGACACTGCAATTGCCGAGTATTCCGACCCCTTAACACCAGCCAGCAAAGCCTTCCCCACCATGAAAAAGTCGATCCGCGAGTATACCTTATGGACTGCTGAGAAAAACGAAGACTCCCGTTCCCTTGGGTGCAGAAACCTCCAAGGGTCCACCCCCCCACCCTCATTTCCACCATTAGCCCAGCCAACGCCTTTGCCCCCCATGATGGAACCAGTGAGCGCGGCCGAGACCTGTCCAACCTTGGCTCCTGCACCAAGTTCCAGTCCCCCCCCACTATCAGTTTGTGTGAGTCCAAGTTGGGGATGGCCCCAAACATCTTTGCGAATCCCACATTGTCCCAATTGGGGCCATATACACTTAACAGCGCCACTAACCTCCCCTCCAGCGCCCCTGTCACAATCACATATCTACCCCCCTGATCTGCCGCCACCTTCTCCATCTGGAAGCGTACTCTTTTGCTGACCATTACCGCTACCCCTCGAGTCCTTCCGTCAAATCCAGAGAGAAACACCTGACTAACCCAGCCCTTTTTAAGTATCACCTGGTCCTTCCCCCTCAAGTGAGTTTCCTGCAGCATTGCTACACCGGCCTTCAAACTTTTAAGATGCAAAGGCACCCTTGACCTCTTGCCCGGAGCTCCTAACCCCCTCACGTGCCACGTGACTATCCTAACTGGGGGTCTCTCACCCCCCCCTCCCCACCCTTCTTATCCACCATCATCATACCACCGGGCCCTGCCCCATGAGCCTGACCCGCCCCTATCCATTATTAACATCGGACCCCCCCCACCCCCCCACCACCCAAACCCCACCCCCCTACATTCCCTCTCGGAAAAACATCTCCCAGCATCAATCCCTTCCCCCACCCCCCCTTGCTTGCCTCGTAGGCCCATCAAAACCAGCTAACCAGGCTCCAATGTCCGCAGCCCTCCTCTCCCCTCACCTCCGTTCACTAGCCGACTTTAGGTAGCTAGCGCGGATGGCTCTCCCTGCCAAGGTATACCATTCCCTCCCACCCAGTCCCAGAGAAAGAAAAAACAAAAACAACAATCCAACCCATTAAAGAACTGGCTGGGCAACAGGAGACAGAGAGTCGTGGTGGAAGGGAGTGTCTCAAAATGGAGAAAGGTGACTAGTGGTGTTCCACAGGGATCCGTGCTCGGACCACTGTTGTTTGTGATATACATAAATGATCTGGACAAAGGTATAGATTTGCAGATGATACTAAGATTGGTGGAATTGCAGATAGCAAGGAGGACTGTCAGAGAATACAGCAAAATATAGATAGATTGGAGAGTTGGGCAGAGAAATGGCAGATGGAGTTCAATCCAGGCAAATGCAAGGTGGTGCATTTTGGAAGATCTAATTCAAGAGCGGACTATACAGCCAATGGAAGAGTCCTGGGGAAAATTGATATACAGAGAGATCTGGGAGTTCAGGTCCATTGTTCCCTGAAGGTGGCAACGCAGGTCAATAGAGTGGTCAAGAAGGCATGCAGCATGCTTGCCTTCATCGGATGGGGTATTGAGTACAAGAGTCAGCAGGTCATGTTACAGTTGTATAGGACTTTGGTTAGGCCACATTTGGAATACTGCGTGCAGTTCTGGTCGCCACATTACCAGAAGGATGTGGATGCTTTAGAGAGGGTGCAGAGGAGGTTCACCAGGATGTTGCCTGGTATGGAGGGTGCTAGCTATGAAGAAAGGTTGTGTAGATTAGAATTGTTTTCGTTGGAAAGACGGAGGTTGAGGGGGGAACCTGATTGAGGTCTGCAAAATTATGAGAGGCATGGACAGGGTGGAAAGCAACAAGCTTTTTCCAAGAGTGGGGGTGTCAATTACAAGGGGTCACGATTTCAAGGTGAGAGGGGGAAAGTTTAAGGGAGATCTGTGTGGAAAGTTTTTTACGCAGAGGGTGGTGGATGCCTGGAACACTTTGCCAGCAGAGGTGGTAGAGGCGGGCACGATAGCATCATTTAAGATGCATCTAGACAGATATATGAACTGGCGGGGAACAGAGGGAAGTAGATCCTTGGAAAATAGAAGACGATAAAGGATCTGGATCGGTGCAGGCTGGGAGGGCCGAAGGGCCTGTTCCTGTGCTGTAATTTTCTTTGTTCATACCATTCACTAAAATAAGATATAACCGTCGCAACACAGAATGCCAATCAACCCAACCAATAACTTGAACTCTGTAACAATGTGAAGTGAAGTAAATTACAATGCACGTCAGTAAAAAGAAAGTTTTAGCATTTATACATTTTCCAGCTCCCCAGTCCACAGTCTCTCTTCCAGCTCCGCTCCTCACGTCTGTCCCAAGCCTTCTGCCCTCACGAACGCCTCAGCCATCCACGCTGTCTCGAAATAAAAGTCTTTGGCATCATACGTCACCCTCAACTTCGCCAGGTATACCATACCAAATCGCACCCCCTTTTTGTACAGTGCCGCCTTCACTCGCCTGAACGCCGCTCATCTTTTTGCCAACTCCACCGACAAGTCCTGATAGATCTGAACTCCAGCACCATCCCACTGCACCTTGCGCTTCTGCTTCGCCCAGCTTAACACCTTCTCCTTCATGCAGTACTTACGGAAGCAGTTAATTACTGCTCTTGGCGGCTCATTCACTTTGGGCTTCAGCCTTAATGACCGATGAGCTTGGTCCAGCTCGTACCGGGAGGAATTCTCACCCTCCCCCATCAACTCCGCCAACTTCTTAGCGAAGTACTCTGTTGGCCTTGGGCCCTCTGTCCCTTCGGGCAAGCCCACAATTCTCAGATTGTGTCGCCTCGAGCGGTTCTCCAAGTCCTCGAGTTTTGCTCGGCGACCTCTGTTGACCTCCACCACCCTCCGCAGCTCGTCCCCCATTGAGGTGAACTGGTCGCTGTGCTGCGACACGGCCTCCTCCACTTCCTTCATCTTCTCGCCCTGCTCTCTCACCTCGGCCGATGTCTTTGCCGCAGCTACCCTCACCGGGGCGATTGCCTCCTCCACCAATGACTTCAATGTGACCGCCATCTCCTTCCTCAAAGCCTCCATGTGCCTCGCAAACTGCTTTTCCAGCTCCACCTCCATCACCTCGGTCATCTTCTCCACCGTAAGTAGTGCGGCCCCACCATACGGTCCGGCATCCGCCATCTTGTCAGCGCTTTTGCTCGTCTTCTCATTCAACGGCGAGCCCATGTTTCCTCCCTTTTTCGATGCTGCTTTTCGCATCCTTTAATGACTTATTATTTTTCCTTTTTTTTTCCATCCTTCTTTCCTCCTTCAATCTTTTTTTTATAGATAAACAAAAAATTCTTCCTTCAAAAAAAGAAAAAAAAAACCTTTCACCAAGTTTCTTTAAAACTTCTTTCCCTTCTTTTTTGTATTCCTCCAGAATTCCCCTGGGACCGGACTTCAGTCTTACAACATTCTAGGCGGGAGCCACCCGATGTGGGACATCTCACCTACATCGTGCCCTGGCTTCGGGCCCGCTGCCTTGACCTTCGTTTGGCTCCACCCCCGCTGCTCCGACCTCCGCGCACGCTGGGCCCGACGCCTCAGCACCAGCCGCCTGACACCAGCGCGGGGTTCCTCGTCGGTTTTCAAACCCGCCCCGCTTGACGCCCGGGAAGGCCCCAAAGGCCGACAATAATCAGGGGGGAGAGCGAAGGATTGGGGAAACCCCCGAAAGCGCCGCAAATAGTGGCCACCGGCGGGAGCTCCTTTTCGATGCGGCCAACCCGCTCGCAAACGACACTGGAAGTCCAGTACTCCATATTCATGACCCAACATTAATCTCAAATAATGCCGCAAATCTTGTGGTTGCCGCTTTGTTGGCTTCAACGAGAACTTTCTCTTCTTGCTGCAGCAGGGCCTAGTATCGGGAAAAACATCAAGGTCTTCGATCATTGGTGAAGCCCACCCCAATATTATGACCCCATGTAGAGGCAGACTGATAACCTTGAAAAGGAATATCAATTTCCCAGTAACCAACACAATCATATGAAATTTTAAGACATTTACTGTAACATGTTAAGCTCTGATGGTAACTCTATAATAAAAACTGGGAAGCAATTCATGACGTCTTCGACTTCAAGTTTATTGTGTTCGGTAATCACTTCTCCAACAACAAAACAGTGCCCCTGTATCTCCTTTATATGTCAGTATAGTCCAGTAAACAATATGTGCAATCTATTCAACAATTGAAACACCAGTTCTAACTTAAGTACTAGTGAACATTAACTCTTTCCTAAGATAATGAGCTAAAATCAACATTGACTAAACATTACTTAGAAGGCAACTAATGCACTAAACTACAGAAAAAGTAATTCCAATGAACACAATAACACAACACATACATTAAGACGCACCCTTAACAGAAATGAAATCTTATTTTTGAAGTCCCAAGGTCCTCCCAGCTTCAGCAGGATATTTACTCTTTGCCTCACAAGGGTGAATCTTCCTGTATCCCTTTAAGCAAAGTCCCCATTAAGAATAATCAAATGGACTTCCAGTAGCAAAGTGTAATTTGATTCTGTGGCCGTTAATTCTTCACAGGCCTCATTCCTTCATAGAATAGAATTTACAGTGCAGAAGAAGGCCATTCAGCCCATCGAGTCTGCACCGGCCCTTGGAAAGAGCAGCCTACCTAAGCCCATATCTCCACCCTATCCCCACAACTCCACCCTAGCCCCACAACTCCACCCTATCCCCATAACCTCACCTAACCCTTTTTTTTTTGGAGACGAAGGGCAATTTAGCATAGTCAATCCACCTAACCTGCACATCTTTGGACTGTGGGAGGAAACCGGAGGAAACCCACACAAACATGGGGAGAACGTGCAGACTCTGCACAGACAGTGACCCAAGCCGGGAATCAAACCTGGGACCCTGGAGCTGTGAAGCAACTGTGCTAACCACTGTGCTACCGTGCTGCCCATTCAAAATTAGTACTCCTCCCCACCAGCTCTCTGCTTGGTAGTTAACCTGAGACCAGTCCTTTTCTCTGGTTGGCAAAGAATCATCTAATGTGGGCCATTTTCTCCTAAATCTCTCATTCGACCAACTCAAAGTCTGAAAGCTCTGGCAGCAACATGACCAGCTGCTGCCTCCTTTTGTGTCAAAGTATTGAAACTTGCACCGACTTCTGAATAAGTTTCAATTTGAGTTTCTGTCTTCATTACATGGGCCACATGGGTTTGTCTCTTGGCAGATCCCCTCGGAGGTCCCAGGTCCCTTTGATTTTACCTTGAATCAAAGGAGGCAGTTTAAAAAATAGCTGTCTTATAAAGTCCAGCATTTGTAGAACCCAATGACGTCATGAGCTGACCACCTGTCCCTTGAGGTCAGTCTTCAGCTCAATGGCACGTGATGTTTGAAAAAATATTCTAAAACAGTTATGTCACATTTTTAAAAAACTGTTCGAAACTTTTAACGCTCTCTTATAACAGGAGCTGGTTGGGGATGGGGAAGAGGAGCTTTGTGCCATTGATATCCAAGGGACAGACCCCAGCAGATGGGATGTTTAGGATTATTACTAGGCCCCAGATGGCCTTTATCAAAAGAGACCGGGTAATTTTACTTTTCCTGTCTGCAGTTTATTGGCGTTTTCTAAGATTAGAAACCTCCCAAATAAGTTGAGTAATGCTCCACCCTCATTCCTCTGCCATTTAAAACTAAATTTCGAGGCTCTAATTTCTTGCATGTACAAATTGGTGAAAGTTGTGGGCAAATAGTCAGAAGTCTAGCGCTATTGCTTGAATGTGTGTTCCTCTGGAGCCCACTGAACTACTCAGAAACTTCCAGGTTTCTTCTTCAAGTCCAATCGCTGGGAATTGCCGTGCTGTTGCAGTCATCACCAGCGGCGAGCTTCACCGCATTTGCCACGATGGGAAATCTGGTCCATCTAAAAACTGGGCCTGTTATTTTGGAGGGTAATCCAAAGTGCCCTGCTACTCACCAGAAGGTTATCAAAACTTGAGTTATATCTTCAATCTGCCCTTTGTTGATAGTTGTTTGAAGGTGTTAATGTTTTGTTTAAATACAATCTCTTCCAGGCCTTTGGATTTATGACACGTGTGGCCTTACAGGCAGAGAAACTGAATCATCACCCTGAATGGTTTAATGTGTACCACAAGGTAATGTGAATGCTGGTGAGTTTGACAGCATAAAAGTAGCACATTCTGCGTGTGTAAATCATTCAGTCTGCAGCAACATGTAATCCTTTTGAATCCAGTTTTTGCATCACTAGCAATGTGTGTACAGGCACACCATACGTCTCCCGCACTCCAAAAGTAATGTGGCCATTTTTTTGTTGTTGCAAAAAGACACATATAGCTGGTTATAAAACTTGTAAGCTACTACAAACCTTTCTGGTGTGCTCTCAGACGCATTGCTATCTTGGTTAATGTGCTACTGCTGGTTGGCCCTGAATCTTTCCTTTGATGTTTGTTATTGAGATCTGCACAGGAGGATCAAAGAGCCTTAGCTATTAGTAGCACTGTAGCTAACAACATTATGTGTGCAGTTAATGCTGCTTTTAGTCCATCCAGACCATCACCAATTTAAACTGAGATCAGAGTAAGTGCTCACGTTGGAACGCATTTTACATTGCGCTACTCACCCCCCCCCCCCCCCCCCCCCCCCCCCCTCCACCCCCCTCCTCCTTCTGCCCTCATTGTCCTCACCAAGCCAACTCATTTGGATATACTTTTGTGCTTCTGGGCAGTCCCTTCTCACTTATGCACATTGCCTTTTCACTATTGTTTCCTATATTTACTTTGATATCAGTGCGGTTAACCTCCAGAGTAGATTAAATATATATAAAGCAAGAAGCACTAGATGCATTTTTGTCAAGAATAACTTTTAGTTTGGAATTATATTTTAAAACAGAAATAAAACTGCACGTGGTGGAAATCTGAAATACAACACGAAATCCTCACTGTTCAAACGTTTGGCAGCGACTGAAATGAAAGAACAAATGTTAATGTTTCAGGCATAGTCCCTCATCCGAACCGGAAGATCTAGATGAAAAGCATATAAAAAGGAACAGAGCAAGGAAAGTGGGGAACACGTACAAATAAAGAAATATAATAAGCTTTAAAAAGATTAGGTACAGAAATAATAGGAGTGATAATGCCATAAGGCAAAAGGTGAGAGAAGTACAATACATAAAGCACAAAAATGGAGCGCCTTTCATGGCTTAAGGATTTCCTAAAGTGTTTTTGAATCTTTAGTCTGTTGTTCTGTAAGAAAGCACACACAGCCAATTTACACATGTTTCCAATTGTCAGTGTGATGATGTTAGCTGAGAGATAAATATTGACCAGGAAACTGAGGAGAGTTCCCTCATACTGACTCCCTCATACCGACTCCCTCATACCGACTCCCTCATTCTGATTCCCTCATACCGACTCCCTCATACCGACTCCCTCATACCGACTCCCTCATTCCGACTCCCTCATACCGACTCCCTCATACCGACTCCCTCATACCGACTCCCTCATACCGACTCCCTCATACTGACTCCCTCATACTGACTCCCTCATACCGACTCCCTCATACCGACTCCCTCATACCGACTCCCTCATTCCGACTCCCTCATACCGACTCCATCATACCGACTCCCTCATACTGACTCTTTCATACCGACTCCAATCTCAACCAATTGCTGTCCCGCATCCCAAAGGGGGACAAGCTGATTCTCCTCGGCAACTTCAGTGCTAGAGTTGGGAAGGACACATACCTTTAGAAAGGGGAGTTAGTCAGGGAAGGCGAGGGGAAAACAAACACCAACTGCAGTTCTCCTCCTGACAAAATGTTTAGAACATGACCTGGTCATCATGAATACCCTGTTCCGCCAGAGGGACGAGCAGGAAACCTCACGGCAACAACCCCGCTCCAAGCACTGGCACCTAATAGACTAAATCATCGTCCGGGCAAGGGACCACAAAGACTTCTGCATAACCCGCGCCACGACCAGAACCGACGATGTCTTTGCTGACCACCGACTAATCCGCTTTACCATCTCATCACTCCGGCCCTAAACCGACACAGGCAGAAGAAATTCTGCCGCAGGAGACTCAATGTCGCTGGACTCGAAGACCCTGAGAAGAAAGAGCTACTCAGCCGACCCTTCACAGCTAACCTGACAACAACCACCGAGCCAGAGCCGCAGATCGTCCACAGCGCCTGGCCCCCTTTAAAAGCCACAATAGTCCGCACCTGACGCTCGGGCTCTCGACCAGGAAACACCAAAACTGGTTCGACGAGAATGATCAGGAAAGCCAGGCTCTGCTTGATCGCAAGCGCAAGGCGTTGCTGAACGAGTAGCTCCACCAAAATCCCAGTGAGAAGAAACAAGCTTACAGGCAACTTAAGGCCGAGGTGCGACAAAGAACCAGTGACCTAAAGAACAGATTATGGGTGGAAAGAGCGCAGGAGACTCAGCAACTTGCTGACAACCGTGATTTGCGCAGCACCTTCAGCACAATCAGAACCATCTACTTTCTGAGAACCCAGGGGCTCACCCCAGTGAGAGCCAGAAGTGAAGAGGCGCGCATCAAAGACAAGAAAGCAGTCAATGCCTGCTGGAGAGAGCACTTCGATGGCTTTCTTAACCAAGACACAGCCTTCGACACAAGCATCCTCGACACCATCCCGCTACATGCTAACCGCCACCATCTCAGCCCAACCCCAGCTCGCCATGAGGTCGAAAAAAAACATCCAACAGCTGAAGAATAACAAGACCTCTGGTGCAGTTGGAATCCCCACAGAAGTACTAACATGCATCGGAGATGTACTCTTGCAAAAATCCACACCCTTATATCACCCTTGTCTGGAAGGAGAAAGCATGCCGGATGATCTCAGAGACACCTTAAATGTGACCATCTTCAAAACAGGAGACCTGTCCGACTGCTGAAATTACAGAGGGATTCCCTTACTCTCCACCACAGGAAAGGTCATCGCGCGAATACAACTGCCTCCTCTGAGTTGCTGAAGAGCTCCTCCCTTAGTCTCAGTGCGACTTCCGCCCAACAAGAGGCTCCATGGACGTGACCTTCAGCGCGCAACAAATCCAGGAAAAGTGCAGGGAGCAGCGTCAACCTCTGTCCATGGCCTTCTTCGATCTCACGAAGGCCTTTGACTGTGTCAACCATGAGGGATTGCGGAGCATCCCCCTGAAGTTTGGCTGCCTGCAGAAATTCGTCACCATCTTCCACCTGCTCCGCGATGACATGCAAGCCTTGATCCTCATCAACGGAACCACCACAGACCGAGTAACTGTGAAAACTGGGGTCAAACAGGGCTGCATCATCGCACCAACGCTCTGCTCCATCTTCCTTGCAGCAACACTGTATCACGTCACCCTGAAGCTCCCCGCTGGAGTGAAGCTAACCTACCGAACAAGCGGGAAACTGTTCAACCTCCGCCTCCAGGCCAGAACTAAAACCGCCCAAACCTCTCAGAGACACCTTAAATGTGACTATCTTCAGAAACGGAGACCGGTCCGACTGCTGAAATTACAGAGGGATACCCCTAGTCTCCACCACTGCGTCATTGCGAGAATACTCTACAACCGCCTCCTCTGAGTTGCTGAAGAGCTCCTCCCGAGCTGCAGTAAGCAGATGACGCCTGTGTGCGCACACATTCAGAGGCCGAGCTACAAAACAATCGTCAACGCATTCACCGAGACATATGAGAGAATGGGCCTCAGACTAAACATCCGGGAAACAAAGGGTCCCTACCAGCCTGCTTCTGCCACACAAAACTGCCCCCAACCATCCAGATCCACAGTGAGCCTTTGGACAATGTAAGTAATTCCCCATATATGGGAGCCTCCTCTCGGTGCGAGCAGACATTGGCAACTAAATCTAACATCGACTCCAAAGGGCCAGTGCAGTCTTCGGATGCCTGAGGAGCAGTGTATTCGAACCCCGACACCTCAAACCCAGCAGCAAGCTCATGGTATACAAAGCAGACGTGATCCCCGCCCTCCTGTATGCACCAGAAAACCAGACAATGTGCAGCAGAAACCTTAAATCCGTGGAGAGATATCACCAACGCTGCCTCCACAAAATCCTGATAGTCCACTGGCAGGATAGGCGTACCAACGTGAGCGTCCTCTCCCCAATATCCCCAGCATTGAGGCACTGGTCACACTCGACCAGCTGCAATGGGCGGGCCACATTGCCCGCATGCCTGAACAAGACTCCCAAAATAAGTGCTCTATTCTGAGCTCCGCAATGGTAAGCGATCACTAGGCAGGCAGAGGAAACGCTACAAGGGCACTCTGAAAGCCTCACTAAATAAATGCAACATCCCCATCGACACGCGGGAATCGCTTGCCTTGGAACGCGGAAGCATTAAGAAAATTTCCCTGCTTTTAATATTGGCAGGGGATCTTTTTAAATTAAAGGTTATTTAAATTCATTTTCTGACTTGGAATAGAGCTTGAAGCTACATATTTGCTTTGAAGGTCAAATACTGCTTAGATGCAAATTGGGCCAAAGCACTGGATCATAATCACAAATTGTAACATTTGGAATATATTAAATTCACTTTTTTATTATAAATACTGATTCAATTAATACTGATAAAATCACAGACTTGAACCTTTAGTTTAAAAGAAAGATGCCCTCTGTTACTGAAGTCGCCATAGTACCTGATGACCACAGACTGCTTTATCCTTTGAGGAGTGAACTGACTGGTGGTGAAGATCACCACCCCTCAGGCGAGGGGCAAGGTTGAGAAGGTTGGGCCTTCATAAATAACCTGAGCTGATACGGGAATTGAACCCGTGCTGTTGGCTTCGCTGTGCATCATGAACCAGCTGTCCAGACAATTGAGCTAATTTGGCCCCTGGCTAGATAGCTGCTTATTTCTATATTTAAATTGACAGGAAAACCATATATTCTTCCAAATTAAAGGTTCCATTTGCTGTGCAGAACTACTTGTTACAGCTGTGTTCTCCCTTTCACCGTCCCACCCCGCTCCCTCTCTGTCCTACTCTACGAAGTCTTACAACACCAGGTTAAAGTCCAACAGGTTTGTTTCTATGTCAGTAGCTTTCGGAGCGCTGCTCCTTCCTCAGGTGAATGGGCGGGCCACATTGCCCGCATGCCTGAACAAGACTCCCAAAATAAGTGCTCTATTCTGAGCTCCGCAATGGTAAGCGATCACTAGGCAGGCAGAGGAAACGCTACAAGGGCACTCTGAAAGCCTCACTAAATAAATGCAACATCCCCATCGACACGCGGGAATCGCTTGCCTTGGAACGCGGAAGCATTAAGAAAATTTCCCTGCTTTTAATATTGGCTGGGGATCTTTTTAAATTAAAGGTTATTTAAATTCATTTTCTGACTTGGAATTGATTCACCTGAGGAAGGAGCAGCGCTCCGAAAGCTAGTGACATCGAAACAAACCTGTTGGACTTTAACCTGGTGTTGTAAGACTTCGTACTGTGCTCACCCCAGTCCAACGCCGGCATCTCCACATCATGTCCTACTCTAGATCAGTTGAATTGTTTATTGGTAATTAATGGATTGTAAGGGGTGACATTTACCCACATTAAGCAGAGTATTGATTACTAACTCTTCCAGCATAAAAGAAAATTAAAGGTAAAATTAGATCTTTTAATACTGACCTCATTTCCTTACTCCAGAAATTTATCCGGTCTTTTTCTTTCTCTTTGGGTGAGAATCCTCTTGTCGCTGCTTGTAATAAAAACCATCAGCAACCTTTCATCGCCTATTCTCTTGTCTTTTCCAGCTTTTAAAAACCACAACTGTCCACATACAAGACTGTAAAAAGCGATAGCTCCTACGAAAATAAAAGACAAGCAGAAAGGGGTTTCTGAATTTTGCTCCGCCCACTGCAAAATGCAGGTGGAAAGGTGAATTTGCCCCACATGCCAACATTGAGGGCATTTAAAAGTTTATTGGATAAACATATGGATGATAATGGCATTGTGTAGGTTAGATGGCTTTTGTTTCGGTGCAACATCGTGGGCCGAAGGGCCTGTACTGCGCTGTATTGTTCTATGTTCTACGTTCTATGTTAACGTTCTATATTTCATTCCTCCCCAGGTGCAGATAACTCTTTTGACACACGACTGTGGTGGACTCTCCAAAAAAGATGTCAAACTGGCAAAGTTCATCGAACAGGCAGCTGCTTCAGTAAATTAGTTATTTTTATGCTTTTTTTTTAAAGAAAAAGTTCAGTATGAAATGTGATGCAACCTGGAGACATGCTGAACACTTTAACAGGTGAGAAGCATTTAGACTAGAAGTAATAATGGAATAGGTAATCCTGAATTTTTAAAAAATGACCTTAAAGATGAGGATCACAGATGAAACAGAAAGTTATTTTTGATCTTAGTTGTCCCCAATTCACTGATCACTGCAGTATCATTTGTAACGAGAAATTTTGGACCTAGCAGTGCAACGTTAACAAACTTGTCCTTGTTCCTGAGAGCTGGACCATGGTTCATGAAACATTATGTTGCCTTTGTTGCGTTTGGTTTGTAGAATGCCAGAACTAATAAAGGCAAGTGAAGTATCTGCCATTGTCGAGTGAACGTCCCCAACTATACATAGGGTGAGATCTTCTGGTCCCACCGATGGTACATCCCCGCCACGCGTTTCCTCGCGGCGTGCCGTGAATTCATTGGGAAATCCCATTGACAGCTGTGAGACCAGAAGATCCTGCTGCTGTCCAACGGCGAGCTGCCCCCCCACTTTGCAAAATACACCCTGGGGAGGCCAGAGAATCTCGTCCAAAATATACATTAAACATCTTGGTGGAGATTTTAACTCCCCTTGAAAGTGTGTTTTGGGTCCCTGGTTGTTGACCCACATTTCCTGGATGTAAGTTCTTACTTCCTTTCTCACAATTTTGCCATGTATTTTATATTATAAAGTTCCTATGTTGATATTATAATGAAAGTTGTCTTCACTTTGTCATTCTGTGCTGGGTGGTTTTAGCACTTCTGTTTTGCATTGCACAGTTCTTTGCTCTGTACTGCAGAGCAGTATGCTTGCCCAATGATCAATTTTGATGCTTATTTATAAACAATATAAAAGCAAACTATTATATAAAATAAAAACCAAATGCATGAGTTCAAAATGGGAAGTGTATCTGCGTATCCTTGTCCAATTGTCTTCTGTGTAGCTTGAAGACAACACTCAGTCTTGATTCTTCATGTACAACGCTGTGGAAGATAAACAGTAAATTCATTACTAGAAGATTGCTGCAAATTAGGACAGCTTAAAGGTATCCCAAAGCTGTGAGTGGAAAATAGGTTCTTGCAACATTTAATTCCTCAACCAATTTTAGTTATGTTGCTGTGGGGAGGAGTTATATCACTTACCATTAGCCATTTTCAACATTGCCAAATGCTTAAGCTGAAGAAAGCATTGGTTGGATACATTAATGTTTAAATTGTCTTAATTTTGTTTTAACCAGAAGACATGTTCCATTAATAAAACCATGTCTAAAACACTGTAGGACAGTGGTTCTCAAAAATGTGGTCTGTGGTCATTGTGCTCCATGGGCTGGTCCAAAATGCATCACTGATGTGCAATGGCACTGTCAAAGCAATGTAAAAAAACATGCCAGTATCCTCATTCCCACAACTACCTTCATGCATGGCATGAGTTTCCATAGACGCGAGCAACAAGAATGTAGTTTTATACACAAGATTCATGTTGCTGTTGATTTTGTTTGATTCAAATGGATGTAAGAGAAAATAACACTTGTGATTTTCTAACATATTTGAATGTTTCAAATAAAAGTGCTCTCTTATATTAATATTTTAAATCTGAAGATGTCTACTTTTGTTTCTGACATGAATGAGTTTACTTGTGACATTTACTAAAACTGATGAACATATTTTCTGACATTTAGTAGCAAAAGGTAGCAAACTCTTTATAGTATCCACAAGTTCCCATTAGTTCTGATTTTTTTGAGGCAGGAAGGGAACGTGGGTAGGGTAGGGCCAGTGGGTGGTCCGTGGGCTCATTGCTTCATCCAAGTATCCCATGCCTAGCAGAAGTGGGGAATACAACACTAGTTTGCGGGAAGGAGGGGGGAATGATCGGGAGGAGTAGGTAGCAGGGGGAAACCCACAGGGGCGCAGGCAGGAGGGATCGGGAGGGATAGACTGGCCCCGGGGAGGGGGGGGGGAAGGAATTGGGGGAGGAGGCAAGAACGCAACTGGTCACACATTGACGACAGAAACAAAGACATCATAGGTGGCCATTTTGGATGGCCCCAAAGGGAAACCCCAGAGTGCAAAGGCAAACCCACATGGCAATAAGGGGATGGTGGCCATCTTGGATGGCCTCTGGCCAAAGGGGAACCAGAGAATGCAGGGGCACTTCCACATGGTGAGTATGACTGAACCCGCAGGAGGGGCGGGAGCAGAAACACCCCATCAGAATAGTCACCTTGAAGGTCAGGGGGCTTAACGGCCCAGTGAAAAGATACAGATTCTTCACCCATCTGAAAAGCCTGATTGCCGACGTAATCTTCCTCCAGGAGACACACCTGTAGGAGAAGGAGCCACCTAGGGTAAGAAAGACGGTGGGACAGACATTCCAGCAGATGAGGACTAGGTGGGTGGCCATACTGCTCAACAAGAGAACGGCCTTTAGAGCGACGAAGATGGTTATGTAGTGGGAAAATCATTTTCCAGGAGTAGTAGGGGCAGCCACAATCGTAGTCTCCGACCACTCTCCACACCACGTGGATATGGATTTGAGACGGGCCGGCCCAATGCCCCCCCATGGAGGCTGGATACAGCCCCCCTCGCAAGAAAATATCACAAACCATCGATGAGACTGTAACCTCAACCAGAACTGGGAGGTCTCACCCTCTGAATTCTGGAAGGCACTGAAGGCGGAGATAAGAGGGGCGATTATAGCATACAGGGGTCCAAGAGATAGGCAGGAGAGAGCGGCTAGGCAGCAGCTGGTTGACTCCATACTGGCAGTTGACCAGCGGTACTCCACAGCCCTGACCGTGGAATTACTGGCAGAGGGGGAAAACTGCAACTGGAATTTGACCTGCTCTCCACTGGGGGAGCAGTAAGCCAACTCTGCCAGACACTGGTGACCTTCTACGAGCATGGAGACAAGGCCATCTGCCCGTTGGCACACCAGCAGAGAAAGCAGTCAGCCACAAGGGAAATAGCACAGGTTAGGGACAGGAACGACAGACTAGTCACAGCGTCAGATGAGAATAATGACACCTTTGTGACATTCTACCGAGGCTGTACAACTCCGAGCCCCCGGAGGGGGATTTGGAGATAAAGTGGTTCCTCGACGGACTGATACGCCAGTTGAGGTGAAGGAAAAGAAAAGGGGCCTGGAAGTAACAGTAGAACTGGGGTAAGACATGGAGAGTATTAACTCCGTGCAGGGGGGGAATGTGCAGAGCTGGAAGAGTTCCCTGGAGATCGCTACAGAAAATGCGCGCCAGCGCTGGTCCCGCACCTGCGGGAGATGTTCATTGGCTCTCGATGAAGAGGAACCCGGCCACCAATGCTGGCTCAGGCCTCAATATCACTGATTCCTAAAAAGAACAAAGACCCAATGGAGTTTCCGGTCATACATACCCATCTCACTGCTAAACACTGATGCCAAAATCCTGGCAAAGGCCCTGACGAAGTGACTGGAGAGTTGCGTGCTGGAGGTCATTGCGGAAGATTAAACGGGCTTTGTTAAGGGTAGGCAACTAACAGTGAACATCAGGCGCCTGCTGAACGCGATCATGGCTCCGCCGGGGGAGGAGACACCAAATGTGATCATCTCCCTGGAAGCAGAAATGGCCTTCGACAAAGTTGAATGGGAGTACCTCATAGCAGTACTGGAATGGTTGGGGTTTCGGCCAGGATTCACCTTGTGTGTGAAGTGACAATACTGTACAGTGCTCCCATGGTGAACGTACAGACAAATCCGCTCTAGATACTTGTGGCAGCAAGGGGCACAAGGCAGGGCTGCCCACTGTCCCCGCTATTGTTTGTCCTGGCAATTGAGCCACTTACAATCGCTCTTAGAGCAGCGAATGAGTGGAGAGGCATTCATAGGGGAGACAGAGAGCATAGAGTCTCACTCTACGTGGATGACCTGCTCCGCTGTGTCTCAAACCCTCTGGCCAGCATTGGAGGAATAATGAAACTCGTAAGGGAGTTTGGAGCCTTCTCTGGTTGCAAACCTAACTGGAGTAAGAGTGAGATCTGTCCTGTGAACCCGCATAGTGGGGGGAGATGTGCTGGGGAGATTGCTGTTTAAATGGCCCAGACCAAATTCAGATACCTGGGGATCCGAATAGCCCACAACTGGACACGGATCCAACAATAGAATCTGATGTGTCTGGTGGAACAGTGTCTGTTGGAAAAGTAAAAACGGAGCTGCAAAGGTGGGACACATTCCTGCTCTCCCTGGTGGGAGAGTGCAGAAGATCAAGATGAAGGTGCTGCCCAGGTTCCTTTTCCTTCCTGATCTTCATTCCCTCGACCTTTTTCACCAGAGTTATAAACTAACCATGCTTTTTTTTTTGTCAGACGAAGAGCCTGAGGATTAGGAAGAAGTTCCAACAGAGAAGGAGGAACATGGGAGACCTGGCCCTCCCAAACCTCCAATTCTACCACTGGGTGGCTACTGCAGAAATGGGATGGGTCAAGAAACCGGGAGCAGAATGGGTCAAAATGGAGGAGAGCTCCTGCACGTGGACATCCCTCTGAGTACTGGCCATGGCCGCACTCTCATGCTCCCCCCTCCCCCACCCAGCCAGATACTCAAAAAGCCCAGTGGTAATAATCACACTAAGAACATGGAACCAACCGCAACATCACATTGGTCTGACCGAGATATCTATTATGAACCCCATCTGCAAAAACTACAAGTTCACTTCTGCAATAATGGATACCTGCTTCAAAAGTGGAAACAGAACGAAACTGAAGGTAGGACACATGGACGTAGAAGGCAGAGTAGCAATCCTGAGGGAACTCACTGACAAGCTCCAGCTCCCAAAAGTCCAATAAAAATACTTCTAAAAAAGAAAAGGTATTTTCATTTCGCTTTCCAAAAATTGGTGGCTTCACGGTGTGAAAAATATACAAACGAGGAAAGTCAAAGTAGAACCAAGAGCAAATTGATAAATGGGAGAATATTGGATGGCTGGGTGTGACTGAAATCTTGTGATTTATATAGAAAATTTACATATACCCCCGAGTGGGTTGCAGGCTAACACCAAACTTAGGGATTCAGATGATTCCATGTCATGTATCAGACAAGGCTCCAGAATCATAAATGACTGTGCCATGAATTTGAAAACCAGATCTGAATCCACTCCTAATACTGTTTTCAAATGGGGTAGCACGGTGGCACAGTGGTTACCACTGCTGCCTCACGGCACCGAGGTCCCAGGTTCGATCCTGGCCCTGGGTCACTGTCCGTGTGGATTTTGCACATTCTTCCCGTGTTTACGTGGGTCTCACCCCCACAACCCAAAGATGTGCAGGGTCAGTGGATTGGCCACCCTAAATTGCCCCTTAATTGGAAAAAATGAATTGGGTCCCCTAAATTTAAAAAACAAATTATTGTTTTCAAATAAATAATTCATACCATTCATTCATTTAGGTTTGGATTTTCAGTTTGTTTTTCTTTGTGCTTGCTGTGATTTCCTTTCAGTTTAGGGTGATACAAAAGAAAGTTTTCATTGCTAATGAAATCCTCAAAAGGACTAGTCATTATTTTTAAGGTTATTGAATGGCGGGAACTTCTGTGCCCAGTATGTATTCTGTTGCATTGTAATATTGACTTAGTAGCTGCTGTGCTTTGGGTGGTGCTTGTTCATCCGGACTTGCAGTTTGCATGTTAACGCTGGAATAACAATGCAGGTGCTATTGAAGCCACTGTGAACAGGCATTACTGTGGTCTTAGACTGGGCTATCTCACTTAAAACACCCTTTTAAAAAAATTGGTAGTGGTTTCAGGAATGTGCTCTTGCGAAGTATATTTGTTAGTCATACCCCAATGAAAAATGTTTCTGTAAACGTTGGTGGAATGTGACTTTAGTAGGCTAACCAGTTTACTGCAATAACATTTTGAAATACTGACTCTTAGTGCAATTCCATGTTTTCAAGATCTGGGTTTAGTCACCGGGAAAAGGTAAAATGGATTAAAACACTTCAAAAAGTTCATATCAATTATTTATATATCTCAACTTCAGCTATGATTTTAGAATATTGCTGTTTGCATTATGTTCATTCCCCATTGTGCCCCCAAATTCTTTAAACAATTACAATATTTGTATTATTGCAGTTGGAGCTGTTTTCTGCTCATGCTCCCACTTACACTCAAAATGGTGACAGTAAGGAGAAAATGCTGGCAATCTAAAATCATACAATAAAAATGGGATTAGGAGTAGACCATGTGCCCTCTTAAGCCTGCTCTGCCATTCAAAGCTCACATACTTGATTTTCTTCTGCCTTAACTTTGCTTTCTTTTAAAAATTTTTTTAGAGTACCCAATTCATTTTTTCCCAATTAAGGGGCAATTTAGTGTGGCTAATCCACCTACCCTGTACATTTTTGGGTTGTGGGAACAAAACCCATGCAAACACGGGGAGAATGTGTAAACTCCACACGGACAGTGACCCAGAGCCGGGATAGAATCTGGGACCTCGGTGCCGCGAGGCAGCAGTGTTAACCATGCCACCGTGCTGCCCCTTAACTCCACTTTCCAGCCTGCTCCCTACATCCCTTGGTTTTGCTGAGAGAGCAAAAATCTCTCCATCTCAATCTTGAATATAATCAATGATTGAACATCCGCACTCATCTGGGATAGAAAATTCCAAAGGTTCACAAACCTTTGCTTAATGAAATTCCTCCTCACTACAGTTCTAAATGATCATCCCCTGACGCTGCTTGTTCTTGGTTCCTCAGCAAGATGAAACAACCTCTCTGTGTCTATCCTGTGAAGTCCCTCAACCTCTTGTATGTTTCAATGAGATCACTTTTTGTTCTTCTAAACTGCAGAGAACATAGGCCCAATTTGTTCAAATTTTGATCATAGGACAACCCTCCCAGGAGCCAAACTAGTTTATAGCCTTCAAATACTTGTGTATCCTTCCTGAGATATGGAGATCAGAACTGCGCACAGAATTCTAGATGCAGTCTCGCCAAAACCCTGCACAATTATAGCAAGACTTCCTTCTCCTTATGCTCCATTCCACTTACAGTAAATGGTCTTCCCAATTGCTTGCTGTACCTGCCTCCTTGTCTCATGTCTCCAAACATCAACATTTAGAAGTTTTATGCCTTTTTAAAAATATATAGTTTTTCTAGTCTTAAAATAAAAGCTAACAGACCTGCCACTTCTTGCCATTATACACAGTCAGGGGGCCGGTTTAGCTCTCTTGGCTGGACAGCTGGTTTGTGATGCAGAGCGAAGCCAGCAACGTGGGTCCAATTCCCATACCGGCTGAGGTTATTCATGAAGGCTTTGTATTCTCAACCTTGTCCCTCACCCGAGGTGTACTGATCCTTGGGTTAAACCACCACCAGTCAGCTCTCCCCGTCAAAGGGGAAAGCAGCCTATGGTCATCTGGGACTATGGCCATTTTTACACAATCAGCCACCTTGTTTCTCACTCACTTGCCCTGTTTAGATCTATTTACAGCCTCTTGTGTTTCTGTACTATCAGAAATCTTCGATAGATTACTTTTGGTCTATTTGTCTAAATCAATCATATGGATTATAAAAATCTGAAGCCGAGCACTGATCCTTGTGTCATTCCAATAGTCACAGTCTGCCAACTTTAAATGCCCTCTTTATCCCTACTGTTTTTCCCTGTCTGTTACTTAATTCCCCATCCATACCAATATCTTACCCCTCAACTCCATGAACCCATGTCATGTGCATTATTTTCTGTGAGACCTCACGGAATGCCTTTTATGAAATTAGA
Source organism: Scyliorhinus torazame (assembly GCF_047496885.1). Classification (NCBI taxonomy): domain Eukaryota; kingdom Metazoa; phylum Chordata; class Chondrichthyes; order Carcharhiniformes; family Scyliorhinidae; genus Scyliorhinus; species Scyliorhinus torazame. The sequence goes on along the minus strand of NC_092713.1, from coordinate 265,411,299 downwards.
ATGTGCTGAATATTAATATAAAACCGGTTAATGCTTCAATTCTGACACGTCATCAGAACAGAATGATTAATTCTGATAAGGTCAGAACTTCAGTATAATTCCAATATTTTTGTTTATTTCCAATATTTCGCACTATAACTCCAATATTTAGCACTATAGCCCAATATTTCTGTCATGTGTAACTTAGTTGTTGAAAAAATGGAATTGATTCCTACTATTTCCGTATCCAAGGTGCCTTTGAACATGTTTGTATAAGGTGGGTAATTAATTGCTGTAATGTTAAAAAACATTTATCTTTGCCATTCTTGGGTTAACTCAGTGGACAACTTAGTAGAAAGCCAGTTGTTCTACAAATGATGTTGTGTATATACTAAAGAGATCTGCCCCTGAACAACTATTGTGCTGCCCTTTCTGATGATAAAAGCTGTACAACATCTAACAATGCCAGAACTATAGTTTGTACTTGTCAGTAACTGGTTTCCATTCCAACAGAAAAGGGACTTGGAGTTTCAGTTGCAGAGTTTTATTTTGATACGCTTGATGCATCAAGTCTGACGGATTTTTAGGTCTCCGTATGATCTAAAATACTGGCTATTGCTGACATTGTCATATTGTTTAACTGCCTACACAAGTGAAGCAGCCTTGAAATATGCCAGTCTTGTTTTTCTTGTTGTGGGTGTGTCGTCTGTGAAATAATCTAGTGTGTGCATTTATTCAAATTAAATTGTACTTACAGCGGAGAAACAGCCCAGTTGGCCCCACAGGTCCATCTGTGGTCCAGACCCGGGAGATTTTATTACTAAGACAAAAATGGAATAATTTTCTAATTGCTTGAGTTATTTTTGTGTTTTGAGATAGGAAAACGTGGAATAATCAAATGTTTGTAATTTGTATCTGAACTAAAGAGAAAATGTTGGAAAATCTCAGCCGGTCTGCAATCATCTGTAGGGGTGGAAAAGCGCTAACTTTTTGAGTCCAATGGCTCTTTGTCAAAGCTGACAAACTGAGCTACACTCCTCATGGACCTTTATTCCACAAAATCCGAGAAAGATCTTCAACATTAGTCGAAAGTCCCCCCCCCCCGTGTCCCCATCCCCATCCCCATCCCCGGCCCACACAGGCACCCACAGTCCCACACTACTGGAACTGTGCCTGTAACTGGTTAGCTTTTTCTAGGACTTGTTATTCTTACATGAACTGTAAAATCTTGGCTTTTGATTATTTTCATACATGATGGCTTCAGTAAGTTTGCACGCCATGTTTAGGTTGTGAAATTTTTGAACTTCTGTTGTAGTTGATAAAACTGGGACATATCGGCATGTGTGAACCAACAGGCAGCACATGAACTTCCTCCACCTAAATGTGACCCAACGTCGTTCGCCAGAAATTTTCAGTTCATTGGTGGAGTTGTGGAAGTGACATGTTGGATACTGAGGTTTGATGGTTTAATTCCAGAGGAATTTTCTTCATTTACACTGTGTCATATTTGTTACCAGACTTTGTTTTAGAGCACAGGAATGTGATGCAAGAAACAGTTAGGAATAAAAACACGCAATCAAAGTGACTAAACCAAAAATGAACCTCATGAGATGTGTTTTGTCTATGCATATGTTTTCTTTTTATTCTCTCTCAAGCACACAATAAATTCCCATTGTTTATAATTATCTCCATGCAAGGTCGTTGAAGGACTGGATCACTACGTTGATGACGCACCCATCATTTCTTAATTTAAAGCACCCAATTCTTTTTTGTTTCCAATTAAGGGACAATTTAGCATGGCCAATCCACCTACCCTGCACATCTTTGAGTTGTGGGGGTGAGACTCATGCAGGCATGGGGTTGAATGTGCAAACTGCACACGGACAGTGACACAGGGCTGGGATCAAACCCGAGACCTCGGCGCCATAAGGCAGCAGTGCTAACCACTGTGCCACCGTGCTGACCCACCCATTTCTTCAAGTTGACACCATTTTGCTTGTTGAAACAATAAGCACAGAATTGCTACCATGCACAAGGAGGCCATTCAGCCCATTGTGTCTGTACCAACTCTCTGAATTAGCAATTCCCTTGTTACCATTCTTCTGTCTTCCCCTTGTAACCGTGAATAGTCTTCCTTTTCAGATGCATTCAAAAGGCATGTTTTGATTGAACCTGCCTTCACTACATACTCAGGCTGTGTATTCCAGGCTTAGCCACTTGCTGTATGAAGAAGTTATTTCTCATATCACTTTTAGCTAATTAGTTTAAATCTGTGCCCTCCTATTCTTGATATTTTCACAAGTGGAAACAACTTGTCCCTATCATTATTCTGCTCAGACCCCTCATGCCTTTAAATACCACTATTAAATCTCCTCTGAGCTTTCACTTCATGCAAAATAGTCCCAACTTCTCCAATCTATCTTCAGAATGAAATTTCCTCATCCCTGGAACCATTCTCATGAATCGTTTCTACATTCTCTTCAATGCTTTCAAATCCTTCCTAAAATGCAGTGCCCAGATTTGGACACAAAATTCCAACTGAAGCTGAACTAGTGTACTATACAAGTTCCTTACTCTTGTACTGTAAACCCATGTTAATAAAGTGTAGCATACTGTTTGCTTTATTAACTGCTCACTCAACCTGTCCTGCCACCTTCAATGATGTATGTACATACACACCCAGGTCCTTTTTCTCCTGCACCAACTTTAAGAGTTGTACCCTTTATTTTAACTTGCCCCTCCATGTTCTTCCTACCAAACTTCAGATTTCTCCATTCTGCCACCTGTCCACCCATTCCTTTTGAAGTTCTAATCTACATTATCCTCCTCGCAGTTCACAATGCTTCCAAGTTTATTATCATCTGCAAATTTTGAAATTGTGGCCTGTACAACAAAGTCGAGGTCATTACTCTGAAAGAAAGGGTTGCAAGAGGCATAGTGTTTAAGGGCAGGGAGGTTATGCTGGAACTGTATAAAACATTGGTTCAGCCACAGCAAAATATTGTGTGAAGTTCTGGAATCCACATTATAGGAGGGATGAGATAGCATTGGAAAGGTGCAGAGGAGATTACTAGGATGTCACCTGGGCTGGATAGTTTTAACTATGAAGAGAGATTTGATAGATTTGGATTGTTTTCCTTACGGCAGAGGAGACTGAGAGGGGACATGATTGAGGTGTATAAAATTATGAGGGGCATGGATAGAGTAGACAGGAAGAAACATTTCCCTTTGGTGGAAGAATCAATTATCAGGGGCATAGATTTAAGATCAGGAGCAGGCGGTTTAGAGGAGATGTGAGGAAAAACCTATTTACCCAACGTTGACTTCTATCTTTATTAATACCACAAGATGCCAATAGTTTCCGTGTATTGGACAAATGACCACACAACCAGTATATTAGTTCAATTATAGTTTATTATTAAATATAGGATTGATTCTATACTTAATAACTTACACACTACTACACATTAGACTACATCTAACAGCTTAAATGACCTTTACTTAACTTTCAAGTGACCGGCTCTGTGCAGGTTAGATAAGGTCTTTATCTGGTTCCCAACGTGTGGCAGCTGGAAGTTGCCAGGTACGTCTGGGCTGAGGTTTGTCCTTCTGGTGGCAATCGCGGGTCCTTGAACTTGGATGGTCGATATGCTGCAGTTGGTGGGGCAGAGGCCGGTCCCAAAAAAGACAGAGCTTTGGTCGTGCAGTTCCTCTTATCCGCCGCTCTTTCGCGCTCCTTTGGGCGGTCCCAACTCGGGATCCAATGGATCGATAGGATTTTGATCACCCTAATCGTTTCTGGCCAATTAGGGGCGGGTATCTTGATAGCTGTGCGGATCCTGGTTGTTATTGTCCAAGGCACGTATGCACTCCCAAATAAGGCGAATAGGCACCCCCGAGTCCCTTTGTCCTGGGGAGATCTGTGATTGACCTCTAGCAGATGCAAGTTTCTGTATAGGTCTGGGTTGCTTTTGCCAATACACACAAGCTGTGTGTTGTCTATGTCCCAGCCTGACCACAAGTCCCATTATCCTTTGCGGGTGGCCATTTTAGATGGCCACACCAGACAGTGGTGGGAGTCTGGAACTTACTGCCTGAAAGGGTGGTGGAGGCAGAGACCCTCATAACATTTAAGAAGTATTTAGATGTGCACTTGCAATCCCAGAGCATACAAGGCTATGGGCCAAGTGTTGGAAAATGGGATTAGAATAGTTAGGTGGTTGTTTTTGACTGGCGCAGACACGATGGGCTGAAGGGCCCTCTCTGTGCTGTAGGATTCTATGACTGACTACTTGGGAACTCCACTCCAAGCCTTCCTTCAGTCTGAAAAACATCTATTAACCACAACGTTTTGATCTGTCACTAAGCCCATTCTGTATCTATGTTGCTACTGTCCCTTTTATTCCATGAGCTATAACTTTGTTCACAAGTTGTTGTGCGGCGCTGTTTCAGGTGCCTTTTGCAAGTCCATATACACCGCATCAACAGCATTGCCCTCATCAGCCCTGTCCGTTACCTTTTCAAAAAACTCCCAAGTTAGTTAAACACTATTTTCCCTTAAGAAATCCATGCTGGCTTTCCTTAACTAACACACATTTGTCCATGTGTAAATTAATTTTGTCCTAAATTATTGTTTCTAGTAATTTCCTCACCACTGGTTAAGCTGACTTGCCTTTAGCTACTGGGCTTATCTTTACACCCTTTTTTGAAAAAGGGAGTAACATTAGCAATTATTCAGTCTGTTGGCACTACCCCGAGTTAAAGGAAGACTAAAATTATGGCCAGTTCCATTCTCACTTCCCTCCGTATCCTTGAAGGCACCTTTTCTGGTCCTGGGACCTTATCATCTTTTAAGTGTAGACAGCTTTTCCCTTATCAATTCTAAACCCTTCTGGTTTCTGAATTACCTCCTTCACCATTTCACCATGGCCTGGGTAGCCACATCTTCCATGCAAAGTAGTCATTTAATATGTCAGCTATGATCTCTGGCTTCATGTGTAAATCCACTTTTTGGTCGCTAATTGGCCCTACTTCTACCACTCTTTTATTATTTATATGCCTATGGAAAACTTTGGGATTCCCTTTTGTGTTAGCTGGCTGTCTATTTTCACACTCTCTCTTTGCTTTTCTTACTTGTCTTTTCACTTCCCCTCTGAACCTTTTATATTCATCCAGATTCACAGTTCTATTTTCTGCCTCATTTCTGTCATGAGCACATTATTTTTCTTCTTGAGGTTGCGTCATGCCTTTGCCATATTAAACCACATAACGTTCCTGGTCCTGGTGGACTATGGGGTAAAGTATTAAAAGAATGTGCTCGGGTGAAAAGTATTGAAAGAATGTGCTCATCAGTTTAAAGGGGTATTTATACAGTTATTTAAATTCTTATTGGAATTATCTGCTGTTCCAAATACTTGAAAAGCATCAACCATCATACTTGTGCCCAAGAAGTCTGGAGCCAAATCATTTAATGATTTTAGACGTGTGCCTCTTTATTGGCTAAATGTATGGAAAGAGTCATTAGTAACCACCTCACCTTGTCTGTTTCAGATTATCTTGATCCCCTACAATTTTCTTATGAAGCACACTCTCCTTTCTCTAGTGAACCTGATGGCTAACCACTTCCAGCAGCACAGTAGCACAAGTGGATAGCACTGTGGCTTCACAGAGCCAGGGTTCCAGGGTTGATTCCCTGCTGGGTTACTGTCTGTGTGGAGTCTGCACGTTCTCCCCGTGACTGCGTGGGTTTCCTCCGGGTGCTCTGGTTTCCTCCCACAGTCCAAAGGCGTGCAGGCTAGTTGGATTGGCCATGGTAAATTGCCCTTAGTGACAAAAAAGGGTTAGATGTGGTTATTGGGTTACGGGGATAGGGCGGAAGTGAGGGCTTAAGGGGGTCTGTGCAGACTCGATGGGCCGAATGGCCTCCTTCTGCACTGCATGTTCTATGTAATCCAGTGGCCAAAATATTTTGTGCCTGTCTCAGTTATTGATTTTAGTTCAGCATTCAATACAATTCAAATTCACATCCTGTTACAGAGACTGTTTTCTTTGAACGTGAATGGGGGCCTAATTCATTGGATAAGGAATTTTCTTACTGATGGTGCTCTGTCTGTTTTCATGAATGGCTTTTTATCTGCTGAACTTATTTTAAACACAGGTGCTCCTCAGGGCTGTGTCCTGTCACCTCTGTTATTTTCCACATACACCAATGAGATGAGAATCAATGGCACTAATATTTATTTAAGTATGCAGATGAAATGGCTTTGGTGGGATTAGTTATAAAAGCTAAAATGATAACTGAAGGAAATTACTTTGAACATGTTGTTACCCTTCAGACATGCTGTCAGTTGAGTGCTCTGCGGATCAATGTAGATAAATCGGAAGAGCTACTTTTGTAGCAATGGACTGCATATGTGTGAACCTCTTTATCTTAATGATCAGCCGGTAGAGGTTGAAGAGTGTTTCAAGTATCTGGGAACATATGAAGACGAGAAGCTAAGCTTATACCGACTGTATCTTTATAAAGGCTAGTCAACGTCTGTTTGAAATTAGAAAACTAGAACGGTTTGGAGTGAGCCAAGATGTTCTCGAGAAGGTATACAAAAGTCTGGGAGAGAGTATTTAACATTCAATATGACTGTCTAGTATGGTAATCTGAGTGTGAAATGCAAAGGTAAGCTGCCTAGAATGGTCAACACTGCAGGTAAAATCATTGGTAGTATCATGTGAGAGTACCTTTAAGACATGGATGTTTAAGCAATGTACCTTTAAGAAAACAGTAATGTCAGAGAGTGGGTGGAGCTGAGGTCAGGTCAGCCATTTTGCAGTTTAGTTTTGCAGTTTCAAAAGAGCTTAGGATTGTCTGTGTTTGCAGTGAGCTGAATCTCTGCCATGAAAGACTATCTCTGGATCATTTGGGTGATTTAAACTCATAATAGTTTAACCTGATGTGATTCTGTCTAAAGGTGTTAAGTTTCTTGGAAGATGGAAGGAACATTTTGAGGAATTATTTACTGTTGCAATATTTTCGGTGTTAACTTTGAAGTAAGGGGTATTAAGAGATCCAATGTTTATTTAAGATGTTAAGTTGAGTTCATGGAATAAACATTGTTTTGGGTTTAAAAACCCACCTGTCCATAATTGTAATCCCACACCTAGGGAACAAGCTGTGTGTGAGGAAAAGCAACAAATACATTAAAGGGAGAGGTTGGTTGAACTCCATGATACATGTTGGGGTTCTGAAAATGCCTCACCCATAACAATTGGGGGCTCGAGGGGGAAAAAAGTCTATCTATTGGATTGGCGTTTGTGAACTTAAAGACAGTGAAGGATTGTTGCTTTTCCGGTGTGGTATTTTAGTTTAAGTGGGGAGAGTGTTGTGAACAATGGCTCTTTCAGAGGCTCAGAAGTTTTTGGGGGTGGAGAATGTCACACGTAGTACTTTACGGACAGAAACGAAAAGCAGACTGTTAGATTTGGCAAGAACATTGCAGTTAACATTACCTAACAAAATGCGAAAAGATGAGGTAATTATGGTGGTGGTGAAGCATTTAAAGGTCACAATTTTAAGAGATACAGGGGCTAGTCAATCTTTAATGGTAAGAGATGAGGAACTATGTAGTTTGGGAAGAATGTTGCCAGAAAAGGTGGTGATATATGGAATTCAGGGTGAGAGGAGTAACGTTCCATTATATAAGGTAAGGTTAGAAAGTCCAGTGAAGAGTGGTGAAGTGGTAGTAGGAGTAATAGATAAACTATCTTGTCCAGGAATACAGTTTATTCTGGGTAATGATATAGCTGGATCGCAGGTGGGAGTGATGCCTACTGTGGTTGATAAGCCAGTGGAAAATCAGTCAACTGACGTGTTGAAGGACAAATATCCTGGGATTTTTCCGGATTGTGCAGTAACAAGGTCGCAAAGTCACAGGTTAAGACAAGAGGAGAAATCAAGGAGTGAAGATGAAGTTGAAGTGCAATTATCAGAAATGATTTTTGATCAGATGGTTGAAAAAGAATAAGAACAGGTGGAGGATGAGGCGAATATTTTTAGTTCAGGAAAATTGGCGGAGTTACAACAGAAATGTAGAAATAAAATGGATGTATCAGAAAGCATATACGGAAGAGGAATCTCAGTGTATACCAGAGTGTTATTACCGTAAAAATGATGTCTTGATGAGAAAATGGAGACCTTTACATATGCAGGCGGATGAAAAGTGGGCAGACGTTCATCAAGTAGTATTGCCGGTATGGTATAGAAAGGAGGTGTTGCGAGTTGCACATGAGGTACCAGTGGAAGATCATTTGGGAATAAGGAAATCTCAAGCTAAAATCCAGAAACATTTTTAATGGCCTGGACTACATAAAGATGTAGTTAAATTTTGTCAATCATGTCACACATGTCAAGTGATAGGAAAACCTCAAGCAGTGATAAAACCAGCACCCTTAATACCCATTCCAGCATTTGTGTAGGACCGCTTCCTAAAACAAAAAGTGGGAATCAATATCTTTTGACTGTAATGGATGTGTCTACTAGGTTTCCAGAGGCCATTCCAGTACGTAATATTACAGCTAAAAGGATTGTGGAGGAGTTACTTAAATTCTTTACTAGATATGGACTACCCACAGAAATTCAATCGGATCAAGGAACAAATTTTACTTCAAAGTTATTCAAAGAAGTTATGGAAAGCTTAGGAATAAAACAATTTAAATCAACTGCCTACCATCCAGAATCGCAGGGAGCATTAGAAAGGTGGCATCAGACATTAAAGACAATGTTGAGGGCATATTGTCCAGATTATCCAGAGGATTGGGATAAAGGAATCCCATTAGTATTGTTTGCAATTAGGGATGCACCTAATGAGTCAACCAAATTTAGTAATGAAGTAAGAGGATCACTTAACTTGATTCAGGAAAAATTGGTGGATGAGAAATCGGAAATTACACTATTGGATTACGTGTCAAATTTTAGGGAACGATTAAATAGAGCAGGTGAATTGGCTAGACAACATTTGAAAGTTGCACAAAATATGATGAAACGGGTAGCAGACAAGAAATCCAATGTTCGTAGTTTTGCCAATGGGGATAAAGTTTTAGTGTTGTTACCAGTGGTAGGGGAGCCTTTAAAAGCTAGGTTTTGTGGACCGTATCAGATTGAAAGGAAATTAAGTGAGGTGAATTATGTGGTAAAAACACCGGATAGAAGGAAGACTCACCGAGTGTGTCATGCGAATATGCTTAAAAGGTACTTTGAAAGGGAAGGAGAGGGGAAGGAGAGAAAAAGGAGGTTTTAATGATTCTAACTCAAAGTGACAAACCAAATCCAGATGACTGTGAATTTGACATTCCTCAAATTAAATTGGAAAATAAGGATGTTCTTAAAATCTGGGATGAATTGTTAAGTTACCTTCCAGAGGAAAAATGAACTGACCTGAAAGAGTTATTGATATCACATGGGCAAGTTTGTAGAGATAAATTGGGAAGTACAAAAATGGCTATACATGATGTAGATGTGGGAAATGCTGTTCCTATCAAACAACATCCATATAGACTTAATCCTTTAAAATTTGCACAGGTTAACAGAGAGATTGAGAGTACGCTGAAGAATGGCATAATTGAAGTGGGTTGCAGCCAATGGAGCTCACCCATAGTGATGGTACCTAAACCAGACGGTACCCAACGGTTGTGTGTGGACTACAGAAAGGTGAATGCAGTTACAAGAACGGACTCTTATCCTATTCCACGTTTGAAGGATTGCATTGAGAAAGTGGGACAATTTGCTTTTATTTCCAACTTCCAGACATGGGAAAAACATTTAAAACATCGTATGGAGTTCTTCGATCGACTTCAGGAGGCGGGTTTGGTGATGAACCTAGCCGAAAGTGAATTTGGAGAAGCCCTAATCACTTTCCTTGCGGAGTTTCCGATACCCTAAAGACGAAGGGAAATAATGCGATCTCCTAGCATGAATGAATTTGATCGAACAGTTGTGCAAACGTTTTGTGGCATGATTACTCCACTGATGGAATTGCTGAAGAAACGTAAAAAAGTTCAATGGACAGCGGACTTTCAACAGGCATTTCACTGCCTGAAAGCTGTGGTAACCAATGTTTCTGTATTGGAGAATTGCAAGGGGCTCTGTGGGTCAGATTGAACTAAAGTATCTGATTCTAAAGAGAAATGCCAAGGAGTAGAGGAATGGATGGATCATGCAGAGACTTTGTTCAAAGAGACTGTCAATCGAGAAGGATTTCGGTTGGAGGAAGAAGAACAAAGAAAAATGGACTATATTATTATACCTGTTTGCAAGTGTTGGTTTTTTTTAAAAACAAAAAGGTATATTTACTGTGTACATTTCTTAGTGGATGGTGCAAAAGTGAAAAATGAAACCACCTTCAAGTTGATGGTTTATTTTTTTTCTTGGGGGAAGGTGTCATGTGAGAGTACCTTTAAGACATGGATGTTTAAGCAATGTACCTTTAAGAAAACAGTGATGTCAGAGAGTGGGTGGAGCGGAGGTCAAGTCAGCCATTTTGGAGTTTAGTTTTGCAGTTTGAAAAGAGCTTGGGAGTGTATGTGTTTGCAGTGAGCTGGATCTCTGCCATAAAAGACTATCTCTGGAACATTTGGGTGATTTAAACTCATAATAGTAAAGCCTTTAACCTGATGTGATTCTGTTTAAAGGTGTTAAGTCTCTTGGAAGTTTGAAGGAACACTTTGAGGAATTATTTACTGTTGCAATATTTTCGGCTTCATCTTTGAAGTAAGGGGTGATAAGAGATCCAATGTTTATTTAAGATGTTAAGTCGAGTTCATGGAATAAACATTGTTTTGTGCTTAAAAGCCCACGTGTCCATAATTGTAATCCCACACCTAGGGAACAAGCCGCGTGCTAGGAAAAGCAAAAAATACATTAAAGGCAGAGGTTGGTTGGACTCCATGATACATTTTGGGGTTCTGAAAACGCCTCGCCCATAACAGTAGTCAGCAAACACAGCTCGAAAATTTACTTAACAACACAGTTAAGAGGAATGTTCAGTCCATCGTCGGTGATCCGTCTCACTCTTTATATCATCAATTTGAAAGGCCCCCTTTGGGCCGGTACTTGAGAATGTCTATTGGTCGGAAAAATCTGTTCATGAGGTCTTCTGAGTCCAGAAGTCAGGGACTCCATAGGGACACGATCCATAAGCATTTTATACCAATTTTGAATCGAAGGATACTTATTGCTAATCCAGGAGTAGAGAATATTCTTCTGTGCCACATAAATTAGGATGTTATACATCCTTTTGCATTAACATCATAAATTCTCCTGTCTGGGAGCCCCAAAATTTGGAATAAAGGATCAAATTCTAAGGTTGTGCCAATTATCCTCTCAAGATCTTTAACTAAACCAAACCAGTAGGATTGAATTTTGACACAGGACCATACACAGTTTATGTAGTCACCCTAGACTACAAGGCACTTTAGGCGCATTGAGAATATAGCAGGATAAAACCTGTGTCTCAAACCAGTGTGATACGCAGATAGTGCAATATTTCGAACTGAATCTCCTTCATTCTGTTACTTAGCAAAATGTTATTGGTATATTCCCATATACTACCCAAGGTCTCCTCATCAATATTGACTGCCAAGTTTTTCTCTCAAGAGTGCAGGGTTCCTAATATACTCACGTAGGATCTGGAACACAAGAGTCATTAAACATGCTTATTAACTGTTTTTATCATGCTTATTAACTGTTGTAATTAAGATGACAAGGAAGCATACTGAACATGTTATCCAGCCTACATCCGTATCTATCTCCAGATATCAAATCCATGGTTCAAAAGACCTGGCGGGTTGCTCTGAATGGAAGAGAGAGCAGAAGTTAATTTAAATCTCCTTTCTAACTGATGGAGCATCCTCCACAATCTCAGTGTTGATAATTATAGGATTCTCGCAATTAGCAGACCCAGCCTTCAAGCCCCTGTGAAATACCAGAGCCTGTAAAGAATACACCAACTGACCTTCACTATCGAGCCAAATGGAGGAGGGGGTCGTCTCTGACCCAATCCCCTATAAACCTAAGATGAGAGGCTGATTGTTACATTTTGTTACATGGCACCCTAAATCACCCCCCCCCCCCCACCCCGGAGTCTGGGAGCTTCAACTTAGCCAACTTCAAATGAGGTTTGTTTTTGTTCCATATTGAAGTGGGAAATGGTTCAAAAGGGCACTTGGCACAGAAGATGGCTGCCTGACACACAAGATGGAGACACAGAATAAAGCAGACATAACTGATGCCTGGAGTCCAGCGGGGTGCCAGTAGGACAGATAGGAACAGATCCAGGACAAAGGAAGCCAGACAGGAAGATTAAGAAATACATAAATGCGGGACACCACTTGAATAAAGCTGACTTCAGCCAAGGTGTACACAATGATATGCTAATACGAATGTCTTGGCCCATTTCCTAAAACAAAGGGACAATCGATACTACCTTCCTGCTGCTGCCTGTAACCTGTTAAACCTCTTTGACTGTGGCCATGTGTAAATGGCAAAACGCTTACAAATAGCGATGTACAATCTATAAAATGTTTAAAGATAACAAGGTGATAATTGTTTTGTATCTGGGCTCATTGTGAACCCAAAGTATAAAATGAATGACTGCCATTCAAACCGGGAGAAAGGCTGGCTACTGTACCGCGCGGTACATACGCTTTCTCCCGAAGCTTCGTGTAACAATAAAACTGCATTTATCTGATCACAGCAAGTCTGACTCTTGAAGTGGTTGATTTTTCCTACAACACATATAAACAAACTAATCATCCCATTAATCTCCTTTGGAAACCCAGCAGACAAGATTGGCAGCATCTGAAAAAGATGCAGTAACCTAGGCAACACATTCATCTTAATCAATGCAATCCTACCCAGCCACAATATTGGCAAGGAGGACTAGCGGGTCAGGTCCCATACAATTATTTAAAGAAGGGGGTAACTATAACACTCAAATAAGTAAACAATCTATCCAGCACATCAATAATAGCGGGAACCAAATTATCTGGTTTGGATATGAACAACAGCATGCCATTCATGTAAAGCGTGATCTTATGTTGCTTTCCCCAACTGTGTAGCCCAAAAATGGAAGGATATTGTCTAATTGCCTCTGCCAAATGCTCTATAGCTATTGCAAACACTAATGGGGATAAGGGTGTCTAGTCCCTCACTGAAGGCTAATATTCTCAGACCTATAACCATTCATAAGCACTGCCGCCAAAGGACTTTAATGTAGCACCTGTATCCACTTAACATATGCCCCTCCCAACCCAAATCTCTGCAGCGTATAAAACAAATACTTCCATTCCACCCAGTCAAAAGCTTTCTCCTTGTCTAAGGAAATCACTAAACCATCTAACACCCGTTTTTGAAAGAGCTGAATAACATTTAGTAACCTCCTAATATTGAGTTCCGGCCTTTCATGAACTCGGCCTGATCTTTCCGGATGATCCGTGGGAGAATTCCCTCCAAGTGCCGCACCAACACTTTAGAGAATGATCTCAAATCTACATTCAGAACCGATATTAGCCTATAGGATGCGCACTCTTCAGGATTCTTGCCTGCCTTCAAAATGGAGGTAATATTCGCTTCTTAGAATGTCAGTGGCAGCTGACCTGCTTCGAATGAATGACGACACATGTCAATAAGGGGCTGGTTTAGCTCACTGGGCTAAATCGCTGGCTTTTAAAGCAGACCAAGGCAGGCCAGCAGCACGGTTCAATTCCCGTACCAGCCTCCCCGAACAGGCGCCGGAATGTGGCGACTAGGGGCTTTTCACAGTAACTTCATTGAAGCCTACTTGTGACAATAAGCGATTTTCATTTCATTTCATTTTTCATCAATTCCTTAAATTCCTTGTAAAATTCACAACCTATACCATCGAGCCCTAGGGCCTTACCAGGTTGGAGTTCCCCCTTGGCCAAAGCCGCTTAAAGTGCCCTTTAAGAGATAGGAGTATTCAGGACCTTGGAGATTGTTGGAAGATAAACCGAAGAGAAGAAGCACTCCATAAGTATCAATGCATCCCCAGACTGGCCCATTTTGTACAACTCAGCATAAAAAACCTTAAATGGTTCATTGATATCCGCTGTTTTCATCATTCTATTACCCTTAGAATCCAGCACTGAGGGAATAGCCATGGAACCGGCCTTCTTCCTGGTCAAAAAGACTACGCATCTACTTGACTTGTTCCCAAACTCAAATTACTTTTGTTTCACAAACTTCAAACTCCTTTCAGCTCACTGAGTCAGCAAGAAATCAAGTGCTCCATGAACTGTGTATATCTCCCTCAACAACTAGTGGTTAGGATTCCTACCATACGCCCTCTTTGCCTCGGCCAATTTAATTTCCAACCAACTGTTGCTCCAGTATTTTCCGCCTTTTGTTGGCTGTATATGAAATAACTAGCTCCCTACACACGAAATGGAGGGGTTTACATCCGAGAGGGAGTTGACTTAGTGAAAGAGCTCGAATTCCTTCCTAGAGTACATAGTAAAGGATTTATTTCTGAGCGAGGATGTGTCACATTGCCATGACCAGGATCGGGGGTTGGGGAAGATCCACAAGTAAAGTCAAGGAAAACTGCAACATGGTCAGAGAGCACAGGACTACCTATAGAGTAGGGGACCACCAAGTGTAAGATTTTCTTGGAATGAAGAAATAGTTAATTCTAATATGCCATTGATGAGGACAGAGAAAAGAGTGAATTCTTTATCCTTAGGATGTAGTGTTCTCCACACATCCAAATACCCCATCTCCTCACAAACCAAGTGGGAGGATATCTAGTTACTGGAAGTTTGTACACCAAGGGACAATTGATTTCCCCACCAACAAAAGAATTAGCCAACATCAGCTCTGCGAAATCCATGAAGACTTTAGTAACAAACTCAGCGGAATGATTTGGTGCACCATACACATTCATTCTGGCAACGCATATTCTCCATATAAAAGTTCCTTAACAATCATATATCCCATAGAATTACCTACAGTGCAGAAGGATGCCATTCAGCCCATCGAATCTACACCGACTTTCCGAAAGAGGACCATACCCAAACCTGCATATCTTTGTGACACCAAGGAGCAATTTTAGCATCTGCACATCTTTGGACTGTGGCAGGAAACTAGAGCACCCGGAGGAAACCCACGCAGACACGGGGCAAGCTCCACACAGACAGTTACCCAAAGCTGGAATTAAATCCAGGTCCCTGGTGCTGTGAGGCAGCAGTACTAACCACTGTGTCACCATGCCACCCTTGCCCTTTGCACAGTTCTTTACCTTGAAAGGAACATTTTTATTGACTACAATTTCTACACACCTACTACTGGTCGAAACTGAGGAAAAAAAACCTGCCCATCCAGTCTTACTTCAACGTCAAATGCTGTCTGTTATCTGCAACTAAGCAATGTCAACTTTCTCCTTTTTGAGGAAAGACAGGATCCATTTTTTCATAAATTTAGAGTGCCCAATTCATTTTTTCCAATTACAGGACAATTTAGCGTGTCCAATCCACCTAACCTGTACATCTTTGGGTTGTGGGGGACCCACGCAAACACGGGGAGAATGTGCAAACTCCACACGAACAGTGACCCAGAGCCGGGATCGAACCTGGGACCTCGGCGACATGAGGCAGCAGTGCTAACCACTGCGCCACCGTGCTGCCCTAGGATCCTCTTTTTAGTAGGATGATGTACTCCCTGCACATTCCAGGAGCCTCATTTTAAATTAGCTACTGCCATTGCTCAATCAACCAGAATAAATATAGGATAGGATTTTCACGTCATGTCTGGTTGTGCACCAAAACATACGTCCCCCATCTCCAATCATACCAGAGGCACCATAAACTGTATAAAATGTATTTTTCTCGGATTAGAGGCCTGCCTGCACCATTTCAGGATCCAGTCAATAATTCTGTAACCTCAACACGAAACAAAATACAAAGTACGAGCCAGATTATCGAATGTCTTTACAGAGTTGACGGATATCACCCTCAGTGCCACAGGATAAAGCAGGGCATAATTCATTCCAGAAGCCATGAGTCGTTTTCTAACTTAATTGAAGCATCTACACTTCTGGGTGCCACCGAGAAATGTTGGAAGAATGCGACCCTCGCCCCCTCATGGAGCCAAGTCCCACCATGCCTTGCCACCTCCAATACCTTCTAGCGATCCATGAAGTTATGAAAAGGAATAATTACAGGCCGGGGAAGTTGATTGTCCCTAGGCCTCAAAGACAGAATACGATGTGCCCTTTCTAACTTGATACACCCAGCTTAAGAAAGCGTGCCAGCCAGCTCTCAAACAACCTAATAGGGAGCTTCCCCTCCACTCCTGGCAAACAGACCACCAGGCCTTTTTCATCCAGCCTCGGTTCTCCAGATCCTTCAGGATTCCTGACATACCATGCAGCTGGTTTTCTCAGGATTGAATGCTGGCCTCAGCTGAGCAAGTAACATTTTCAACGTTCAGGAATCTTTCCTACCTTTCATCGAACCTTTTATTAATATTCTGTGCCAGTAAGCCGAGTTTGTCGCTTATAACTCGAATAATGTTCGCAGTAATGCCCTGCCGTGCCATCAAGAGCAGCGGGTCGAGAGCCCGCTCGAGGATCAAGCCGCCACATTGAGTATTTGGCTCTACCCCTGTAGCATCCGACTGCCCCCTTTTATCGACAACTTCTTAGGATTACTTGGCATTTTGTATCCAATGCTCAGCCAAAAATCTTCAAGGGACATACTCTTGAGTATTCACTCCTGGATTAGGTAAGTATGTGCCACGTAAACAAAATAAAAGGATTAAAAGATGAGTAGCTCCAGAGCCTGCGGAAATGCTGATATTCCTGTGCCAGCATCACGTGTGTCCCCCCCCAACATAATGTAAATTTAACACTTACTGCTTTTATTCATTTTAACTGCAGTAAGTGGCATCATAGCAGAGTGCAATGTGTTATGTTTATATGAAATTAAATGAAATTAAAATCGCTTATTGTCACAAGTAGTCTTCAATGAAGCTACTGCGAAAAGCCCCTAGTCGCCACATTCTGGGGTCTGTTCGGGGAGGCTGGTACGGGAATTGAACCATGCTGCTGGCCTGCCTTGGTCTGCTTTAAAAGCCAGCGATTTAGCCCAGCGAGCTAAGGTATGGATGTATGTTAAATATGCACAAATTTTTGAATTTAGGTAAGCATTAGATATTTACTATTTTTAACTAATGACTATGATAATATTTTATACTGGAAGTGAAGCCGAAGACAAATTTTGACTTTAGGCTCTATTGCATTCCATGTTATGCAATGCCATTCAATTTCTTCTCATCCAAGGTGCTGGTTGCTCTACATTTTCTCCTTCGTAGGAACATACCAGGGTTTGGGGGGGGGGGGGGGGGGGGTTCGCCTCTCCCCGCCCCCCTCCCATTGCCACCATGTTGTGTTTCTCAGCTACGGGAGGTGGCCTGCCATTGGCTGGTGGCCTGATCTTCCAATCCCACTGCTGCCAATGGGATTTCCCTTTGAATCTGTTCCCTGCTGCTAGAAAACCCGTGGCAGGGATCGCCATTGGTGGGACTGGAAGATCTTCCTGGTGGGAATGACTGGAAAATCCCTCTCCCTTCTCCTCCCTCCCTTTTTACTGTGCCTGCACTATCTCTTCCTTGAAGGTCGCCCTTTGTTCAATCATTGTTTTTCCTGCCAACATCAGTTTATTTGGCCTGGATATATTCTTATCCCATCAGGTTGGCTTTCCCCCAGTTGGTTCTCCCCCAATTAATTATTCTTACTCTAGATTGTTCTTTGTCCTTTTGTATAGCCAACCTAAGCCATATGATAGGATGATCACAGTTCCCCATAATGTTCTCCTATTGACACCTGATCCTCTTGATCCAGCTCATATCCCAAGAGATAGGTCTAACAGTGCCTCCTTCCTTGTCGGACTGGAAACGTACTGGTGTAGAACATTTTCCTGAACACACTCTAAGAACTCTTGCCCCTCTATGCCCTTGACACTACTTCAATCCCAGTCTATATTGAAATAATTAGAGTTTCCCAATATAACCACTATATTTCTTACATCTCCTTGTAATTTCCTTGTAAATCTTTACCTATACACCCTTTCCACTAGTTAGTGGCCTGTAGACCACACCGAAAAACGTACATTGCACCATGTATTGAAAAGGGGTATGGTTAGACACTGGCTTTTGGGACTTGAGTTCTAATCCAGTCCATATTAATAGGATGAAATTCTCAACAGACTGTTAAGGTGTAACATAAACCTAGGGCAACACGGTGGCGCAGTGGGTTAGCCCTGCTGCCTCACGGCGCCGAGGTCCCAGGTTCGATCCCGACTCTGGGTCACTGTCTGTGTGGAGTTTGCACATTATCCCCGTGTTTGCGTGGGTTTCGCCCCCACAACCCAAAAATGTGCCGGATGGGTCAATTGGCCATGCTAAATTGCCCCTTAATTGGAAAAAAAATCATTGGGTCCTCTAAATTTAAAAAAAAGTTGTAACATAAACCCTAAACCATTTCTACTTCAGTACCTACTTCATATTACTTCGAAGATATGCCACAGAATGGTTAATATGAGAAAGGAAAAAATGTTTGAAACTGAGATATGTTGTTATGGTAGTGTAACAGGAGCTGTTAGCACTCCCAATGGCTGTGCTGTAGTTGCCCTGGGGTCAGCGTTATATAAATTTGGAGGAATTAATTTCTCAGTTCTGGTGGCCTTCAACTTGAGCGGCGTAACATTTTTAAAATAAAGGCACTTATTAAAAAAGATCCTATGTTGAAATACCCCTTCCTGAGTACATCACCGGCATTTGGCAACACTGCCAGTGACGTTAATTGGCTGCTATTGACCCAGTTAGTGTGTGCTTTGCAAATGTAATTAACTTGTTCCGAAGTAAAATAAAGAATTCTGGAAAGCAGAAATTGCAGGACATACTCAGCAGCTTTGGAAAGGTGTGCAAGATCTGCTTTCTGTGTTTGGGGCCTTGGATGCAGACCTTGGATTAGAACATAGAACATACAGAGCAGAAGGAGGCCATTCGGCCCATCGAGTCTGCACTGATCCACTTAAGCCCTCACTTCCACCCTATCCCCGTAACCCAATAATCCCTCCTAACCTTTTTGGACACTAAGGGCAATTTAGCATGGCCAATCCACCTAACCCGCACATCTTTGGACTGTGGGAGGAAACCGGAGCACCCGGAGGAAACCCACGCAGACACTGGGAGAACATGCAGACTCCACACAGACGGTGACCCAGCGGGGAATCGAACCTGGGACCCTGGCGCTGTGAAGCCACAGTGCTAGCCACTTGTGCTGCCGTCTGAGAAATGAGGAAGTTAAAGGACTTGCTTGTAAAGATGCCATAGGAAGGGGGCGGTATCATTGGGGTGACTAAAGAGTGCTCCAGAATGTTGTGGAGGGGACAGTCCCTTCGGAATGCTGAAAGGAGAGGGGAGGGAAAGGTGTGTTTGGTGATGGCAAAACTGCAGCAGCCAATTTGCACACTGTAGGAATCCTGCAATAACAACAGGAAAATTGAGCTGATAATCCGATCTTAGTGATCGTGTTTGAGGTTCAAATAGTAGCCAGGATGTGAAAGAGCACACTCCTGCTCTCCTTGAGATAATACCGTAGAATCTTCGACATTTTCCTCAGGGGATTGATTTAATAACTCATCCAAAAGAATTCCTTAATACTGCACTCTTAATACACTGAGAGTCATTGTAGATTTTGTAGGGTCTTGAACCCACAACCTGTGACTGACAACTGTGAGTGCTACCACTGAGCAATAGCTGAGAAAAAAATAACAAAATGAAAGTTATATTCCATTCTCCCAATTTCTCGGTCTCTGTTGTGTATGTTCTGATTGTCTTCAGTATCAGCGTTCCGATAAATCCTTTTTCTCCAACTGAGGATTCTATTCCATGGTGGCCGGGTCGGATTTACCATGACACACATCGTGCCATGGCACAGGGCCCCCAAATGACGGGGAGCCCCCAAAATGAATGAGTTTCTACCCTCTATGATTGAATCCCACGTGAAGATAATCTGTGCTTTGAATGTCATATAAACAATAACTTGTATCGCAACGGTGGAGAAATAATA
Organism: Scyliorhinus torazame; assembly: GCF_047496885.1. Lineage (NCBI taxonomy): Eukaryota > Metazoa > Chordata > Chondrichthyes > Carcharhiniformes > Scyliorhinidae > Scyliorhinus > Scyliorhinus torazame. The sequence goes on along the minus strand of NC_092713.1, from coordinate 265,391,182 downwards.
TCAGCAAAGCAGTTCAACCACATGAAATTCTCAGTTCTGAGACCCATAAACCCTTCCAAAGTGTTCAGTAGAATTGTTGCTTCAGAGATCATCCGACACCTTGCGTTTAACGGCTGATTCATTGTCACCTAGAATTCTGATTGAGAAACCAAAGCCCACAGTGCAGGACTCCAGGGAGCGGAGAGGACTCCCTTCAGTCACCCTAATGGCTGCCGGCAGCAGGAAACTCTCATTCGCAGAGCTGCCCTGAGTTCAAGGAAATCGTAGCCAACCCCTGGCTCGCTTGCCTCCGAATTCAGGTGCGCGGCGTTCTGACCCTCACTCACCATGAACCCAGGTGTGAACTTTGGTCATTTAACTGACATAACTACATTAAAAAAATACAAAAAACTACATTTGCTAACTGCAAAGGGGACCTCCTGAACCTTTCACTGCTCTGGTCTCTTAAAACTCATTTGTTTGTTTCTCAACTGCAATCATCAATTTGCTGAGCGACTTTAATCAGCCCAATGATAAAAATTGAAAACACAACTAATGTTTTTGTTGTCAGCTTTGGGTTTTTGCTTCTCTTTCTGTTTTTGGTGGACTTCAAATATCCAGGTAACTTTTCAGCAAAATGAACGTAATGTTTCAATGTAACTTACAATTTGGTACTTAAGAAGGGATTTATATTCCATGTTTACATTGTTATAAAATTGTCATTTTGAATGATGGTTCTGCTCGAGGAGGATTTTTATTGGTTTAAAAAAAATATTTTTTCATTGATTTTCATTTGCATTTATAACAAAGCAGAAAAGGTAAGAACACACAGGAAAAATATACATAAATATGAGGCATATTAGCGGTGAACTCCGAGTGGTCAGCTATATCAGCCGCATTGTTAACTATATACGTGTTGCCCCATGGTATTAGAACACACCAGCGGTGTGCTTGAGGCTATGAGGCGTTACCTGTTAATTGGCTTGGCAGCATCAATGGGTTATCCTCCACCCTCGGTACCCTTTGGGCCCTCTGTACTTGCTTTTCCCTGGCCTCTAGATGTTAAGGAAGAACAGTGAAAAGTACAGCACAAGAACAGGCCCTTCGGCCCTCATGCCGATCATGATGCCCTAACTTGAAAAAAACCTTCTGCCCTTACTCAGTCTGTATCCCTCAATTTCATGTATCCATCCAGATGCCTCTTAAATGTTGCTAATGTGCCTGCTTCCACCACATCCTCTGGCAGCGCATTCCTGTGAATGGTATTGTACATAGTTAGCAATGTGACCTCCAACCAGCTGATGGCGTCAGACAACGGTCATGTGATGTGAGAAACTCGGCAGTTGGTTATAAGGTGTACAACAGGGCAGATGCAGAACTCAAATAATAACCTAGTCCCTATAGTATTTTGTTTGTTATCTTTCCACATGTTTATCGATAAATCATCGTTCTAGTTAAGTCACCAGATATTCTGTGCACATCATTGCAATGGCAGGGTCACAGAACACAACAGCACCCACCACTCTCTGCGTGAAAAGCTTACCCCGCACATCTCCCTTAAACTTTCCCCCTCTCACCTTGAATCTGTGCCCCCTTGTAATAGACACTTCTGGGCAGCATGGTGGTGCAGTGGTTAGTATTGCTGCCTCGCGCACCGAGGTCCCATGTTTGATCCCGGCTCTAGGTCACTGTCTGTGTGGAGTTTGCACATTCTCTCCGTGTTTGTGTGGGTTTCGTCCCCACAACCCAAAGATGTGTAGGGTAGGTGGATTGGTCATACTAAATTGCCCCTTAATTGGGAAAAAATGAATTGGGTACTCTTAAATGTATTTCTAAAAATGTAATTGACACTTCCACCGAGGAAAAAGCCTCTGACTGTTCAACCTGTCTATGACTGTCATAATTTTGTAGACTCCCCTCAGCCTCCACCTTTCCAGAGAAAACAAATATTATTTTTGCTGCCAGCCCCTCTCCCTTCCCGCCCCCCCCCCCCAACTCTTTCTTTTCCCCTGTCTGGTTCAGTCTCCCTTCCCAATGCCCCCCGCTAGTTATTTGCTGGTCATGAACAGGTCCTCGAAGAGGCTGGTGAATTGCTTCCATGTATCATGGAAGCCTTCTTCCGATCTTCAGATGGCAAATTTAATTTTTTTCCAATTTGAGGAATTCCGTTCAGTCGGACAGCCAGTCTGCAGCCTTGGGTGGCACTGCTGATCTCCAGCTGAGCAGGAGTCTCCAGCGGGCGATCAGGGAGGCAAAGGCTAGGGCATCTGCCCCTCTCCCCTTATGCTGATCCGACACCCCGAAGCCCACCACTATCGGGCAAGCTCCACCCTCACACCCACAACCCTGGGTATGGCTTCAAAAAAGACGATCCAGTACCCGACAGGTTTGGGGCAGACCTAGAACAAATGTGTGTTTTTCGCCCGGCTTCTCTGGCACTGTTCACCTTGGGCCTCCATCACCAGAAAGAATCCGCTCATGAGTGATCTGGTCAAGTGTGCCCTGTGAACTACCTTTAGCTGCATTAGGCTGTCCTGTGCCTGAGGCAGTGGTGTCTGCCCAATGCAGTGCTTCGATCCAGAGTCCTTTCCTCCCAGCGCCACCTCCCAATTTTCCCGTGACTCGTCTAGTGGGGCCCTTACCTCCTTTAGCATTCTTCTGTATATGTCAGCGCACTTACTGTCCTCTAATTGGCTCGTAGGCTGGCAGTCTGTCAAGTAGAGTGTGTCCGGGTGGCTGGGGGAGCGTTGCTGTCTCCTTATAGAATCATAGTGCTGAAGGAGGCCATTCGGCCCATCGAGTCTGCACCAGCCCTTGGAAAGAACACCCTACCCAAGCCCACACCTCCACCCTATCCCCGTAACCCAGTAACCTTTTTTGGACACTAAGGACAATTTGGCACTGCCAATCCACCTAACCCGCACATCTTTGGACTGTGGGAGAAAACCAGAGGAAACCTACGCACACACGGGGAGAACGTGCAGATTCCGCACAGACAGTGACCCAAGCCGGGAATTGAACCTGGGACCCTAGAGCTGTGAAGCAACTGTGCTAACCACTAGGCTACTGTGCTTCCTTGCGGAGGAAGTTCCTCAGTTGTAGGTATCTGCGCTCATTCCTTTCAGGAGCTGGAGCTTTTCTGGTAGTTCCCCCAGGATCGCAA